>NW_017729007.1:552030-555471 GCF_001723915.1 Gavialis gangeticus | reverse complement strand
GCCTGAGGCTGTGGAGAAGGAGTGGCAGGGGGTGCAGAGGCAGCAGGGGGCAGGCAGTAATGCTGCATCTCCAGCCCTGACCAGGGTTGGGGCCAGACCTGGAGCTACAACAGATATCTGCCCTCCATTGCCTCATACCGGACATCAGGGGCTCTGATCAGGTATGCCTGGCTTTGCCAAGCTCCTGAGTCATTACACCTGCCCCCAATACCTGGCTAATGCCCCCAGTTCTCCACAATTGGACTGGCAGCTGAAAGCACCACTCACACCTTATAACCATATCTGCAGTCTCAGGCTGCAGACATGCCTTCATACAGCCTCAGTCTATTCTAGCAAGCCTTGTGTCTCCTAGCTCCTGACCTGGCTTTGGCTTTCCTTGGCTCTCCCCTGTACCTTGGTTCTGGTGCTCTCTCTGGTTTCTCTGAAACCATGACTCAGCTTGTCTTCCTTGACTCTAACCTCAGCTCTTCCTTGGAACTTGGTACTAGGTCTTGAACTCCTGGCTCCTGACCTCACCTTACGGTTCGTACTACATCACTCAGATTTCATCTCCTGGCTCCCTTGGAACTTTGTCTCACACTCTCCGCTCTGCCAACACAGACCCTGATCTGATGCTTTGGTAATCTGCATCCCTGCCTTGCTGACCCCCAAGTTACTCCTAGTGGCCTACTGCAGGCCCAGCTGCAGTAGGGCCTGCAGTAGGCCATCCCAGCCAAACCCTCACACTCAATACCAAGATGGGCTTTTCCTCTCTGTGTTAAATAGGGGAAAAAACCTCCTTCTGAACACAAGTAAGTACAGTACTTCATTCTCCCGTGAAGATCTGTCTAGGTCAGTTAGAGTACCCATGCAAAACGCAGGAAAACTGAAATAGAATGAGATGACTTATTGGTCTCTAGCCTAATATGTGCTCTTTAATTTTTTTTTTTTAAAAAGCATGAATTATAAAAACTCAATTTAGGGCTCTCTGAAGTTAATGCTACTTCAGCAATACTTCAGGTATTGCTATTTCAAATTTGCATATGTAAAGTTGCTCAGAGTCCAAGTATTAATTTGAAGATGTGCAAGACAGAAGCCTTTCATTCTCTCTAGATTTACTAACAAAAAAGAACTATATATATCAAAATCTGATGATACTGTCTTAAATGCATATGCTATTGTACCAGATAAAGTTGTGCAGTACAACTGGAGAATATTGGAACTATGTCCTGAAGAAACTTATTGCATTTTGGTAAGTGTATTATACATTCAATGCAGAGAGAGAGGTATGAGTAGTGAGAGAAATATATCAATGGTCTAAAACACAAGTAGGTTATAACATAATGCAATACTTAATAGAATTAAATGCATGTCACAAGCCAGGGGGAAGTGGGGGGAAGAAGGAGCCTATATACACTCCTTTTGCTGTCTTGCACTCATTCTCTTTTTGATTTCTTGTTATACTATTAATTACCAGTAACAGTATAACCTGCTCTTTTTATAGCCCGGGATAGGCAGATGTGGACAAGTGTACTTCTAAAGTGCTGAGTCGATGCAGAGAAAAACAGAATAATAATAACAACAACAACAATAATAAAAGGCTCCTGGTAGTGAGCCAAGTGGAAGACAAGGTTCCTTTGCTACTACCTACAGTTGTTATATTTCCAGTGTGGCAGCACTAACCTTTTCCCCAAATATCTGAAAAGTCTGTAATATAAGTATGTACATATATAGGAATTTGCCTGTATATTTTTCAACACACTTTGTACAAGGTACAAGCAAGAATAAGCAGCTCCATTTTACACTGGAGTGACTGAGGTATAAAGAGGTTAGGTGATTTAAAATGAGATAAAGTCAGAATAGGACTTAGAACCAGCCTCTTAACTTCCAGCCCATGCCCAAACCACTGGTAGATTTATAGTGGTCCGATATATGACAAAAATGCCAACTGAGGTGGTATCTTGAACAGTGTCTTTTAAAAAATGAGTGAAACCACTTCTGACTTGCTGACCAACCCACATTGCCAAAATTGACAGATTACCTCATTTGTTCTAAAACAGCATTAATTTCTTAACTGAGGAGTATTAGCCAAAATAGGTTACCCACCTCCATCTCTGACTAGTAATGTAGGTTGCTTGCAGACATTAACAAAACAAACGAACAAATGGTGCTTTGCTTTAAACTTGGCATGCTCCTGCACTGAGCCCAGAGCATGCCCGGAAGAGGCAGCACGTCATTTGGACCTGGCTCACCCAACGTCTGTATAGATTGGGCGCTTTAGTGGGGGTGGGGGTTTGGCACTTTTATCTAACAGGTGATTGAATCAGCTTTATATAAAAGCTCCAAAAACCCCTGCTGAAGTGCCCAATCTATGCAGATCCTGCAGAGCCCAGTCAAAGTAGTATGCTTCTTCCAATAAAGTACATTTTGTTTGTTTGTTTTTTAATGTCTACAAGCAACTATAATCTCCAAGAAACAGCCAAACCACAGAACAGAGTAGTCAGTGATTTAATAGGTACTACATGAACTTAAAACTATCTTCTGAAAAAAAACCCTGTTGGTCATAAGAGGCTGCAGAGTATTCAAGCATAGCAAGCACTATAAAATAATTAAACAATAGATAAAAATTGTAGTGTCTATAATACAAATTATAGTTCTAAAATATAAATGAGTATTTATGTGCGTATATATCTTAGGAGAAAATAAGATAACTTTCTTTTTGTACACATATAAACATTTGGGTAATATGCTCATGTATAGATTTTTGGACAACTTCCTTATTTAGAACTAAGTTTTAAATAACAGTATTCTATACAATCTCATAGAATATTTTCTCTAAAATTAAAACAGTATTTATATAGAAATAAACAGAATTATCTAGGACAATCCAAAAGAGCATACTGAATAAATTAACATCAGAAAATTGTGGTTATATTGTTCTGAAAGTCCAATTCTCTCCCCCTTTGAAATGAAAGTAAGACCATTGTACCTTAGTATGGATTATTTACCAGTGCACAAATTCATTCTTTCTTTACATAGGAATCTTCATATGAAGTTGGTTGCATTTAGTGAAAGGCAAGAGACATTAAAGATCAGCACTGCACACACTACACAAAGCTGCATTGCACTGGATTGGAATAAGATTTCTGTTGAATTAAGTCAATATTTTATAACTGTCCAAATCCTAGTTACCTTTGTGCCTTCATAAAATTTACATCTTGAATTAGCAGCAATATATTTAATAGGTTCAGTAGTATATTTTCTCCAGTACTGGATTGGGCTTTTTGCATATGGAATAAGCTAAAGGGTCTAGCAGTCATGCGCAATACTAGCCCATGCTTGAAACTGAAAACTAAAAAGATACAGAGAAACAAAGATTATAGAGGTTCAGACCTCTAAATATAAGCTTACATTTACAATGTTTAAATAGGAGAAATAGAATATAGCAAAACAAAATATAAG
>NW_017729007.1:550570-552019 GCF_001723915.1 Gavialis gangeticus | reverse complement strand
TAAATAGGAGAAATAGAATATAGCAAAACAAAATATAAGATGGGATTACTGAAGGGATAAGGGAGCAAAGAGTGCAATATACAGAAGCATGGGAAATACATTGCTGCTCAGAGGTTAAACAATTGGAAAACCTGGTCATAGGCCAATGCAGGTTATACCATTGCCAAAATAAATGATTTAGTGTGTCATTTATGCTACATATGACTTGCTGAAAGTATATTAGTATAGGTGGCAGGTTACAACTTGCTACCAGGTTTATGGGAGTTTGTTCTTTAATTTCTCCAGTAATTCAATTCAATTACTGGCCAGCTGTTGGTATTCTGTTCCTGTAGAATGTTTGAGAAATCTTTATAAAATAAACAACATGACCAATACTACCTTGCCTATGATTATTTTGGGACCAACCTTTAAAGGTGTTGAGTCCTCAGCTCCTAGCAAAGGTGAAGTAACTCACTACTTCATTAGTTGGGCCATTTCATAATACTAGTACTGGTTTTCCTCTTGTACTTTAGAATGGTCAACAACAGAACTACAGTAATTTCTAGAGAAAAAGTTGTTTTAAGGCAGCAAGATAAGATACATGCTAAGGTTTCCACAATCATTTGTTTTCAGTGTGCATGTATATAATGCATATTACATACAAGTGCTCTCATATACATATCTACATGTTTCCTACATATTGTACATGATTCAGGATTCTTCTACAGAAATTTAAAGTGCCAGAGTTCAAATATGCTCATTTGTCTTCCCATGGGCTTCTGATAACATTTCTACTTGCTTATGGAAATGAGCTGATTGCTTTCCAAAAACTGGAAGTGTCTTAGAAAGAAGAAATTCAATTTTTCACTGTTGTACTAACTGGAATCCAGCGGTTGAATTAATCCTTCTTTGTAAACACGAAGAATGGCTTCACACACAAATTTGTATTGACTCTGTATAATAAAAAAAAAGTAAGTAAAAATATTAAAAGTCATTCACAGTTAAACTACTGATTATGATCACTGGTCATATGATAGTACTTAATACCATTACATAGTAGGGATGGAGTGCTGTTGTATCCATCATGGTCCAAGAAATACGTAAAAAACAAGGTTTTTTGGTGGTATCTTACTGGATCAACTGCATAGTTGAGGAAGATGCTAGGCATATAGCAAGTTGATCTCCATTGATCAAAGAACACCAAACACTACACAACTTTGCCTTAAGAATATGTAAAATCTGGTAATATATTTTCACTTCACCCACAATCAGCCCTCCCCACAACAAAACCATCAGAATCCATTGATCCTACATATATCTATCACAGAATGTGATATAGCGCATCCAATCAGAAAGCCCCCTTAGAAACCATATGGGTGAAACCATACAATCACTATGAGCCCAAATGAATAATCACAAAAAAAGATACAAGACACACTAGGAAATCTGGTCGTCACACCAGATGACAAA
>NW_017729007.1:547806-548442 GCF_001723915.1 Gavialis gangeticus | reverse complement strand
TGCTCAGGTTCCTTCTGACCCTACAAACTATGAAACTATAAAGGACACGTGTTGGAGAACATTTTCCATAAAACAGTATGACCTCACAGTTCTTATACTCAAGGGAAAAAAAACTATAAAACACCTGCTGAAGTTGGGCTTGGGAACATAAATTCATAACTTTGCTAGATGTTAAACACTACAACAAAGAATATGATTTCATGACTTATTGTGCACTAGCTGGCATCTCTTCTAATCTCTCAGTGTTCAATAGATAATACGTAATAATTAGCTCATCAGTTCAACTACACTTCTCCAGGTTTGAAGTTATTTCTGAACATTGCTCCTAGTTTACAGCCCTCCTCTAATCCCTTAAGGCCTCGTTACACCTTACGCTGCAAGCCAAACAAATGTTAACCAGCTTACTGTTGCTCAGCTTAGTGAAGCAGTTGCACCTTAAGACAAAAACCATCTCTGACTGTCCGTCGCCTGGACAGGGGTGACTTGCCACTAGAGGGTTGGTGAGCAGGGGCAGGACTCAGAGCTGGGGACAGGACCAGTTCACTGCTACCACTGGGCATAGCCAGCACTGTAGCCCTGGAGCTTGCTCGCTTGCTCTGCTTGCGCCCAGTGGTCTGGAAACATGCCTGGGGGGTT
>NW_017729007.1:542106-542806 GCF_001723915.1 Gavialis gangeticus | reverse complement strand
TTGCTCTGCTTGCGCCCAGTGGTCTGGAAACATGCCTGGGGGGTTGGGTACAGGGACAGGACCTCCCCCCTCCACCAGGCCTGGGAGGTGGCTGAGAGTGGTGCAGCGTCCATGCCTGCTCTGTGCAGCCCCAGCCTAGATGGGAAGTGCTGAGCCCTGTGCCCCATGCCTGAAGCTCCCCAGATGCTAAGGGGGGGGAGGGGGGAGAGGGTTGGGCCTCAGGTGCCTGCCAACTGTGGCTGCTGTTGGGCAGGTCAGGTTGGGGAGCCAGCAGCTGGGCCCTGCACAGTCCAGCAGAGCACAGGGTCAGAGGGAACTGGGCTCAGGCTGCCACATTAAAGCCACCAAGCTCTGCCTTGCTCCAGCTGCCCAGCTCCACTGGGGTCTGTCTAGGTTGTTGGTGGGGGAACATGCTAAAGTGGAGTGCAAGCTTGGGCACAGGTTTAACCATGGGTCAGCAGGAGGGGTGAGCACCAGCCTGCGCCTCCCCGCCGCCCTGCAGGCACCATGGCCTCAGTCTGGCCTGGGCATTCGGAGCAGTGAGCCAGTCCTGGAGGCACCATGGCCACACCAGGGCTGTGGCACTGGCTCTGTCCAGTGGGAACAGCAGGTAGGGCTGTGCAAAGCTTTGGTTGCTGATTCAATTTGGAGGAGATTTGGCCCAATTTGGTGGCCAAATCTCCAAATCTGAATCGAACTG
>NW_017729007.1:534335-537106 GCF_001723915.1 Gavialis gangeticus | reverse complement strand
CCCCAGCATCCCAGCACTTAAAAAAAATTTTTTTAAAAGCCCTGCACTCACTGGCTGCTGCAGTGGCTGTCAGGGCCTCTGGGGGCTCATGGCAGAGCCCCCTATGCAGTGGGAGGCAGCGGGGATTGCCTCCCCCCCCACACTTGACAGGATCCAGTGAGTGCAGGACTTTTTTTTTTTCATTTTTTTCCCCCCCAAGTGCTGGGATGCTGGGGCCAGGCAGGGCAGCCAGTGACGGGGCTGGGAGAGCAAGCAGGGGATGGGGCCTGTTCAATCTGGAGATCTGGTGGCAGCCAAATCTCCAAATCAGATTCGGCAGAATCGATTCGGGACAGCGATTTGAATCACCAAATCGAATCATTGCCCCTGAAATCGGCCCAATCTGAATCCGAAGCAAATACTAGCTGCTTTGCACAGACTTAAGAGCAGGGCAGAGGCACTGTGCCTGGCCCTGCTGCACCTCAGCATTCCTGCCCTGACTCAGGAGATGTCACTGCATCTTGGGATTCCAGAGGACTGCAATTTGGGCAGAACAGCTGTGGAGAGTGGGCACACTTTAATGGAACAGGAGCAAAATTAGGCGGACTAGAGTCAATATTGCCCTGGAGTGGCATAAATTTAAGCTGAATGAGTGCTTTAAGCCACTTAAAAGGTGTTAACATGCATCATATCCAGAACTCCAGAAGGCATCTGAAATTACTGTGTAACAGGGCCCTTAAATGCTTGTTTTCTTTTGCAAGTGGAGTTAACGCAAGTCAGTTTTAGTTGGTATTCGGCACTTCTTTTCCAAACCCCAAGAAAGCTACTGTTCCCAAAAGCTTGCCCAGCATTTCCCTTATCTATACAGTTAAATCAATAAAAGCTATCACTAAAAAAGAAACCTTGCTTATTTAATAATATGACAACAGCATGTCAGCTACTACCTTCTCCTTTTTCAGTGCAACATTATTAAGCAAGAAAAAAAAAAAAGATACGAAAACGAAGGGAGAGATGAAAATACCATGGCCCCATTTAGTCTCCAGCTGGTACTCTTCACTGTAAAATTCTCACCCCAGATGCAAACATGAGGTCCCAAACCACTGGAATGGGTGACATACAAACATTCAGCTATAAGATTCAGCTCTTATTTTCTTTTCTCAAGTACTTATTTCAATGGCAAGTAATTTATTCAGATTATTTATATATTTTATCTAGTACATTTTGTACTGATGTTAAATCAATCACATGACAAGTGGCAGTTGTATCCAGCTCTTCAACATGCATTACTTGATGCATATAAACATGCAAGCTACATTAAGAGAAATGCATCAAACCTTACCTTAATTTGCAAATTGAATATTTATATACAGTAGAACAGAACAAATAGAATACATTTTATGTCTCCTGATTAAACCTTTAAGAGTTGTATGCTCTGGACTCTGCCAACATTGCTATCCAAGTTGAAGTAGCCTTATTCAACATCTGTAGTTAGAAAAGTACAACACATCTTCTTTTTCTGGACACTCGGAATGTTTCCAGGTCACTTTCTTTACAAATGACATTTATGGCGTCTTTTCAAAAGAGGCAGTGAAGACTTAGAGACCATTTCAAGAAACTTGTCTATTTTTTCATTATTTTATAGTATACAGAGATTAATTAAGAACAAATTTCCATTTCTATTTGAATGTCTGATTTTAGACAATATGACGTATGCATGATTGAAAACCCATGCACCTTTAAGTAAAAAAAAAAAAAACCCACAACAAACAAACAACAAAACCAAAGTGAAAAAAAGTCTACCTGAGCCTGCAAGCCTATTGGACTAGTATGTTTAACACAAACCAGTTTCTGTAGCCTATGGCATACAATGGAGTGGTATGTCTACCATCACATCTGGCTAAGTTGGCTCCCCCAGTTCAAATTACCAGGTGCCCATTTCAGCTAGGTCAACTGGAATTGGCATTTGGTAAGAGTGCAGAGCAGGCTTTAGTCTCACACCTCTAGAGCAGTTGGGAGACACCCTAAACTGCTTTGCCACATAAAATCTTGAGAAAGTGAATTTAAAATAGAAAATAATTCAATAGAACGTTATAGCAGCACTTGGGAGATCAAGAGACATATTTCTGCTTTTTCAGAATGGACTTCAAATGACTTAAATTATTTGAGCAATTATTTGGGCCCACAGCACACATAGGGAATTTTGCAGAGCTGTTACTGGTCCAGTCAGCACCTCCTCACAGCCACTGCACGACACGTCACCAAAACTCCCTATGTAGGATGAGGCTATAGGCAGGCAGGGAACTGGCATGGGCAGGAGGCATTTTCAACAGGGCAGCTTAGCTGGGGCCCCTGCTACCACCAGCACTGCCTCTGGGCTGCCCTTGTACCCCAGGGAGGGGCTGGAGCTGCTGCCTGGCTTTGGCAGTGGCAGCCAAGCAGAAGCTGCTGCTGAGTGCCAGGAAAAATGCAGGAACTGGTGGTGGGTGTAGTTGCCTCTTCCTCTATACAGCCGACTCCCTTTAAGCTGTGGCTACTGCCACTGCTGCCACCAGTGCTGCTTCTGGGACTCTGTGCCTGGTGAGGAACTGCAGGGCAGCACTGGTGCGGGCCCTGGCAGTGGCAGGGCGGAGGTGACTGTGCCCGCCACCAGTTCCTGCTTTTTTCCTGGCACCCAGCAGCAGCTTATGACTGGCCCTGGGCTGCTCTGGCCATGGCCCATCCTGGCCTTGATGAGTGGCAACAGCAGTTGGGCAGAAGCTGCTGCTGGGCACCAGGAAGAAGTAGGATCTGGC
>NW_017729007.1:528477-529335 GCF_001723915.1 Gavialis gangeticus | reverse complement strand
CAGCACTGTAGCCCTGGAGCTTGCTCGCTTGCTCTGCTTGCGCCCAGTGGTCTGGAAACATGCCTGGGGGGTTGGGTACAGGGACAGGACCTCCCCCCTCCACCAGGCCTGGGAGGTGGCTGAGAGTGGTGCAGCGTCCATGCCTGCTCTGTGCAGCCCCAGCCTAGATGGGAAGTGCTGAGCCCTGTGCCCCATGCCTGAAGCTCCCCAGATGCTAAGGGGGGGGAGGGGGGAGAGGGTTGGGCCTCAGGTGCCTGCCAACTGTGGCTGCTGTTGGGCAGGTCAGGTTGGGGAGCCAGCAGCTGGGCCCTGCACAGTCCAGCAGAGCACAGGGTCAGAGGGAACTGGGCTCAGGCTGCCACATTAAAGCCACCAAGCTCTGCCTTGCTCCAGCTGCCCAGCTCCACTGGGGTCTGTCTAGGTTGTTGGTGGGGGAACATGCTAAAGTGGAGTGCAAGCTTGGGCACAGGTTTAACCATGGGTCAGCAGGAGGGGTGAGCACCAGCCTGCGCCTCCCCGCCGCCCTGCAGGCACCATGGCCTCAGTCTGGCCTGGGCATTCGGAGCAGTGAGCCAGTCCTGGAGGCACCATGGCCACACCAGGGCTGTGGCACTGGCTCTGTCCAGTGGGAACAGCAGGTAGGGCTGTGCAAAGCTTTGGTTGCTGATTCAATTTGGAGGAGATTTGGCCCAATTTGGTGGCCAAATCTCCAAATCTGAATCGAACTGGGAGACCTATAAAAAAGGTCTGTATTGACTGGAAGCCTCCGAATAGATTCAGAAAAGATTCAGGCAGTCTCTGCTTGCCATCACAGGGAGCTGGACCCGGGCTCCATGCTGGTAAGTGACGGGTGGGGGG
>NW_017729007.1:522315-528247 GCF_001723915.1 Gavialis gangeticus | reverse complement strand
CGGCCCAATCTGAATCCGAAGCAAATACTAGCTGCTTTGCACAGACTTAAGAGCAGGGCAGAGGCACTGTGCCTGGCCCTGCTGCACCTCAGCATTCCTGCCCTGACTCAGGAGATGTCACTGCATCTTGGGATTCCAGAGGACTGCAATTTGGGCAGAACAGCTGTGGAGAGTGGGCACACTTTAATGGAACAGGAGCAAAATTAGGCGGACTAGAGTCAATATTGCCCTGGAGTGGCATAAATTTAAGCTGAATGAGTGCTTTAAGCCACTTAAAAGGTGTTAACATGCATCATATCCAGAACTCCAGAAGGCATCTGAAATTACTGTGTAACAGGGCCCTTAAATGCTTGTTTTCTTTTGCAAGTGGAGTTAACGCAAGTCAGTTTTAGTTGGTATTCGGCACTTCTTTTCCAAACCCCAAGAAAGCTACTGTTCCCAAAAGCTTGCCCAGCATTTCCCTTATCTATACAGTTAAATCAATAAAAGCTATCACTAAAAAAGAAACCTTGCTTATTTAATAATATGACAACAGCATGTCAGCTACTACCTTCTCCTTTTTCAGTGCAACATTATTAAGCAAGAAAAAAAAAAAAGATACGAAAACGAAGGGAGAGATGAAAATACCATGGCCCCATTTAGTCTCCAGCTGGTACTCTTCACTGTAAAATTCTCACCCCAGATGCAAACATGAGGTCCCAAACCACTGGAATGGGTGACATACAAACATTCAGCTATAAGATTCAGCTCTTATTTTCTTTTCTCAAGTACTTATTTCAATGGCAAGTAATTTATTCAGATTATTTATATATTTTATCTAGTACATTTTGTACTGATGTTAAATCAATCACATGACAAGTGGCAGTTGTATCCAGCTCTTCAACATGCATTACTTGATGCATATAAACATGCAAGCTACATTAAGAGAAATGCATCAAACCTTACCTTAATTTGCAAATTGAATATTTATATACAGTAGAACAGAACAAATAGAATACATTTTATGTCTCCTGATTAAACCTTTAAGAGTTGTATGCTCTGGACTCTGCCAACATTGCTATCCAAGTTGAAGTAGCCTTATTCAACATCTGTAGTTAGAAAAGTACAACACATCTTCTTTTTCTGGACACTCGGAATGTTTCCAGGTCACTTTCTTTACAAATGACATTTATGGCGTCTTTTCAAAAGAGGCAGTGAAGACTTAGAGACCATTTCAAGAAACTTGTCTATTTTTTCATTATTTTATAGTATACAGAGATTAATTAAGAACAAATTTCCATTTCTATTTGAATGTCTGATTTTAGACAATATGACGTATGCATGATTGAAAACCCATGCACCTTTAAGTAAAAAAAAAAAAAACCCACAACAAACAAACAACAAAACCAAAGTGAAAAAAAGTCTACCTGAGCCTGCAAGCCTATTGGACTAGTATGTTTAACACAAACCAGTTTCTGTAGCCTATGGCATACAATGGAGTGGTATGTCTACCATCACATCTGGCTAAGTTGGCTCCCCCAGTTCAAATTACCAGGTGCCCATTTCAGCTAGGTCAACTGGAATTGGCATTTGGTAAGAGTGCAGAGCAGGCTTTAGTCTCACACCTCTAGAGCAGTTGGGAGACACCCTAAACTGCTTTGCCACATAAAATCTTGAGAAAGTGAATTTAAAATAGAAAATAATTCAATAGAACGTTATAGCAGCACTTGGGAGATCAAGAGACATATTTCTGCTTTTTCAGAATGGACTTCAAATGACTTAAATTATTTGAGCAATTATTTGGGCCCACAGCACACATAGGGAATTTTGCAGAGCTGTTACTGGTCCAGTCAGCACCTCCTCACAGCCACTGCACGACACGTCACCAAAACTCCCTATGTAGGATGAGGCTATAGGCAGGCAGGGAACTGGCATGGGCAGGAGGCATTTTCAACAGGGCAGCTTAGCTGGGGCCCCTGCTACCACCAGCACTGCCTCTGGGCTGCCCTTGTACCCCAGGGAGGGGCTGGAGCTGCTGCCTGGCTTTGGCAGTGGCAGCCAAGCAGAAGCTGCTGCTGAGTGCCAGGAAAAATGCAGGAACTGGTGGTGGGTGTAGTTGCCTCTTCCTCTATACAGCCGACTCCCTTTAAGCTGTGGCTACTGCCACTGCTGCCACCAGTGCTGCTTCTGGGACTCTGTGCCTGGTGAGGAACTGCAGGGCAGCACTGGTGCGGGCCCTGGCAGTGGCAGGGCGGAGGTGACTGTGCCCGCCACCAGTTCCTGCTTTTTTCCTGGCACCCAGCAGCAGCTTATGACTGGCCCTGGGCTGCTCTGGCCATGGCCCATCCTGGCCTTGATGAGTGGCAACAGCAGTTGGGCAGAAGCTGCTGCTGGGCACCAGGAAGAAGTAGGATCTGGCAGCAAGTTTGGCCATCTCCCCTTTGCTGCTGCCAAGGCCCTTCTCATGGTGATTGCCTGGAGCCAGTACTGGGGCTGCCCTGTGGCTCCTCCCCAGAGGGCAGCCCCAGAGTGAGCTCGAGGCGGCTGGAATGAGAAGGGCTGACCACCAGATACCAGTTTTTCCCATTGCCAAGCAGCAACTTCTGCCCAGCTGCTGCCACCATTCATTGTAGCCGGGGCAGGCGAGTCCAGATTGGGAACTGCAGGGAACCCAAACCCTCCATGTGGGGTGGGCTTGGGCCAGGGCTGGGGTTGTGCACTCAGCCTGGAGCTTGGGCCCTGCCCACACAGTTCCCAGATGGTTTCCATACAGCTAGAAGTGGTGGCAGCAGTCAGAAGGAACTGCAGCTGCTGGGAAATGGAGTTCGGCCATCGAACCACTGTGCACCTGGGGGTGGCAGGACATATACCATAGGCCAGATGGTGCATGGGCCAGGAAGAACTGAGGGACCTGCTGCGGGCCTGAAAAAATCCCCCTGCAGGCCTTATTTGCCCAGCCCAGTTCTATGTTCTTCAAGTTCTAGTTTCTCTTCAGTGAAACCATTCCAAAGTTAACTTTTTATAAATCTTGACATAACAATTGCTTTCAAATGTACCGTTAGTATTTTTTCCTCAGCATACCATTTTCTTCTTTTTTCATTACTGTGCAACCTGAAGTTTTGATAAGGCTGACCTTTTCTGAGGGATTAAAGAGTAGGCTATAACTAAAGGAAATCCCTGGGTCCTTCACTCAGCTAAATTTATCATGTTTAAAACAGCTAGTGATCCTACTTATTAAAACTATCCTTTCACATTTTGAAATAATCATTAAAATCATACAAAAATCATATAAAAATTACTTCTTTCTGCATATTTTCTCCTTCTTTCTGAGACAAGACCGCTGCTGCCAAGCTGCCATTCTCTTTTGTCTTTAAACAAATTTTACTGCCACTAGTAACCTTTTTCCTAGTCTGAATACTTAGGATCTTGCTACCCAGGATGAAACACTCTCAGAACCTTTTTTTGCTTCTAATCTTTTCTACCCTGCACTTTTTTCATCTCACAATTGACATTCTCTCCATTCACCCAACCAATCTGGTAATTATATCCTTGATCAAATTATTTCTGACTTCTGTTCAGAAGTTTTGCTCTTACAGCTGGTTGGGAATTTTCCACTGACATGATTTTCAGAAGAAAAATGCAGTTTCCCCAAATTGTAGGAAAAATTAAATTTGGTGAATACTTCTCAAATTTCTTCCAGGAAAAATGGAAACAGAACATTCCATTTTAGGTTGGTTAAACTTGAATCAGATTTCAGGATTGTTTAACTAAACAAAAATATTCTGTGCCAAGTCAGTTCAATATGGAATTGCTTTTCCTATTATGGTGCCCTGCCTTATAGCCTGACTAGGGAGTTGAGCCCAACTGAGCCTAGTTTGTAAGGGAGAACACTACATGCTATAATTTCCAGGACGCAATCCAGTTTCCCTCTGACTGAGCTGTGAAGTGCATTATCAGTCACAAAGCTGCAGGTGCACTATGGAAACGGTAATCTACTTAGAGAGACTGGCCCTTAAGAAGTGAGGATAGTAGGAAGCCTCACTTACAAAATCCACGAGGCAATGTGCCACCATAAGGAAGTGCCATTTAATAAAATGAAGTAAAAGTTTTTCGTAAAGTCAACAAACCAAAATGAAACAAAGTGAAAAAATATAATTAACACCTAATTTAATTTAATTAAGTCCCAATGCCCCAGGTTGAAAATGCTGACATGAATATGTTGAATTATTACTTTCATATTTCAAAAATGCTGAACTTCGTAACTGAAGCTGAAATTGATTGGAGACCTGGCTTGAACAAGTAAGAATGGGAAAATGTTAAGTACTCTGAACCCCATGGCCCTGCTCACCTTAGGGGTTGCAACACTCATGAGTAGGGTTATGAGACCCATTGAAAAAAAATCAATTATGGCACTGGGGTTCACATGATAAGTAGGTTCATCCACAAAATGATTAGGAACTATTGCCCTATATGCCTCAAGTTGGACCCTATAAATTAAAAGTTACTTAATTCTGGCATTCATTCATTGCTCTGTGCGTTACGGATACCACCATCACCTAATTTTAAGAAGTACTAAGAAAATAAATCATTAGTGAAGAACTCTGATAAGCTCCATGGAACTGCTCGAAAGAAAATTAATAGCTTTGCATTCAGAGCTGGGCTTGGCTGGCATGCAGCAAATAAGGCCCTGGGACACACATTAAAGGATAAAAGGAGGATAAAAAGGATAAAGGCGGATAAAAAAGGGACTGTGCGCTATGATTCAAGGCCCCAGTGGGGGAAAGAGAAGTATGTGGTCTTTTAATTAAAGACTTTATTCTTATACCTATGTACAAAAGGGCATGGAGAAATGTAATCCAGCATTTCCTAATTTAGGGTGATTAAATCTCCAACCCTAACATTCTTTTAACATAGTTTTTGGATACAGTTATATGCAAGGCTGGTATGATCATTACGATTAACATTTCTCAACACCTCTCACTAATAAGACTCCATTTTCAGTTGCTTACAACTTTGCCAACTTTTGATAATTTGGAATTAAACATTCCAAGTAAAATGTTCACCAAATTTAACAAATGTCAGCCATAATGTCAGAGTTATTTCCTTAGAGACATGTTAGAGAAAAACACATTTTTGAATACTAAATTCTCATGGTATTTTCTTTAGAAAGCTTTAGTGCTGCCATGCTTTGGAACAGGTGTTTAGTGCAGTAGGGGATAGTCTGTGTCACAGAAATTTGTTTTGCTGTCCTTAAAAAAAATCTGCCCAAATTTGGCCAACCTGTAAATCTCTGAGACCTAAGGGTTCACCCATACTCAGTAGACACTTACAAGACCTTTGCAGCTAAAAGATCATGACTGCAAGTTGAGTGAACGTGCTTGAACTTCTCTCATCAGCTGGATGGGGACTGGGGCAATGTGGGTACCAAGACACCCAGAGGTTGCAAGTTCAAGGCCATAGTAAAAGCACTCATAGTATGTCAGATTCCAATTGATCTGCACATTCTGCTAAATACCTTGTCACAAGGACATAGAAAAGGAAAGGGGAGCACCTGTATGCAGCAGGATGGCGTATAGCCTCCATCCCAACAGAGGCGCTCTGCCTATGCCATCCACTGACAGCTCTTAGTACAAACTGGGCTAAAGAATACCATATCTGCATAGGGTGATTGAGGTAGCTTTAGCTCAAGGGAACTCCAAACCAGGGAAGAAACAAACACTGATACTGTGTTTTCAGTGGTTCCTGCTGGCTGGTGCTTGAAGAAGAAACCATCTGGTTCAAAGGCAGAAGGGACATAATTGAGGCCAAGCACTTCATGGGTGAGGGTAAGTGATTGGGACAAGGACCCAAGACTGAAGCTACCTGGAGGGGAGTGAGAACAGACAGAACTGGCTGGCCAAAGGGATTAGGCTGAGGGAATTTAGAAGTGGAACTGAGGGCTGACAAATAACCA
>NW_017729007.1:502742-517315 GCF_001723915.1 Gavialis gangeticus | reverse complement strand
GTGAGAACAGACAGAACTGGCTGGCCAAAGGGATTAGGCTGAGGGAATTTAGAAGTGGAACTGAGGGCTGACAAATAACCAGGGATGAGAACTGATGTGAAGCTAGAATAAGAGATTGGAAGACTAGGAGACACTACCGGGAATTGACAATGTGAGCAGTGGGGGAAGTGGTAGATGAACTGGACTGCTGGATATGAGATACAGGAAAAAAAACAAACAAATGAACAGAGAGCGAGGAAGAGATAGGAGTGATTGGGCAAGACAGGTTGCAGGTAAGGAGCTTTGGAGTTGAAGTAGGGAGAAATGTGGAATGGCGACACAAAGAGCAATGTGACTAGGGACGTGTGTAGACGAAATGGGGGCCCTAAATTGAAGTGGTGGGTTTTTAAAAACACCGCTTCAATTTAGGGCCAAGTAAACCCCCGTGTTGTGCACACATCTGTGCACTTACCTGCCTCTCTGGTGGCAGGAAGGGGAGGACAAGCTGCTGGAGGTGTCCCTGAGTTGCGGGGTGCCTGGTGCTTCCCGCCATGGCAGCCGCACCCCCCTCCCCCCTACAGGCAGCACCTGCCCGCTTGGGGTGGTCCCACAGGCACCACAGCTGCGGGGAGAAGCACCAGGCCCCTTGCAGCCCAGGGACCGAACACTGAGATCTAAGCTGCAATATCATCCAGGAAGTCGAACGTAAGTCCAGCACTTAGAGCAGTCTCTCCATTTCTTTTGTCTCTGCCTGTTTTCCCAGGCTGCTGCCAGGCTATCTGCACAGGCTTCCTGCTGAGCCCATGAGCTGCAGAGCCCAGTGCTTTGCTCCACGGCTGTAGGGCAGCAAACAAACTCCTCAGAGAACTTTTTGTTTGCTACGCCCCAAGTCATTTAAGGCGCATTATGCTGCTGAATTTGCTACAGCAGCTGGAATTACTGTGCAGTACACCGCTGACATGTGCAAACACCAACACCATTAAAGTGGTGCAAAAGCATTTAACCCACTTTAAAATGTTGTGCACACATGCCCCTCGTTTCATCTACACATGGCCTAGGAGTCTGGAGAAGGGAAATTAGAACTCAGTGGGAAAGGAGACTGTATCAGAAACCTGATGATTGGAAATTGTACTGGTAAGAAAATGAGAATGGGACTGGGATGAAGAAGAAGTGGTGGGTGGAGAGTCTGGACTAGTGATGCAGTAGAAGTCGATTAGTGTGTATTTTTCTGAGTCTCCTCATTCTTCTATCTGCCAGTATCTGTGAAAAATCACTGATAAAGTATCCCATTCTCTACTTACATTGCTATCACAAACTCTAGCACTTTAGATGCTAGCTGATGGTAATGATGCCATATTATGAAATTTGTTTTTACAATTTGCTTTAAAAAAACTCCAAGGATATCCAATACAAAAAGAAAATATATTCATAGATTATTCAGACTCCAAAGTCAAATATTTCAAAAGTAGAAAACGGCAGCATTCATGAAGTTGGTACAAATTTAAGCTGACACTCCTGTACACAGGCATTAACATGATATCTTCATTTGCAATAGCACATACAATTTTTTCACACAGGGGCTGTACCTCACGCAATGGAGGCTATTTTATTTATGATCAGCTAATCAACATTTTTGTTTTCTCCATGTTCAGTTTGGCCATATACCTTCTTTATTGTAGAATATTCAAATCCTACTCAGAAAATTGAATTTATTTCTTCATGGGCTTTTCTGTAGCGCTCATCACTACAGGCCTACTACTCATGAATAATAACGAATTTCTTTTCACAACCCTCCTGTGGGATGAGAAGAGACTGTCATCTCCAATTTACAAGTGGGAACTGAGGCACAGACAGTTGAAAGTCAAAAGCCTCCTAATTTTACATACCCAATTAGAAATACCTAGGACATGATTTTTCAGACCATTTATAGGCACTATAATTATTATTATTTTTTACTATATTTAACATTTTGAACTTTTTATGTTCAAAGCACACCTTCTGAATTCAAGCTGATGCTTGGCACTTCTACAAATAAGGATCACAAGTTGGGTATCCAGCAAAGGAGGGATCACAAATCAGTGATCACCTTTAAAAAGTTTGGTTTAAGGTCATATTTGCACAGCATCCTATAGAAGTCTGTGGCACAGGCAAGAAGAGTCTAATTGCAAGCAACTTAACCCAGAAGCCACTCTTTCTCCTCCTGCATTCCTCTCCCCCTCATTCACAGTACAGCTTCAAACTTCAGCAAAAATACAAACAAAGATCCTCCAGACAACATGTACCCTCACTTCACAACCCTGATTCATCCCCAGAGCAGGTCCATACTGTGCTTGCTAAAGGAAACAGGGATCCTGCGGGGGAAAAAATGTTATTTGACCATGTAACTAAAGAAGAAAAGAAAAAGAACATATTACATTTTCACAGACAGCCTTAATTTCTGGCATTTCCTCACTTCCGAGTGCCTTACTTTACACCTCTAATAATATTTTTTTAATATAGTCCTTTTTGTGCATGTAACAGAATGAGTCCGGTGAATCACACTGCCTGCTCTTAAGTTCGTTCACTTGTTAAAAACTAGAGTCTTGCTCCTTCCCTAATTACCTCCTCCTTCCTCTGGCTCAGATGTGAACTGTGAAGCATTTTCTAAGATGTTTTTTTCCCCAAGAGCTAAAGTGCCATGTTTGCCAATTTCACCCTGTTTTCTCCGGTTTGCTCCAAGACACTTAGAAAGGCTTGGTGTCTTTGATGTCATTCTAATATTCATCACCAATATATTTAATCTAATGGTCCCCATCCTGCACCTAATATACATCTATATTTTCAATGCCAAATCTCTCTGGACTGGCTGTATCTTAAATAATCTCTGCTGCTAACTCACTCAGTCTTTTCAACCCTGACTCTGCATTTGATTCTTGCCCCTCCAACACTGGACCTGTGGCAGTCATTGTTTTCTTAGAATTTGAGCTCTCTCATCTGAAAGCCAATTCCCTCTTCTGCCCCACAAATACAGCCACTCCCTTCCAATCAGTCTATAATTTTTTTCTTTTGTCTTTGGCTAATGAGAGGCTCCATCATGCTTTTTAGGAAGGGTGAAATCTAATTTCAGAACAAACTTTTTTAATTTTAAATTGTTGTGAACAGTATCTTTCATTAAAAAGAGAGTCAATTCTGACTCAGTTCAATCTGATCCACTATTTGTGAGCCTTTAAAGGCAATGCAGGAAATTAAAGACTTTCAGAAGCAAAATACATAATTCACGAAAAGCCCTATTCCATCAGCTTAATGAAGTTTATTATAGAATGCAATATAAAAATCATTAAAGAACATTAAGAAAGCAGTTTTGTGTAAAGAACTAGTACTCCTCCGTATTGAAAATTGGACATATAGCATGCATGATGAAATAAAGAGTCTCTCCTTCACTTACTGATGTTTGCACCATCATAGCTCGCTGATCTCGCATTTTTCTTACAATATCCAGTGGATAAACAGGTTGGTTTCTTTCAATTAAACACAGGGCTGTTTCCATAGTGACCAACACACCAGTGCGACCTATTCCAGCACTGCAAATATAACAAGAAAAGAACACAGAAAATCAGATATTTGCAATGAACCAGAATCATATTACAGGCATAAACTGCAAGGCTTTAAAGTACCCTTAAGAAGTAAGACACACTTTTAAAAAGATAAGTTATACAACATGTATTTTAGAAGAATTACAAAGAAAATAATTTCTGATCAGTAAAAGTAAGTTCTTAAAAACAAACAAACAAAGCAGTTTAAATAATGTTTTTTTTAAATTTTAACTGTGGGGAAATGTGACCCATATCGGTGCTGCAGACTTGAATGAAAAGTTAAAATAAGAATAACCTGTGTTTGAGTGGTACTGGAATGGCAGAAACAAAGTAGAAGTTAATATCAGTTCTGACGTAATATCACTATCATACAGCTGTAAACTGGAGCATAAATTGTTTATTACTTTCTACATCATGTTTTTGAGACAGCCACACACCCTCTGGGTGCAGGCTTGGAAGGGACAGTGAGGGAAGAGGGGAAAGGGATCTCCCCTGGGGATGAGGAAAGGGAGTGAGAATGGAAAGAGATTTCTTATATCTGGATGTAAATCATAATTGGGAAGCGTGTTTGGGTTTGGACATACAGTTTGCTTTCACAGGTGTTAATCAGGCAAGGTGAGAGGTGGAATTTTCAAGTTTTGGGGGCTGTTTTTGGAGTCTATTTTAGTTTCCTATATGTGGGTTCTTTGTCTGTTATTGTAAGCCACCGAGTCTTTTGGACAGGGTGGGATATACATGTAAATCTAAATCATCATCTGATGGTCAAACAATTGTTCAATTTCAACAGTAGGCTTTAGTTATGTAGGAGACAAGGGGAATAAGAAGGAGCCCATCCTTTACATACCAGTTTTTGTCTTCACTGATAAACAGTAACTTGCTTTTTTCTATAGTCTTACAATTTTTTTCACCATCATTCAAAGAATCTGCTGCAATGAAAATGCATTGAGAAATACTTTTTTTCTACAAGAGAGCTGGAATTCAGAACCTGTAGGGCAGCATTCAGTGTAACAGAAATTTAAATGAGTACCTGCAGTGAACAAGGACTGGCTCATTCTTTACTCTTTTTGGTCTCATACAGTTCACAAACTCCAAGAAGTCTGTGGAGTCATCAGGAACACCATGATCAGGCCAAGCAACATACTGGAGATGGGTAACTATGTGTTCTTGCTCTGTCTGAAATAAAAGAATAGTGTCATCACACTATTTAATTAGAAAATTCTGTGTTAAGGTCCCTTTAATGAAACTGATTAGCTTGTATTGTGACAAACCTACCTAGGTTGATTTTATACACACATTATACAGATTATGCAAAAAACTACAGGATTTTCCAACCAATTTGTTTTTTCATATTTAAAAAATAACAAGTTTATAGAGAAACTACATGATGCAACAGCATGCAATTTCTAGTTTCATAATTCATGAAAAGATGGCACCTGCAGTAGAACAGCCTCCATCATCAACAACACACTGAAATGTTCATAAAGAACTAGGGCTAGAAGGGACCTCCGTAGGTCATCTTATCATTATGGAACCAATGGAAAAAGTATGCCCACAAAAAACAAACAAACAAACAAAAAAAATCAATCCTCACTCCCTGGACAGTCATAGGTCTTTACTAACAACACTGACTGAGTACAACCTTTCTTTCTTACTGTGCTGTAATCTCACTAAATCACACTAGACAGTATAGTTGCAGACCAGTTCTAAATCTGTTTTTACCCTTCATCCTCATCTGTTTCACACACTTATGAAAAGGTAGAAATGTTAAACAATATATACATTTATAGATTTAGGCAGACAAAGCTTACAAATTAGTATTTGCTAACTTAAATTCTTAGCTGAGGAAAAGTTTTACACAGCATGTAGATATTTCACAAAAAACTATGAAATAATGATATTTATACTACCAAAGGAAGCACCTTATTCAGTAGGGGTGTGCAATGTGGGCCGTATTTGATTCAGTCCAATTTGGGGGAAAGGGATTTGATTTGTTGATTCAGATCAATGTCCCAATTTGATTTGGCTGAATCCAAATCTGAGGATTCGATTCTGATTCGGAGAATCAGTGATTCAGCCATAGACACAGCTTTAAATGTTTTTTCTATGTACCTTGAAGTACCAGGCGTTGGTCATGAATGCTGAAATGGTAGGGTGGGTGGAGCATCCCACATGAACGGGGATGGGGGGGAGGTGGGAGGCAGCTCGGCAATCAGCCTCAGGGGGACCCTGGGTGCCCCCCCAGGCCCAGGAGGCACCAGCCGCTGAGCTGGAGGGCAGCAGGATCTCCCGTGCGCTCCACAGTGGACCCAGAAATAGACCGGAAGTGTTTCTGGTCCATTTCTGCGTCCACCATGGAGTGAGCTGGGGACCTCCGCCTGCCGTGCTCCCATGGGACGCTCCATCCAAAATCTCAGCGTTCACAAGCTGCCTAGTATGTTGAGGTATGTAGAAAAAGCATTTAAAGCTGTGTTTATGTCCAAATCATCAACTCTCTCCAAATCGATTTGGAGGGTTCCAATTCCATTTGAAGAGATTAAAGGGTCTCTTGATTTGATTCGGATTCAGAGATTCGGCCGCTGAATCTCCATGAAATCGAATCAGCAACCAAAGCTTCTCACAGCCCTATTATTCAGCATAATGAAAGTGTAATTAGTTTTGGGATTCTATTGTATGAACAGCATTTTTTCATTTAACTGTATCACATCTCAGAACCTTCCATTGGTTTACATGCTATTGATTCTCATAACACAAGAGGAACTCCTCAAACACATTTAAATGGGTTTTAGTCACTGGACATTTGTTCAGTTGTCAAACATGTACAGGGAATAACTTGAAAACCACAGCTTCATAATATTATCTTGGTCCACAGCACCACTCTCACAGCACACACATGGGTAAAATAAAAACTTTGCCCTCAAAACCAACACCTCCACCCCCTCCCTCCTTAACAGTGCCCATCCACCACTCTCCCCACCTACCAACAATAAAAAACCCACTTACAAGAAGCAAACTATATACAAGAGACAAACTATGTACATATTGAAAACTATTTACAACACTTTGGCTGTTCAAGCCCAGACTGGGGGACCATGGAGGCAGAACCTAGGACAGGTGCCCAGCCCCTAGATGTTCTCTGCGGGTCTGGGGACTGCAGCGACTCCAGCACATGGAGGCCTCATGCGGGGCTGGGTCTTTGGTTGCATGGTGTGGGGCACTGCAGTGGGACCAGGCCCAGGCAGGTGGCAGCAGGTCCAGGACGGGGGCCAGGCCAGGGGGTCTGGCAGGCAGGAGGCACCCTAGGACCTCCTACCAGGGCCAGATGGGGCCTGCTGCCAGGTGGCAGCCAGGACTAAGGGGCCCTGCAGGGCCGTGGATAGGGGCCAGGCAGCAGGGGACATGTACATGCCCATCAGGGCTAGGAGGAGTTCCATGGACTGGCAGTCAGCATCCTCGTGCTCCAGGCACTTCCACTCCAGGGCCTCCACGCAGGCCAAGTGGCCCTGCTGCACTTGGTTCCATGCCTCCACCTTCCAGACCTGCTCCCATGCTTCCCATGCCTGCTCCCACATTTCTTCTGTCACTGCCACCAGCTGCTGGAGCAGCAGCCACTGGACTGGACTGCTCCAGAGGTGGGTGGTGGTGACCCTAACATGGGATCCCCCCTGGGGCTGGTGGGCTCTCCCCCATCTCGAGATGTTGGCTCTGCAGAGGCAAGAGACAGAAGTCGAATCAGTGACCAAAGTATCAGAATCAGACAGAAGTCAAAATCAGCGACAGAGGCTGCACCAGCGACAGAAGTATTTTGTGAGAGTCTGAGACATTTCAGAGACAAGATGTTCTGTATCAGGGGCTGTGCACTGCCTGGCCTCAGAGAGGGGATCAGCTATGCGTTGATGCCCAGGGACCATGGTAAGTTGGCTGGGCAGGCCTGGGCCCTGGCAGCCTCTGGCCGAGCCCCCCACCCCTCCTTGCTCCCCTGGGGCTGGCAGCTGGCTGGGTGCTGGATGCAGGCAGCCTGCCTCCCCTGCCCCCTTCCCAGGGCAGGCCAGACGAGGCTGCTGGAAGCACCTGCTGCTGTGGCTGCGGACCCCTGCTCCCCACACCGCCCTAGAGGCGAACAGCTCTACTGCAGTGCTACCTAGACCACGGCACCCGGGCTTGGGGCTCCCAGACAACTGGGGTGAGGGGCTGACTGCACCTGTGCCCTCTTCACAGGGGACCTCTCCAAGGAGGCCTCTTGGAGGTGCTGCACCTGGGGAGGAAGAACCGGCAGCATACCTACAGGCTGGGAAACTCCTCTCTCATCAGTGCAGAGGCAGAAAAGGATCTTGGAATCATTATTGATGAAAAAATGAACAAGGGCCGACAGTGTGGGGACGCGGTCAGGAAGGCCAGCCATACCTCGTCATGCATCCACAGATGCATCTTGAGCAGGTCCAAGGAGGTGATCCTCCCCCTCTATGCAACACTGGTCAGGTCACAGCTGGAGTACTGTGTCCAGTTCTGGGTGCCGCACTTCAGGAGGGATGTGGACAACATGGAGAGGGTCCAGAGGAGGGCCACTCGCATGATCAGGGGGCAGCAGGGCAGGCCCTACGAGGAGAGGCTATGAGACCTGAACCTGTTCAGCCTTCACAAGAGAAGACTGAGGGAGGATCTAGTGGCTGTTTACAAACTAGTCAGGGGGGACCAGGGGGGACCACCAGGCATTAGGGGAGTCCCTTTTCCCCCCCCGAGCACTACCAGGAGTGACAAGAAATAACGGTCACAAGCTGGCAGAGGATAGATTTAAGCTAGGTATCAGGAGGCTTGGTGATTAGCTTAAATTCGTCATTTTAAATGTGCATTAAGGGCATGCATGTGTTGATGCATGCTCTTGACACACACTGAATTAGGCTAATGTGCATTAATGTGCCTCCTGTAGACGTGCCCTTTGTGTAACTTTTTAAAACCTATTTTTCAGTGATTTGGGGAATTGTATTGTGGTCGACTGGCCAAACTGGAAAATAATAAGTGGTTATGCTCCCAAGCATTGTTTTGTGGGCCGTGAACACTTGTAATGCTTTAAATGGCCACAAAAAAGGAAAAAAATACAGGCATCATTCAAACTGTTGGAAGTGCAATAAAGGTAGCAGATCCATAACAGAACTGTTTCTCTTTCAAAGACATCTTTTTTATAGCAGGATATTTTGTAGCACCGTGTATAATACTTGTCTAGTTAAACGTAAAGCTATAGGGCATCCTTTGGACCTTCAGCATCGCACAGTCCTCCATGCTCCCTCCCTCCCTCTTAGAGGGGAGGAGGGTGGGAAAGCAGATGGGTCTTTGGCAGCCCACTGTGGTACATTACATAGTTAACCCTGTTGCAAAACACAAGGCACAAAGCCTGGTTTACCATAGGTAAGGTAGGGGACATAGCAGCCAATATCTTGTGGCTGCAAAGGTTGTGAAAATATGTTCAAGAAATCCAAGGAAAAGGGCCATGCTACCTGCTACAGAGGAAGGCAAAAAACCCCCACAGTCTGTACCAATCTGACCCCAACCATGGGGCAAAATTGTTTCTTGACCCCAAATATGGTGATCAGTCCAAACCTGAGCAGAGGGGCAAGACTCTTTAACCCCAAACCTCCAGATTCAAGTCCCAGGAGGTACATCGGCATACTCAAGTCAAAATCTTCAGCATTGGCTGCAGCCAACACCCAATGCTTCCAAAAGGGAAAACAAAACAAAGCAAAGCAATGTAAAACAAAGCAAAGAACAAATTCAACAAATTACATGTAGTAAGAGGAAGGGGGGGAAAATGCTCTTTCAACCCCATGTGGTAACCAGTGAATTCCAGACACATGGGAAAAACCCATAGTAGAGCACAGACATAGCTACTCCTAGACAAATGTTTGTCCAACCTCTTCTTGAATACCTCCAGTGATGGAGATTCAACAACTTCTCTAAGGCAGTCTATTCCACTTCCTCACTCTTTTAATGGTGAAGTTTTTCTTGATATCCAATCTAAACCTCAACTTCAAGCCACTGGTCTGTGTTCTGTCTTCTGCAGAGAATGATAAAGAGATATTTTCCCTCTTCTTTATGGCAGCCCTTCAAGTATCTGAAGGCTGCTATCATGTCCCCTCTTAAGCACCTTTTCTGCAAACTGAACATGCCTACAAGTATTTCTTTCAGCCTCTCCTTGTATGACCTGCCTTCTAAGCCCTTTATCTTTTTTTATTGCCCACCCTTAACCCTCTATAATTTCTCCATGTCCTTTTAAAAATGTGAAATTCAAACCTGCACACAATACTCTAGATGAGGTCTAACCTGCTCCGAGTAAAGAGGCACTATCACATCCCGTGTTTTGCATCTAATGCTTCTAATGATGCAGCCCAAACCTCATTCACCTTTTGTGGAACTATATCACGCTGCAGTCGTATTGAATCTGTAATCCACCAAGATTCCCAAGATCCTTCTCTGTAGGGCTGTCAAGAATCACTCATTTTGTATTTGTGTTTTTGGTTATACTTCCTGAGGTCTTCATTTGTAAGCATTGAAGTTTATCCTACTAGCTTCAGCCCAGCTTTCCAATCAGCCAGAATCCTTCTGAAATACATTCTTGTTCTCTGATACTTGCTATCCTTCTCAATTCAGTGCATCTGCAAAGTTGTTCAAGAAGGTTTCTATACCAGCATCTAAACCATTAATAAACAGCAGACATTGGCTAGGACAGATCCTTGTAGGACTCTAGTTGAAATCTCCAGCCATTCTGACATGGATCCATTTATAAGTACACCTTGCTTGTGGCTATCAAGCCAGTTGTCTATCCACCTTACAAGTTTTGTCAGGCCCACACTTCTCCAGGTTGTTTATAAGGTCACATGAAACTTTGTCAAAAGTTCAGCTGTACTGAAGTCCTGATATACTACATGTATTACATTCCCTTCATCCACCCAAGCAGCTATTTTGTTAAAGATCAAGTTTGTCTGTCACAATTTGCTCTTAGTAAATCCTTACTTGCTATCAGTCTTTCCTCATCCAGATGGTTGCACTGGAATATCTGTATACCCCCATAGCACGCAGTTTTTGTAGTGATAAAGTGCTATGGCACCACAAACATCTGTCCACACCCATGGTGTCAAAATGATGTGCCATGTCCAAGAGACTAAAAAAATCTTCACAATGCTCTCTGTCTTCTAAGTTTTCAGCAACAGCACAATAGTGATATTGACACTTAAATATTAGCTGCCATCATTACTCAGTTTGAAACAAATGGGGAAAATTCACACTGCTGTCACACTTGGGATGACATCACTTCATTAATTTTCACTCGTTTTCTAGAAGTGTGACATTTTCCTGGGTGGCAACACATAACTCCTTTATGCTAATGCAAAGTAGGTGTTCTAATAAGACATGGCTCAAAACCACCTCAGCTTCCTGATCTGCCCAACTCTGAAGATACTGTCAGCTTGCCCTGCCCATTTGCAAGGCAGACAGATAATCCAACATCCCTAGATTTCATTTCCAGCCATAAAATGTCTATGGCCTAACAAAGATCTATTTGATGCCAAAGGAGTAGGATCCATGCAGTTCACCTGCTGGGCAGAAGCTATCCCACTATTATTTATCCTTTTTATCCAAGGAATATGAAATGCAAGGTGCAGAACAGCCAATAGCGGCAGGAACCAGAACCCAGGTCCCCCTCCCTTCCAAGACAGCAACCACCACACTGTGCCATCTTTCCTCTAGCTTGCTCTCTTTCTCTTGACCCAACATATCTTCCCTTTCTGGCTGCCCAGTAGACCAGTTTCAACAGGAGGGATGGAGAGTGTTCTGAGCAATGCCCAGCCCATGCCCTGATGGTTAAAACACTTTGCTGAGAGGTGGGTAACAGGGAAGGCCTTGGGTCTTCCATTTCCTGCGCAAACGCTCTAACCACTAGGGTATTTGGGCTAAAAGCTGGAAAGACCCTCCTCTTCTGTTTCAATTTCCACAAGCTACACATGTACCTGGATCACCTTATTCCCATCACAGAAATAGAACCCTAACAGTGATGAAGGGCCAACCATTTCAGTTACACGTGTAAATGTGTAACAGCATTTAACTCTAAATGTGCAACTGTGACAATTAACACTAATCAGGTTAACTTCCCAAAAATCACTCTAGGCAAGGAAAGAAAAGTTCCCATACCCAAAAAACTGAACTTTCGGTCTCAGTAAGGATAGATGGATGGGACAGATTGATGTGCCCAGTCATTTGAGATCCCCAGCTCTAAAATGTTGTGGCAGGAAACAGCTTGTTTGGCAATATAACTACTTTCTAGCTCATAAAAATGGCTCTTCTGAACATGACTAAAATACAGTGATCCCAGAAATTAATCCCACACATGGGTATAGGCAGAAGGCAGCTCATAGGAAAAAAACGTTTTAAGTTAAGTTACTTCTGCAAATTTGGGGGTATTCATTCAGTATTTTTCTCAGGAAGATGAGTTATTGCAGCAATTATACATATTGCAATTTCATCTTTTTTGCTCTCATTAAGTGGAGAAAGTAAAGTACATGTGAATCTGAGCACACAGGCTAGATGAAACTCTGATTCATTCTAAAGAAGTCAGAGAATTAGTAGCATGATTTAGATTTCATTTACAATTCCAGTCCGAGTCATAAGGATGAGTGCTAAAGGAACATATCAGGAGAGCAGTCAGTGATGACTATCAACAGCATCAAATATTGCGCTAGGTAATATACGGTAGGATTTGGAGCTTTTTGGGGGGAGGGGGGGAAATAAATGATAAATTTACTCAGGTCAAGTAGAAATGCCTTGAAATGAAAAAAGTACAATTCCTAGTACTTTTAATAGCTCATGGACATCAAACAGCAAATCTGTCTAGAATAAAAGATCCTTCAAGATCCCTTATATCACTGCAATCATCAATTTTCTGTTTTACTTATTTCCAACTTTTGTAAAATATCCCAGGATTCCTCAGGGCTTCAATATTTTTTTCTTTTAACATTTTTCCTTCTCCTCTACATACAATAACTTTTGGCTAAGATTTCCCAAGATGACTGATAATTTTATTATTTTATCACTATAATATAATCATTTGATTTTAAAAATATATCCTCTTTAGTGGACACCTTTTTTGTCAACAAGCCCAAATTCCACTACACTTGAGTAGGATAAAACTCAAGAATAAATTTCACCCTTGCACACACAATACTTTCATCTTTAGTTGCAGTAGCCTGTCACTCCATTTAACTCACACAACCCGGTCCAATTACTTACCAGGGCTTGGGTGTTTCCAAACATTTAGATGCAAAAAATACAACTGGTGAGAACTAACTAAACTGCGTGAGGATGTATGAAAGAAGGAAAGACAAACGCAGGTATCATTCCATTTCAGAAATTCCTGATTTTTTAGTACTTCCAATTTGAATAGTTTAGGATGGCTAAATTAATTTTATTTTGGAAACATTTTTCTCCATTCCTGTGACATCCAGGTGCAGTGATAAATTGTAAATTTTAAAAAGCAGCTCTTTTTTCCTCATTTGCATTGCCATAGTGCACGAAGTCATGCTAAATGGTCCACATTATGATACAAGGGATCATCACAATTAATCACCTCCACTTAGTTATTTATAAAATGTCAACTCTCACTTGTGGTGTACATTGCTCATTATGGCTATAATATAAGCACCTTCTACAGGGTAAAATTAAATCCATCTTTAAACATTTTGGATTCTTTCATTTTTGGTTGAACGATTTATAATTAATAACATTCTTGGCACATGTTTTAAAGTTTTAAAAAGCCTTTTCTGGCATTCACTAGTTTTTAAAAAAAAGAATTCTTCAATCTTTGAAAGTAGTATGTTTTACACCCTCCTTGTTAACATTGTGATATGTTCCATGGTAGAATCTGGTCATGCCCAGATGAAGTCAATAGAGAATGCCCAGAAACTGCAACAATAAAGGATGTGCCATAACAGGAAAGGTTCAATGTAAAAACATAACAAAATTGCCTTCCCCAGGCCTCTCTCTATTTTTCTGCAATATGAACAAAATGAAAATAAATATTCATTCCACACATAAAATACAGCAGGAAGTAATGAACTATACCACCAGTAAGCCATACTCATAATTTCCTTTCCTTGATCTGTTAGTGGTCAGAACCCCGAAAGAGGTTTTAAACCATTTCATGCATTTAGTTTGTTATGTGCTTTTCTTTCACCCTTGCCTCAAGGCTAGATTTCAATCTTTGTCTCAGAATGGGAAGGCAAAGAATTAGTCTACATTTTATCCACGATGCTTAGAGATTAGGAAAGGATACAAATATTTCACGTTTTTCCAGTAGCCATCTGCTGATCTGAGACTACAGACAAGAAAGGAATAAGATAGTGGGACAGAAAAATCCCAAGAAGCCTATGGCTCACCAGCGCTTTTGATTACATACAACTCACACAAAGGTCACAGGCTACATTTAACAGATTTTCCCTATGAGTTAGCTTTCCCTAGAGGCAAATTTGGAATCCATGCCACTTAATTCTAAGCACAACTACTCAGTCTTTTATAGAAATGCTTTCCTACTGGAAATCAAACCTCATGTGATACATAGTTGGAAAGTCTATTTGTCTTCATAAGGACAGATGCAATGATATTCACTTTAGTTCTTGTAATATAATGGTCTGTTTGCTTTCACAGCAGACTTCCTATAGGTTTCAAAGATAGCAACAAAATATCTGTAGCTTCCTGTACAGATTGAAAGCTTTGTAAAGTCTCTCCCTAATCACAAATCATGGTCTTAACAAAAAAACACCCATACACTACATAAATCTTTTGAAATGTATACTGTTTTGTAAGCTGAACTATAGGTAACATGTTGACCACTTCCTGCAACTCCCTATTTTACCTTTAAGCCCCAAATAGCCACTACCTTTTCTTGTAGGGTCAGATTTTTAAAGGTGTTCTGCTGAGATTGCTGGGTACTGAGTGGTTTTCAGTCTTGAAAAAGTACATTAACATCTTCAATCCATTCTTTAC
>NW_017729007.1:497533-497742 GCF_001723915.1 Gavialis gangeticus | reverse complement strand
TTAAAGGTGTTCTGCTGAGATTGCTGGGTACTGAGTGGTTTTCAGTCTTGAAAAAGTACATTAACATCTTCAATCCATTCTTTACTATGTAAAAAGAAGCGACTTTTAATGTGAGTTATCTAAAAAAACTTTACAGTCCTAGAGAAGACAAACAAGTTCCACTTCGGTCCTATGGCAGACAAGGTTCTTTGGGTGAATCTGATATCTTT
>NW_017729007.1:473158-497522 GCF_001723915.1 Gavialis gangeticus | reverse complement strand
AGTCCTGATCCTCAAAGGAAACTTACAAACCACTTCCCAGAGATGAGCCTATAAACTCCACTTCATCAGCCTCCTGGATACGAAAAATCATGGACTAAATATAGACATTGGATTTATTACACAGTATAACCTGCCCGACATCCGACTCCCTAGGTATCTCTCCACTATTCATCCCCATCCCCCTTCTCTCTCTCCCCCACTGACTCCTCAATCTACATCTTCATTGACTGCCTATCTTGCATGCATACCAGCCCAGCCTCTGGCTTCTTTGCTTTTCATTCCATCCAGGAAGAGCACACACCAACTGCTGAAACTTTCTTAGCCTGACTAAGGGTTTTTGAACCCGAAAGCTTGCTTAATAATTGTTTTCCAGCTTTTTAAGTTAGTCTAATAAAAGATATCAGATTCACCCAAAGAAACTTGTCTGCCTATATCCTTAGACCAGCACGGCTACAACCTACACCCTGTAACTTTTGTCCTATGACAGTCTAAAAAAATCCCGAGAACCAGCTTTCCTCAGCTTGTTAACATGAATTAAACTGACAATTGCCTACTCAATACTTAATTAGCAAGCTAAAAAACACATCATTTTACCTAGTAAGACAAACTATACAACTGGGTGTGTCTTCACGAGGAATAACAAGTTCTAAACTTGTGTTAGCTAGTTTACATGACACCTAACCAGAAGTGAAATTCCAGGGAAGATTATGTTTTTTCCCCCTTCATTCAGTTCAGCAGGTTGAAGACTAGACTCAAACTCAACTGGCTAACTTCTGTAAAAACTACAAACTGTTTGGCCTTCTCTGAAAGTTTACTTCATATAAATTGTCACACAGTAGTTAGCATGAGTTAAGAACACATCTTACTTCTTATGCTTATAGCTCCTCACTTCTGTGACATTCTCATTAACAGGGATCCTGGGTTTCCCTGATAATAAAATCATAAATTCTCTTATAAAACCCCCCAAAATCCATGAAAAAAATGAAAGCCACCCCGACAGCCCCCCCTGGCCCTTGGAGCGCCCCTCACACCCCACCCACAGCTCCCCAGGCTTGCTAGTACGCCTCACTCCTCCCCATAGCCCCCTGGCCCTGCTCGTACCCCTTGCTCACCCTACAACTCCCCCAGCCCTGCTCCCCCTCACTGCCTCCACAGCCCTGCTGGTGCCCCTTACCCCCCCAGATCCTGTTCCCCCAGCCCTGCCGGAGGGGGTTCCCAGCTACCAAGGCTACAGGGCCAGGGACCCAGGTCTGCAGCCCCCTGCCCCTGGTAGGAGGTGGTGGCTGCTGCAGCAGGGTGGATCCCAGCCCGACCACGCCTTTGCTGCCTGCCTGCTGAGGGCTCGGGTTGGGGGAGGGACTGCTCCCTGCTGCAGGGTGCACTCCTGTGGGGGCAGGGGAGACCTGTGCCCCGAACATCTGTGGACTGGGCAGGGGTTGCATGCTGCACGCTTCCTACGTGCTGCCCACCCCTGGTGCCTCCGCAGGCCAGTGTGTGCAACCTGGCACTGCAGACAACAGCAGAGTTGCACAGAAAGCTGCCTCCGCTGTGCCCTAGTGAGGTGTCCCCTGCCCATCAGCTGCAGTGAGAATGGTAATGTGGGGTTGTGTGTAGGGGCCATTACAGCGCAGAGCCTGCAGCAGCAGGCAGCTTCCTGCACAGATCCACTGTTCTTTGCAGTGCTGGGTCGCATGTCCTAGGCTGCAGAGGCCCTGCAGGCAGGCAGCAGGGCAGGGAGCACAAGCCTAAAGTGGGCAGCGCATACCCCCCACCCCACACACAGATCTGGAGGGCATGGGTCCCACCCTGTCTCTTGGAAGTGCACACAGAAGTGGGGAGCTGGTTTCACCCCCCACACCTGGGCCCACAGCATTGGGCAGCCCATGCCTGCCCCTGCCCCATACATATATCTGGGGGGCATGGGTCCCCCCTGTCCACCTGGGAGTGCGCACAGCAGTGGGGAGCCGGCCCCACCCCTTTTCACCCCCCAGACAAGCTGTCTGCAGCCCTGTCCAACTCCTTGATGGGGCCCTGTGGCCACACGTTGCAGCCCTAGGCCCCAAGCCCCAGCCCTGCAGCAGCCCCAGCCCCAGCCCTGCTCAACCCCCCCCACTCGCCAACTTATCTGTGGCAGCTGTTCTCCAAGCTGCCTGGGGTCATGTGCATCTACATGAACATGGTGCCGCCCTGCCTGACCACCCTCCTCCCACTCCCTCCCAGCCACCTGGAACTCTGCCAGCCTGCAAACGGCTTGTCACAAAACTGCAAAAATCTGCAGGTTTCCCCAGTAAAATAAGAAATCCTTGTTTGCCTCCAGAAAAAGGTAAAATCCATGGTTTGCTCCATTTTCCTGAGGGAAATGAAAAACCTGGATCCCTACTTGTTAACAAGCTAAAGAAATACAGACTAAATGAAAGTTCTGTATTATGGATAAATAACTGTACTTTGGGATGGAATAATTGTATGTACAAATAGAGACTGGAGGATGACTGGTTTGGCTGCAGAACTATAGAAAAGGACCTAGGGGTTTACAGTAGACCACAAGTGGAGTACAAGCCAACACCGCTCTTGCTGTAAAAAAGACCAACAGTACATTGGGTTGTATTAACAGGAGTGTCACTTGCAAATCAAGATAAGTGATTCTTTTGCTTTATTCAGCATTGGTGCGGTCTCAGCTGAAGTACTGAGTCCAGTTTTAGGAACCATACTTTAAGAAGGATGTGGACAGATTACAAAGTTGTTCAGAGACCAACAAAACTTATTAGAGGCCTGGGAAAGCATGCCTTACGCTGAAAAGCTAAAATAACATGGATTATTTAGTCTAAAGAAGAGAAAAGTGAAGGAAGGTGAGATAACTGTCTTCAAATACCTGAAGGGCAATGATAGGGAGGACAGAGGTGAGCTCTTCTCTGTGGCTAGAGGTGAGAGGACTAGATGCAAATGGCCTCATGCTGCAGCAGAGGAAATTCAGATTGGATATTAGGATGAACTACTTTCTGGCTATGGACAGACATTCAAAAGGCCTGAGCCTGAATTGATTCAATCTTAGCAAGGTAGTCTAACCTGACTAGACTGACTCAGCTTGCAACTGTAAAGACATTCCTTGTGGACGGGAAGAAATGCAGGCACATACCTGCAGTGGCTCAGGCTAGAAGCCAGGGGGTGCTAGAGCACCCCTCACTTCCCTTCCACACTGCTGAGCTGATGGGGGTGGCCAGGCCCTGGCAGGATGCTCTGATAAGGGAAGGATGTAAACCACCCGCACCCCCACCTGTACGGTCCCAGGCTTTTCCCTGCTCGCTGCTCAAGGAGTAGGAGTGTTGCCAGGCCCCAGCCCCCGGCTAGCACTTTAAGGCAAAGGGGGTGTGGGCAGTGCATACATCTGTTGATGATACAATCTCCCTCTTCCTGCTTCTTCATACTGTTTGAAAACCTGACAGGCAAGGGAGCCAGCAGGGGATTAATAACAGCATTTATCAGCCTATCAACAAAACAAAAGCCTCTCTTTTTAGTTCAAGCTGCTAAACACCTTTTTCCAAGGAAGGAACAGAGGGACATTACCAGCTGACCTGTTGATTAGCTCCAAAAAACCTTAAGTGGACACTGTCCCGTCTGCCTTTGTCCTGTCCCAGTGAAATTGGACACCCCCCCCCCCTCAGCATTAGCTAGCATACCACATCCGTGGGGCTGGGATCTGTGCTGTGGGAGATGGGAGGGAGGGAAGGGGAAATCTCTGCTTGAGCAACAAGTGGAGGGGGGTGGGGAGGGGCAGGGAGAAGCCAGACAGACCCTGCTGTGCCTGCAGTCTCCTTCAGAGGTCCAGCTAGGGGGCAGAGGGGCAGGGCCAGCTCTGCTCTCTGGATCAGAGAGCCCAGCCCAGGGCTGCAAAGCATCTGGGATACTGGGGGACTCTGGTTTAAATTAAACCAGGAAGGGATTTGGGACAGACACTGCATAAACCAGTTTGACCCAAATGAGTTAAGTCTGATACTACATTCAACCAGGTTTATTTTAAACCAGTTTCAGCCATTTTGAAACTGGTTTATATGCACCAAACTTATGTTCTGTTACAGGTTTAAACCAGTTTCTGATCACTTAAACCGGTTTATGTGTAATGTCTGTCCCTGACCTCTACATATGAAGACCGTCAAGCATTGAAACAAGTTACCTACAGAAGTTGTGGAATCTACATCCCTGGAAATTTTCAAGAGCAGGTTGGACAGAAGCTTGGGTGGGATGCTTTAGTCAGGGATGTTCCTGCATTGAGCAGGGAGCTGGACAAGATGATGGCGTGAGGTCTCTTCCAGCACTACTTTCTTATGATGCTATGCATCTATTATGAATCAAGCTGATCATCAGTTAACTCAATTAGCCAACCACTTAGCTGTTTCTGAATACTAATGTAGATGCTCCATGATCTCATGTTTCAGGATAGACATTCTACATTTTAGCTTGAACAAAGTTTGTGGTGAATCTATGCTAAAAACACTAGTGTTAGCTAAATCAAGTTAATTGGCAGTGAATTAACTCGAGTTCCAGGAATAAAAATGTTTGTCTAGACACGCCTTGAAGCACTGCTATAACCCTATTTTAAAGATGAAATAAAATGATCTTTTGCTGGCATTTCATATTTATCACTAGTAGGACAATAAGTAGAACAATGGCACTTACGGTCATTAGTGTTTTATAACCTGTTTATGTCCTATCGCTAGGTAATGTTAATATAAATCAATACAGTTTAAAGACATTTCCCATATTGACACTAATGTAGGTATTTGTACTTGGCACTGAATATTGCAATCAAACAGAAAACCCCCCAAGCCCCTTATAGTCAAATATAGTCTATTCAGTAGATTAACAGCATACATCATACTTTATGGGACTAAAGGGTTTTGCTGTCATATCATTAAAACATAAAAGACAAAGACATAACTTGAATAAGAACTGATTATTTTTAGTGTTCCTAGCAAACTCAATAACAGCTTACCCAACTAGACAGCCATGAACTGGATAGATGTTTAAAAGATGTTTTTCAATCAATACCCAAAAGTAAAACAAGTTCAAAACGAACAACTTCCAATTCATATTTAACATTTAATTAAAAATCTGGTCACTATACATCATATATAGGTATTTTGCTATCTTACATGTTGGAAGAGACAGTAAGCTAATTGAGAATGGTCAGGAATCCAACTGGTTGAAATTAACTGAAATTACAAGAAGCTTAATGGGAACTTTGGAGTACAAACTCATCTATATAAATGCTTCAGGTATTTGACTTGCACACCCATTTGCCAGCTTTTTCATTAGAACAATATATTACCAAATGAAGGGTAAAACACTTTACATACATTTTAAAGTACTCATGCTGCTTTTTGAAAGTTGAATTGGAATCACAGGGGGTTCTAAAGATTCTTCCCTCAAAGCAAGGTTACAATATTTGGCTTTTTCTGCTAATTGCCTTATGGAGATGTTGGACTCAATTAGTAGCTTGTTGTTTACTTTTGAAGGAACAAAATTAGGATGGAGTTAAAAACCTAATTACACCCTAGAGTCAGCATCTCTCAAACTCTGCTTAGGACAAGGAAAAAAATCCCTCAAATTAAATGCATGTCTGTGAAGCAGAATGGACTGCAAAGATATTGTATATTAGAATCACCTAATGGAGAAGGGTTTGCCTTAGCCAAGATGGGTCATCAGGCTTGTGTGGTTAAGGCACACCAGGTTCTGCAGCCAATGATACACAGTGTAGGCACATAGCTGGCACTGCTTCTGGCCATCTTTGGCTTCCCAGCCTAAATAACAAGGTACTTATTTACAGGGAGGTCAGCCTTCAGCAGAGGTCCAGTGTGAAGCTTGAATTTATGCCTCCTGGATCTGCAGAGAGCCACCTTAACTACTTAGCTTTCCTATCACATATCTCAATAGTAACAGTAATAATAAAAGAGAGGCTTAAATTAGTTATTTTACTACCCCTTTAACACTTCAACTCACTAGAAGGTTCTGCAGAATCATTTAGCTTTGGGGAGCCCATGAAGAAACCTAATCAAAATGTACCAATTCATATGATATTAGGATATAGACAGACCTAACAACTGTAGCAATATCCCAGGGAGCAATATACGGTTGAAGTTATATGTTACACTTAGACCATACTAATGGCACTTAAAATGTGAATATCTGCATGCTGGAGCTTCTTAACTCTTGCTAAGTGCCCTCTGAGCATCTCAAAGTTATGCCCTGTCAGGTGAGGGTTCACTCTGAGCCTAACTTGTGTTAGGGTAACTTCAGTCTGCTCCAGGGAGAGAAAACCAGCAACTTCCCAGAATGCACACCCTCCAGCACCCCACCCACAGGGGTAGAGCCTTCTAGCAAGTCACAGCTGTGCAGGCAAAAAATGGTATTAACCCATAATATGCAATTGCTCACAGCACATTCTAACTTTACCACCCTTTCGCATACCAAATTTAGTATGATTTAAGTCAAACACGTAGCTTGAGGATGCAACTGTTATGACTGCAATATCCTATGACAGTACAAGTATAGAAAACACTGCAGCTTTAACCCTTTTTCATTCGAAGTCAAACTTACAGTGATTTAGCCCACTTCTGTCAGTAGAAGAGCAGACTGATATAATAGCAAAACAATGGGGTGGTGAGAGACACGAGCCCTGGGTGCTGCCTAAGAGGGGGTACTGGAATGGAGCTGAGGGGGTGCTTCATCTCCTTCTCCTTCTCTATCCCCACCCCTTTCCCCACACTCTGCACCTTCCCTGCAGTGGCTCCAGCTCTGGCAAAAAGGGGGAGAAAGCAGCAGCACATGGTACAGGAACAGCTGCTGGAGGTTTGCTGCTGCCAGGGGTACATTTCACTTTCTTTTTTGCTGCCAAGGGTTGGTATTTAATTGGCCACATACATTTTGGCAGGAACAGGAAGCAACATCTCCCCCCTCTTGCCACAGCAGCAAACTCTGGCTGCTGCTCCTGTACCATGTGCTACCACCACCTAGAGCACAATACTGGCCAGTTACGCCTCTGTGAAGATATAATGGTTAGACGGTAGCTACTGATGTACAGTTTCAAGCAGGAGCTCCCTCTCCCCTCTTAAAGCCATTAAAAGATAAACAAGCTTGTACTTTCATCTCACATTGCTACAATAGTCTACCTTTCAGAAGTGTTTCATACCACTGTGAAAGTATTATTCAACCCTATGCCACAGAAGGCACTTACCTCAATATTTGTAAGCACCATTTCCCTAAAAACATAGGCAATAGTGCAATCCTCAGACTGGCATTTGACACGAAAGTTGCCATACTCCATTATTTCTGGTGGATCAGGCCAATACTGATGACATTTCGTCTGCAAAGAAAAAGGCAGTAAAGTACATATCATGAGCTTAAAATTAATACTTTCACCTTTACTTAAAAGGGCACCGCTATGTCCTAACTCTTTCATTGCAGGCCAACTCTCGGAGTGTTAAGAAGAGTATTACAGCTATTCCTGTTTGGCTAGTGAAGTGGTTTTAATCAGGATCTGAGATCAGCATAACATATCAGATCCAATTCTCCACAGACTTTTGTTCTGTGTAGTAATTTAAACCTGCACAAGAAAAAAAAACCTCAGCTAGTCACTCTTTAGAGCAGGAGTGGCCAACCTGTAGTATGCCTGCCACAAATGACAGTCAGCCTCTGTGTGTAGCATTTGGCAGATTGGGCAAGAGCAAAAAACAGAGAAAGGGGATCAGGGTGGCAGGTTTAATCTGTAGCACACCTACAAAAAAGGTTGGCTCACGCTGCCTACAGCAGTGTAAAGAAATGGCTATACCACGTATGAGGTGGTAAATAATACCCATCCTTGCAAGTGGCATCAATCTTTTTTGCCAATTATAAGCCAGCCCCTGTCAACCCCTCCATTTCTCCCCCTTACACCAAATAAGCATGGCACACCAGAGTGCAGGGTGTCTAGGGCTAGGGACAGACATTACACATAAACCTGTTTAAGTGATCAGAAACTGGTTTAAACTTTTAAAAGAACAAAAGTTCAGTGCACATAAACCAGAGTCCCCCAGCATCCCAGACACTTTGCAGCCTGGGCTGTGCTCTCTGCTCCATGCAGGCACAGAAAGGTCTTCTTGGCTCCCCCCTGACCCACCCTGCCTCTCACCACCTGCTGCCCAAGCAGGGATTCCCCCCCTCCCTAGCTCCCGTCTCCCACAACACAGACCCCAGTCCCCGCAGACCCTATGCATGAGATACATTAGTTAATGCTGAGAGGTGTGTGTGCGCACATGTCCAATTTCACTGGGACAGGACAAAGGCAGACAGAAGTGTTCACTTAGGCCTTTTTGGAGCTCATCAACAGGTCAGCTGGTAATGTCCTTCTGTTCCTTTCCTAAAAAAAGCTGTTTAAGAAACATTTGAACTAACGAGAGAGGCTTTTGTTTTGTTGATGGGCTAATGACTGCTGTGTTGATCAGCCCCCTGCTTGCTCCCTCGCCTGTCAGATTTCTAGACAGTATGAAGAAGCAGGGAGAGGGAGGTTGTATCATCAACAGATGCATGCACTGCACATCCACCGTTTGCCTCAGAGTGCTGACTGGGGGATGGGGTCTGGCAACACTTTTGCTGCTTGAGCAGTGAGCGAGGAAAAGGCTGGGACTGTGCAGGCAGGGTGGGGGTTTAAACCCCTCCCTAATCAGAGTTTCCTGCTGTAGCCTGGCCAGGCCCCTCTTCAGCTCAACATTGTGGAAGAGAAGTGAGGGCTGCTCTAGCACTCTCCAGCTTCTAGTCTGAGCCACTGCAGGCAAGTGCCTGCATTTACTCAGTCCAGAGGGAATGTCTGTCCAGTTACAAACTGATTCAATCCTAGTTTCATAGTTTCATAGTTTCTAGGGTCGAAAGGGACCTGAGCAGATCATCTAGTCCGACCCCCTGCCATGGCAGGAAGAGCACTGGGGTCAAACGACCCCAGTAAGGTGGTCATCCAACCTCCTCTTAAAATCCCCCAGGGTGGGAGCCTGCACCACCTCACTTGGAAGCTGGTTCCAGTCCCTAGCCGCCCTGACCGTGAAGTAGCGCCTCCTGATGTCCAACTTAATCCTTCCCTCCGCCAGCTTGTGACCATTGTTCCTGGTCACTCCTTGCGGCGCTCGGGGGAACAGGGACTCCCCCAGCGCCTGCTGATCCCCCCTAACCAGTTTATAACAGGCCACAAGATCCCCCCTCAGCCTTCTCTTTTGAAGGCTGAACAGGTTCAGGTCCCGCAACCTTTCCTCATAGGACCTACCCTGCTGTCCCTTGATCATACGAGTGGCCCTCCTCTGGACCCTCTCGATGCTGTCCACATCCCTCTTAAAGTGCGGCGCCCAGAACTGGACGCAGTACTCCAGCTGCGGCCTGACCAGTGCCGCATAGAGGGGGAGGATCACCTCCTTGGACCTGCTCGAGATGCATCTGTGGATGCACGACAAGGTGCAGTTGGCCTTCCTAGCCGCCTCCCCACATTGCCGACTCATGTTCATCTTGGAGTCAATAATGACTCCCAGATCCTTTTCCACCTCCGTGCTGACAAGAGGGGAATTCCCCAGCCTGTATGTATGGTGCCGATTGTTCTTCCCCAGGTGCATCACCTTACACTTGTCCATGTTAAACCCCATCCTGTTCTCCTCTGCCCATCCTTGTAACCTATCTAGGTCCAACTGTAGCCTGTTGCTCCCCTCTATTGTGCCCACATCCCCCCACATCTTAGTGTCATCAGCAAACTTGAACAGGGTGCTTTGCACCCCCTCATCCAAATCACTGATGAAGATATTGAACAGGGCAGGCCCAATCTAGGCAGGTAAGACTACCCTGCAAAGACTGAATCAATTCAGGCTCAGGCTTTTTGAATGTCTGTCCCTAGCCTAGCAAGGAGATGAAATTGACACTGCGGCTGTCTAAGCAAGTGTTGAAGAGCTGCAGAGATCTTGGGGGAGACCCGGAGCATTCAGCACCCTTCCCACAACCACAACCAGGAGACCATACAGCCCCTCAGCAAAGGACAGATCCAGACGGGGTGCAGTTACATGGATGCACCACACTTTCAGACCATGCTGTGGGAGCAGCAGACCATGCTGTAGAGGCAGCAGGTAAGAATCTCTCTTCTCTTTCCTTTCCATCCTTGGCAGCACATCCCCTTCCTCCCATCCCTGTTATTTCCAGTTGATGGGGGTAAGGTTCCAGAGCCACCCCTACTCTGCTTCAGTCAGGTACAGCAGCTGTGGGTGGGTTCCCCCTCCCCACGCTTGCAGGGAACACCCAAAGGATTGGTCAGAGAGGAGGAACTCACCCCTACCTCTGTTGTTCCCAGCTAGAAAAAGGCAGTTGCAGCTCTGGAGCCAATGGCCCCCTAGACCAGTGGGGGACAGAAAGGACAGTGGCAGTGGTGGGCAGGGCAGTTGGGGAATGGGAGGAGGGTGCTGCTGAGCATGGAGGGGAAGGGAGCAGGTAGCAGTTGGCAGGACCAGGGGGTGAGGCCGGGTTACTTTCCTGATGTGGGGACTTAAAATCAGCCCCTGCTTCTGCTCCCACATTGTGGTATGCCTACCCCAGCAGGGGAGAGAAGCTAGGAGTGGGGGGTTTGAACCACAGAGTCCTGGCTTCACTCCAGAGCAGCCCCTTGCCTGCATAAGTTGGGGGAAGGGAGTGAGAAGTGGTGCACTTTTGGATGCCTGAAGGACTGACCAGATACAAGACACAGAATGCTCTGTGTCCCATGTAACATTTTGCTGGTTCACGGACGACTGGCTCAAAATAGTACTTGGTTTTCCTGGCATGCATTTGAAACATTCTAGGAAATTAAAGATGGCCTTAAGTGGCGTGCACACCCAGACTCTTTGGGTTTCTAATATTTAGAACATTCACACCATTCTGTCTGTCCAGACCCTCAGTTTATTTTTACATGTGCTTTGTTTACTGATGTAAATTACACTGAGACTACTAAGGACGGATGTGCATCTACCTTGGAGAAAAATCAACAGTAAGTAGCTACTACTGTGCCTTGCTGTAAGGTGACAGGGAAGTAGCCTATTTGCCTTTCTTGGGTTGGGACTGGGGCAGGTAATAACTGCACTGGGTCAAAGAAAATTAATTCATGTTAGGGTGTTTGCACCATTTGTCAGTTTTTTTACATCAGTTTAATTCAGTTACACCCATACAATATTACCCGGAATTCCTTCAGGACTAATTCCCCACTGGATCAGACAAAGTTACCCCAGTTTAGGAGATCTGCATCATCTGCCCACTTCCTTTTTATATCACAATAATGTAAATTATGCTCAGGGTGAATATTCTGTTTGTCTATCATGAGATTAACTGCAAACAATTTACAACATTTAGGAATACCGGAAAGAGTCCCTCAGGTACTAAAGATTTGTTTTCCTAGGCAATACCAAAGGCAAGGACAGTATCTAAAACAACAGCATCAAAACTTTTTAGCTTAAGGGCCACACACATTTCAGAAAGATCAAAGGATCAGATTTAGGGGATAGATTCTGCTTTTTGTGCATCATTTATGAAGGTCAAATGGAGTAAAAAGCACCTCTTAATTGCCTCCAAGCAGACCCATCAACACCCAGAAATTTTCACTAAGTTTACACTACCTTGGGGGTCTAAGAGAAGGCTGGACAGGCATCTGGCTGGGGTCATCTGACCCCAGCACTCTTTTCCTGCCTAGGCAGGGGGTCAGACTCAATGATTTGTTGAGGTCCCTCCTGACCCTACCATCTATGAATGTATAAGGTTCCAAAAAAATGATGGAGGCTGCACGTTCAAGGGACATGGCTGTCATGGGTGACCTCAATTACCCTGACATCTGCTGGGAGGAGAACTCAGCCAGATCTGACCAGTCATGTAGGTTTTTGACCTGCGTGGAAGAACTTTATTAAGTACAGGAGGTGGACGGGCTGACTACGGGGAAGGCTTTGTTGATTTTGGTTCTAGCCAAATGGGATGACCTAGCAGGAGATCTGAGGATTGAGGGTAACCTGGGAGACAGTGATCATGAGATGACAGAATTCACTACCTGCCATAGGGCAGGGAAGTCAGCCAGTAGGGCAGAGGTGCTTGACTTCAGGAAGGCTGATTCAATATTCTTAGGAAAATAGTGGGAGAGACTCTATGGGAAGAGGGACTGGAGAAGAAGGGAGTTCAGGAAAGGTGATTGTTCCCCAGAGTGCAGAAAAGGTCCATTTCTGTATGCAAGAAATGTGGTAAAGGGTCTGGGAAGCTCTCTTGGCTTACCAGAGGAGTCAAGAAATGCTTAAGAAGGAAAAAGGAGTCTTACAGACAGTGGAAACAAGGGGTATTTACCAAGGAGTAAAGCCCGTATTTGTACGGAAAGGATAAGGAAGGCAAGGCCAGCAACTGAAATCCGGTTGGTGACTGAAATCAAGGACAATAAGAAGTCCTTCTTTAGGTATACAGGGAACAGGAGGAACACCAAGGGAAATGTGGAGCCTTTGCAGAATGGGACAGGGCAGCTGATACCAACAGTCAGGAGAAAGCTGAACTCTTTAATGAATACTTTGCATTGGTGTTTCTGCAAATCCAGGTGGTCACCCGCCTGGTCAGATACTGGATGGATGCAGGGGGAAACAATTGCCAATCAGTGGTCAGTATTGTACTGGTGAGGGAGCACTTGAAGCGGCTGAATGTCTTAAAGTCAGCAGGACTGGATAGACTACACCTGAGATTGCTGAGGGAATGCAGAAAGTGCTGAGGGAAATAGTGAACAGATCCATGTCATCCTGGCGAGAAGTGGGCAGTGGTGTCCCACAGGGGTCAATGCTTGGTCCAGTACTTTTCAACATCTTTATTAACGATTTGGATGTGGGGGTGAAGAGCTCACTGGCCTAGTTCATGGACGAAGCTAGGGTTATGGGAAAGCGTGATCATGCTTGAAGATAAGCTACAGTTACAGGTGGACCTAGACTAGACTAGCAAGTTGGTGTGGATGGGAACCTGATGAAGTTCAACGTTGAGAAATGTAAAGTGCTCCACCTCAGGACGAGCAACCCCTAACACACCTACAGGCTTGGCGGCACCAAGCTGACTAGCACCAAGAATGAAAGGGACCTGGGGTAATAATACACCACAGTATGAATATGAGCCAGCAGTGCGATGCTGTAGCCAGTAGGGCAAATAATACTCAGGCATGCAACAATCGATACAACTCCAGCAATTCCACTCTACTCAGCACTGGTGAGACCGCAGCTAGAGCACTGCATCCAGTTCTGGGCAGCACACTTTAACAAGGACATGGACAAGCTTGAGAGAGTCCAAAGAAGAGATCAGAGTCTTAAAAGGCAAGCCATATGAAGAAAGGCTGAGGGATCTGGGACTCTCTAGCATGGGGAAAAGAAGGCTGATAGGGGACCTGGTAGCAGCTTACCACTACACTAGGGGAGTACATCAAGGGCCCGGTGAGCAACTGTTCACCAGGGCACCTGAGGGGAAAACCAGGAGTAATGGCCACAAACTCCTGGAAGACTGATTCAGGCTCAACGTTAGGAAAAATTTCTTCACAGTCAAGGTGTCCAGACTTTTGGAATAAGCTCCCTCCAGAGGTGCTGCAATTGCCTATCCTGGAAATCTTCAAGAGGAGACTAGACAGTCACCTTGCTGGGGTCACCTGACACCAGTTATCTTTCCTGGTTGGTGCAGGGGGCTGGACCCGCTGATCCTCCAAGGTCCCTTCCAACCTTACAATCTATGAATCTATGAATGGGCTGGAGTCAGTGTGGGACCACTGACAAAGGTATCTGAAGACTCATGGTGCTCAGGAGAGGTCCTGGAAGACTGAAAACGGGTCAGTGTGGTGCCAGTTTTTAAGAAGGGGAGGAGGGAGGATCCAGGAAACTATAGACTGGTCACTTTAACCTCAATACCAGATAACATTTTGGAAGAAATAGTCAAGAAGTTCATTTGTGAGAGACTACCAGAAGGCATGATGATGAAAGACAGCCAAGATGGTTTCATTGAGGGCAGGTCGTGTTTGACCAACCTCATCTCCTTCCATGATCAAGTAACGAACCACTTAGATGTGAGAGATGCAGTTGATGTCACATGTTTGGATTTTAAAAAGGCCTTAGATCTGGTTTCCCATGATGCTCTTATAAAAAAAAGTGGGAGATTGTGGGCCGGCAGGTAGGTTGGAAACTGGCTAAGGGGTGAAACCCAGAGAGTGTTAATGGACAGGTCTGTATCGTCTTGGAGAGAAGTGGCTAGTAGTGTCCCATAGGGTTTGGTTCTTGGCCCTGAGCTGTTCAACATCTTTATCAACGATTTAGATGAAGATGTAGAAAGTAAGCTGGCCAAGTTTGTGGACAATACTAAGTTATGGGAAAAAGTGGTCATGCTAGGGGATTCAATGCAGATCCCAGCAGACCTGGACAAGCTGGAAAGGTGGACACAGCAAAACTGCATGCAGTTTAATAAGGATAAATGCAGAGTGCTTTATCTGGGGAGAAGAAACCAGCAACATGAATATAGGTTAGGAGATGTCTTGGCCAGCACAATGGCTGAAAGGGACCTTGGGGTTATGACTGATCACAGGATGAACGTGAGCCATCAGTGTGACGCTGTAGTCAACAGAGCTTATAGCATACTGGGATGCATTAGCCGATGCATCGTGAGCAGAGGTAAGGAAGTGATACTTTCTCTTTATTCAGCTGGAGTACCATGTCCAGTTCTGAGCGCCACACTTCAAAAAAGGCATGGAGAATCTTGAAAGGGTCCAGAGAAGGTCAGTCTTCTCTTCCCTAGGCTGAAGGATCTCAGATCCCTTAGTCTTTCCTCATAAGGTTTGTCCTCTAGGCCCAAAGCAGGGCACAGACTGGCAGGGGTCTGTGGAGCCAGGCTGGGTTACACCAGCAGGGAGAGGGGAGAGCTGGCCTGAATCCATAGAGCCCCCTGCTGGCTGGAACCCTGTGCTCCTGCCAACCTGCTCTGGGCCCTGCCGACACTGTCCCTGGGACACTGGTGCAGGCCCTATGCTCCTGCTGGCTCCCTGCCCACTCTCCCAGTGCCCCCCAGCCCCGTGGTACAGGCAGGGGGCAGCACACAGCCCTGACCCCCTGCTCCCCAGCAGGGAAGAAGGTGGCGCTGAGTGTGGGGAAAAGCGGCCCCTCGCCCGCCCCATGGCTGGCGCTCCCTTCTGCAGTTGCTCACAGCCCACATGGGGCTGTCTGGAGCAGGCACAGGCAGCTGCATGTGGGCTGCAAGAGGCTACAGCAAGGGGCATCACCTATGGGGTGAGTGAGGGGCCGCTTTTGGCCGTGCTCAGAACTAGCTTGGTAACCTGTCCCTGCTGCCAGCTTGGGCTTCATGCCGGCTCAGGGCTCGCCCGTCGGGGCTCCGCATAGCGGCAACAGCTGCGGCCCACCCCCCGCATGCCATGCCATGCCAGGCAGTGTTGGCTGCTGCTGCACACCCAGAGCCCTTGCTGGGCAGCCCAGAGGCAGCAGTGGTAAACACTGCCCGGTGCAGCAAGCGGGGGGGCTGCAGCTGCTGTCACCATGCACAGCCCTGACAGGTGAGCTTAGAGCTGCGTGGGGCCCAGGTTGATAGTGGGGCTGGGTTACAAGGTGGTCCTGAGCTTAGGGGTGGGGGAAGCAGCCCCTTGCCCACCCTGTGGCCGGCGCCCTGCACGGCAGCCACTCACAGCCCACCTGGGGCTGCCTGTGCCTGGTCTGGACAGCCCCACATGGGCTGGGAGAGGCTGCAGCGCAGGGCATCAGGAGGGGCCGCTTCCCCGCACCCACTCAGCTCTTCCCCAGGCTCCTTCCCTGCCCTTCTCCCCACCCCCTTCCACCTTACCTGCAGTTCTGGTGTGGGGCAGCTGCATGGTCCCAGGCCAGAAGCCCCTGTTGGGGCTTCCAGCTGGGGCAGTAGGGCTGGACAGGCCCTGCTGTTGTGGGAGGCTGCTGGGGCTTCCCCTGGGTCCTACTGTCCTTACTTCCTGTCATTTTTTACAGGAACCAAGGGCAGAGAAGCATTCATTTTTTAAATTTTTTAGGGGCCCTGCAGACTGGATAGAATGTGCTTGTGGGCTGGATCTGGCCTGTGGGACATATTTTGCCCACCCCTGAGTTAGAAGATGGTTTTAAGTTGGATGCAAGGAAGAACTTCTTTATGGTAAGTGTGACCGGAATCTGGAATAGACCCAAGGAGGGTGTGCAGTCCCCAACCTTGGAAGTCTACAAGAAGAAACTGGACAGTATTCCTTCCCAGAGCAGGGGGTTAGACTTGATCTTTCGAGGTCCCTTCCAGCCCTTAATTTCTACAGTTCTATGAAGAAAAGGTGCATTTTTATAGCAAGAAAATAAGCATCGTTTATTTCACTGCAAATTCCTACAGAAAACAAAGTAATGTGACATAGCCAGGCAAGGTCAACACTATTACTGTGGTACATCATGGTAAACATTACCCATGTTTGTTTCTCTCCTAGGATTTAACAGTGGTATAGGTAAGGTCATTTCTTAGTTATATGGCTCCCTGAAGATCCACATGCCAATTTGCAATAGGTCATGGATTCAGTTGCTAGAGCCTGGCTGCATCCTGATATAAAACAGTCATTTCTAGCAAGCACTGGGGTGGATCTTGTCCCTAGATTAGTTAAGAAAGCTTTAACATGGTTTTCCAAATGGAAACTTTACAGTTTCTTAGCAACAACACTACTGCAGAGTGCGTGCACTGATTTTAAATTACTGAAGACAACCTAGCTAAGTTTCTTTGAAGGATTTTGATTAGGTTTTAAATTAGGCTGAGCTTCATACATATCTTAACATTTTCTTCTCCTTTAGTAATTGCTCTAGAGATTAATTTAATTTTTCTCTATCACTAGCATGAATTTACATTCTTCAACTGTCATATTTTAGCCAATAGTCTAATATAAAAGAGACTCATTTTCAACTCTATGCTAAACGTTATTTTCTAACCATAAGATCTAATAAGAGGTTCTTCAGCACTTGTACATGCCTTTAAAATAAAACAGTATAAAACTTTAAAAAATAAAGTCAGTATGTCTCTGAATTAAGAGAAATTAAAAGGGGGTTATTTCCAGGAAATATTTCTTCTTAAAGAGCTAACTAGATGACTGAAGTGCTTCAGGTTAGTCATATATTACACATACACGCATACCTTTCACTAAACAAGTTGTCTCTCACAAAAAACTAAAACACAGAAAAGACCTTGTTGTAAATGAGAACTTGCATATTCCTGAAAGAAGAGATCCAGGCAGAGAGACTCCAGCTAAACACAGCTATTTTTATCTCACTGATTCTTCCTCATTCAATCATTACACTTTGTTTTGTGCTGGCTGGTTGGGGCACTTTAAATGCTAAGTGAAACAATACTGTAAATGATCTCTAGCACACTGTTCATGAAAAACTTAATACATATACTCTCTCATGCTATTTAACTGCTTCTGAAACTGCAGTGCTAACACAGAAAGAGAAATCAAGAACAATACTCTATTGTGATCTGATCGCACTTAACACAATAGACACAGTATGAATTAAATGCACATTAAAACTTGAAAAAAATTGCCCTGCCCCTTTACAGTAATAGAACTATTACTTCTCATGAGGGGAAAGGCCTCAAATCTCTCACTAGACTTGGATTTTGACAAATCAACTTTTCCCGCTAGAAAAGAACAGGCAGGCCACATGATGCAATGAACAGATCAAATCTAGCTGAATAATTTTATGGTACTTCACAGCTATTGCAGTTTGCACTAAGTGCCATAATTTGTGCAAAACACCTCTATTCTGAAGAAATTTCAGTATACTAAAACACAATGAAAAAAAAATATCATCTTGGGTTTCAAGGGAAAAAAAAGCCTAACTAGGAGTTTTGAAGGAGTAAGGACTTTACTGCAAAATTTCAACTCGCATAAATAGCCATTAATTTCATTATTAAGCAATTAAGGTTCTTGGATGTTCCACCCTTGGATTATGTTGCACATTCCATGAACATTTTACCCCCTCAGATCTATGTAGCTAAAATAATTCTATTTTCTTTATGTTTGGTAACATTTTTGGGGCCTCTGGGGAGATAAGTAGAGAGAGTGATACTCTTCAAGCTATATCCCTTCCCTGCTAAAAAGACAATAGAAGCAGATTTAAGAGAGCCAGGAGTTTTCTAATTCATTAGTCATAGTTTAGTGTCTTCATCTCTAAAAACTAGGTGAAAGAAATAATTAAAATATTGAAAAATTCAGTGTGTTAACTTATTGTGGATCTGCGGAAATATTTTTATTTTTTTTGTAATCTTTATGCATTATTTCTTAATATTTATTTTGCAACATGCCCACACCCTTAAACTTCAAAGACAGCACTTGCTCTACTGTGTTCTGAAAAAACAATATTAAAACTTGGTTGAATTCATGGATAAACTATTTAAAGTGAATGAGCCTTGCTAAAAAAACACAGCGATCATAGTGACATCTACTAACAATGACACTCGCCAGGAATTTACTTATAGGGCACAATGTGATCTAAATACATGATTGATTACCTGTCAAGCAGACTTAAAAGCAGCAAAATGAAGAAGCCTAGCTATAAAGCTATCAACAATAAGGGAGCTTCAACCAGGAGCAAACCGCAGCTTGGGGAAGGGGAGAAGAAGGGAGAGTGTGGGGGAGGAGGGGGACAAGGCCTGGCAGGGTGATCATCCTGCTGGGTCAGAGAAAGCACAAGGGCTCCCTGTGACCCATTACTTTCATTACCTTGGGGCTGCATGGCAAGGTAGGAAAGGCAGACAGGAGTGGGGGTTGCTACATTCCCAGCATAAGGAGCTCTACAGCTCCCTCCCTCCCCCCCACTAGGGAACCTTGCAACTTGCTCTCCCAGGACCCAATTTTTGGCATCAGGACCGTGGCCGTCCCAGTTAGCACTGGGATGAGGGCATGCTACATGTCCAATTTATGGTGCCATACAACCCAGCCACCAAAATGTTCCTCTCCATTTCCCCATCCACACAGGCTACAAGAAGGGGACCTCATGGGAAGCATGCTTAGCATTGACCCACCTGCATCTGACTTGGATATATGGCCACTCAGGAGAAGGTTTAGGCGTGTCCACATTGCTTCTGGACCTATTAAAGAGGAACTAAACTAGCGAAAGATCGCACTTCATGCCACTAGGAGCTGAGCATGTAGTTTTAATTTTCAAAGAAATCAGATAAAAGAAAAAAAATTCTTCCCATGTGACTACTTCATCATTTTACATGTAAAATCATTAAAATTGGAATGGAGTTTTATAAATGTCAGTAGTGATAATACTGTAGGAAAACTAGCATAGGCATAATTAACTATATTAACTTGGATATCTGAAGAGAATTGTCCTTCACGCCTCACAAGGAAAACTGAGTTAAGAAACTAGGAAAACTGATGAACAACTTTGGTTTATATAAATGAACGTGTCATTTGTTGAATGCATGAATGTTTCCTTTTGAAATCATACATGCGAGCAAACCGAAAAGGGAAATCTTCCTTGTAAATGATTAATTATCTCACAGTTTAGAGGCTGAAGTTATGAACTAATAGGCATAGTTCCTGTTGCTGATGCAGGGAAAGTGCAACTTGTCACCATTACCTCAGATGGGGTTCATGGGAGGCCATACCTCTTTCAAACTTCAGGCCTCTGACTGGGACACATGATCAAATAGTGTGAACAACGATTGAAATGTGAACATCCGTGGTTTGCCATATATCACAAATAACTGACATTCATAGAGATTTTCAGGAACAACACTCTCACAGACGCAGCTTTCCTACTCTGTGGATTAAATAAACCATTTTCCCCCAAGAAGGAAATCAGTAAACTAAATACCATATGCAACCATAAGAGCCCCTCTTCGTTTTCACCATCTACACACAGGTTGTCAAAAGGGTCCAAATTCTGGAACCTTGAGAACTTCAGCACTGTGGCACTTCAGCTAAAATAAAAGTTGATTTTTTGTGGTTCAACCTTTCTGGCAGGCATGCACAAATTAGCTCTGTACCCTCCCCAAGTGCCACTCTGATCCCTTTCCCCTGCCCAATGTATTTCTGTGCTTTCTGCTTCCTACCCTGTGTTCCATGCCTTATTTGCTGCTCTGCTTTCCTGCCTTAATCTGCCAGTGTGCTGCCTGTCCTCGCCCCAATCTGTCACATGCCGCACAGAGGAAGCCCATGCCATGTGTGGCACACAGATTGGCCAACCCTGCTCTAGAGTATGATGGATATACATTTATCCAGTATGCTACACAAAATGTTTGGTAGAGGGAAGGGGAATAGATAATGATATTAGGACTCCAGGATTCCATACCTGCCTCTAGCAGACATTAAGTTTAAGGAGCGATGGGATCCAAGCAGAGGTCCCAACAATTACACCCTCTGCCTTGCTACACATGGACAGGATCAGACATTAGCTCCCTAATGCACCTTACCTGTCAGTGCTAAGGGGGGCCATCAGCAAGTTGAAACCCAAGTGCTGGCAACCAGCTGATTGTTCGTGGGGTCCCTGGCCCAGCCAGCAATCAGCTGATAGTCAACACCCTAGCTGAGATTTTCATAGGTCCCAGTGGGGCTCCAGGATCTGGCTGCCACAGTCCAATCGCAGGGTCCCTCAGCTCAGGGACGAGTTAAAAACCAACATGTCACTCAGCTGGGTTTTAAAAGTTCCTGTGAGCCAGGACTTGTAAAAACCTCGTATGTCACTCAGCTGACAAATACTGGGCTGGCAAGATATTGCTTGAATATCAGAGTGAAATCCAGGCACAATTAAATCAGTGGGAGATTTACCATAAATTTTATCAGGGACAAGAATTGTTTCTAATAATTAAAATATTTTTGTTTTTCAGTTCTATAATATTCATTTAACAACCATTAGCTTTAGAAAAAGCAATATAAAAAGTTTTGAAACCTGATTTCAGTAGTTTCACTCTGCTTTTGTTGATATTTATAACCAACTGCCATCACTTGAACAATTACAAATAGAACAAAGATTTTCCAAATTTTGGTCTGTTTTGTTGATGAAGGGAGAGCTATAAAAACTAACAGGGATGGAGAATCGCAAGAAAATTATGTAGAATGATTTTAATCTAAAATGCAGGAAATCATATTTACAGATGTAATTACTGACAAATGGTGGTGAGGAAGAGGACTGTAGCTGAGCTGTAATATGGTGTACAGCAACTGACCATCAAATATCCCCATATTTTAGCATGATTTCCAGTACAAGTGCTACATCTGTCATTTTGGTTTTCTCTATACACTTATACAAAGACAAAATGTTATTTATATTATAATTAACTATATTTTGCACAGTAAAAAAAAAAAAATACAGGTGGAGCTGGTAGCACTGTAGTTAAGGCCTCCTCATTATCTCCATTTTAAGACACTTTACTTCCTTACAAAATAATTGGCCGAACTTTAATCATTCAGTGAATTTTGCATGCCAGATTTCTACCTCAAGTGGATTTCTTTTTCATTTAAGCAAAAACGGAAAAAAAATGCACTGCTTTCTTCATGATAAAAGCTTGTGTAGCCATTTTACTGAGATGGTGTAGAATAGCCACACTTTAGAGCAAGGACTTAGCAGAGGGGTGGCTCTATTGCCAGGAACATACCTTTTACTGCCTCTGAAAGTTCACCAAAGTATTGCCATGTTAAAAAACACAAAAAACAGAATAAAAACAAAAATGAAACCCTGCAATTCGCACGTGTTCAGTCAACGATGTTTGGCCGAAGAGCCCTCTTGCAAATGGGCATGCATCAGCCCAGGACTAAAAGGAACTGAGCTGTGCTCCCTCTGCTAGTGCCTTTCCTAGTCACCATGGCACGAAGCCCAACAAGGGCAGGAAAAGCATCTCTCCTGTGCAATTAAGGTTAGAGTTGTAAAGGCAGGGAAGGGAGGAGGGAGAGCGTGCAGATCAGAATGCAAAGAGTTCCATCTGGTAAATTTCCTGTTTCTCTCTCTCTTTTTAAACTATTTTTTCAAAAGATTATCTTGGAAAAATGTGAAAATAAAAAGTTACAATATTAAGGTTGTGAAGTCAAGGACCCAAAAGTTAAGAAATGCATTATGGTTGAGCATGCAGCTTTAAGTTGGCCTTTTCAACCTTTTTTGCTCATTGTACCCTCAGGTGGCCGGACACGGTGCAGTGTACCTCTGACCACCAAAGGGGGTGAGGGGGTTTCTCATGCGGCCGTACGCAGAGCAGCACCAGCTGCCATGTGCAAGCTTGCCCTGTCCCCCGCATCCGGCTGAGCATGCAGTGCCTGAGCAGCAGCTCAGGATGATGTGTGGTGGCACTCCACCCCACCCACCTGTGCATACCCCCTAGGGCCATTTCAAGTACCCCCAGGGGTACGCGTACCCCGGGTTGGCAGCCCCTGCACTAGGACATTTCTCCCCACAGGCCCCTGACTCTTTCAGTGAATAAGGTTGCAATTTAATACTTCTTTTTTATCCTCCACGTTCAACATGTGGCCCTATGCCTAAATTGCTGCATACGTCCAAACCTGCACTGAATACAAAATTAATTTCCTCATGGGACTTCCTACAGGGCTCTCATGGGGGTATTCACGTAGTTCACAAATATTTAAAAAATTATCTTCCTGCCTTTACCACAAAACCACTCTCTCCCTTTCTAGAGATCGACTACCTCATTCACCACAAGACACCCAAGTTCTGCAATAGCTCCCTCCACTACAGAGCAAATAACCTGTGCGCTGAATGAAGCAGTAGTCCTGAGGGGCACACAGTAGTGTCCACCAGCTACTGGAATCTTCCTTAACATAATCAACTATATATTGTCATCAAAATGCCAAAAAAATTGCAAAAACCTTATACTATGGGTATTTTCTGCTGCTTATTAGCATCTTGCTTTATAGAATCAGCCACTTATTAGGATCAAAATCTTAAAAAACACTTGATGCACATAAGCTTTTTTTCTGCCAGATATTAGAATTAAGTCCATGTATGTTGGCGAGGTTGCTGTGTAATAATCAGTGACTGCAGAGCATGTGTAATCACGGTATCTGCAAAGACTTTGTTCTCTTGACTCTGCCACCACATATTAGACTCATTCATTATTAATATCAAAAGTGCTCTGTCCAATGTGATTTTAATAACTGGCAGATACTGTAATTACAGACTGTATCATAAAGGACATGCACAATGGGACTGATTTAAGGTTGCAAAGACACCTGATAGAAAGACCAGCACAATGTTCCAGAGAAGCACAAATGCACTATTTATCTTTTAAGGGTGGGGGGATAATTACACAGTCAATTTGTAAACACTTGGGAAGATACTAAGGTGATCACAAATGCCCAACACAGTATTTATCAAGAACTAACTATATGAAACTAATCTCACTTTCTTTTTTGAGAGGTTAACTGAATGAGAAGAAACAGTAAATGGGTGATAATTTGGCCTTAGTTAGGCTTTTGATACAGTCCCTCGAAAGCAAATTAGGTACATATTGTTTAGATCAGGAATGTTCAACCCCAGTCCATGACTGCCCCCACAGGTCCAGAAATTTGGCTGAGGAAGAGCGATACCACTGGTCCTGTGCTGCCAAATTCCAGACCTATGGTGAGTCCCAGGCCCTGCGCACTGGATCTGGACCCTGACCCCAGCATGCTACGCTGGAAGGAGTGAAGCTGGGTTCCATTCACATGGGGTGGGGGGTAGCATGTGCCCCAGGCCCACAGGGTCCAATCCGGGTGCACAGGAGGTGGAAGGGAGTGGTGTCAGGTCCCTGACCCTGATCCAACCCACGGACTGGCCCCTTGCCACTCATCTGGCCCGTAGAGTCAAAAGGTTGAGCACCACTGGTCTAGATGAAATCTCCATAAGTAGATGTACATCTAGCGGAAAAAAATATTCAAAGAGTAGCTATGAATAAGTGAAATTGGAAGGATCTGTCAAGTGGCATTTAATAAGGATCTCCTGGATCAGGTTATTCAATATTTTTAGTAGGTGCTTGAATAAAGGAACAGATATTATGCTCATACCCATGAATACCATCAAGATGGGAAGGGCTGCAAACAAACATTTTGCAGAATAATATCAGAATTTAAAACAATTTGGATAAAGTGAGCAAGTGGTCCAAAAATCAACAAGCTGAAATTCAACAAAGACAAGTGCAAAGTGCTATACCGAGGAAGGAGAAATCAAAAGCACAAAAACAATGCGGAAGTAAGTGGCTAAAGCTGCAGTATTGCAGAGAAGAATCTGGGGGGGTTATAGTGGATTACAAACAGAACACAAGTCATAATGTGAAGGCTACTGATGCAAACCCCCCCCCCCCCACCAAAATTTTTTTTGTTATTTAA
>NW_017729007.1:467806-468158 GCF_001723915.1 Gavialis gangeticus | reverse complement strand
AAGGTTAATTATTCTGTTCTACTCTGTGTTGATGAGGTTTCAATTGAGTACTCTGTCCAACTTCCACTACAAACTTAGACATTAACAAAGCGGAAAATGTCCAAGTGAGAAAAACAAAAATGAAAGGAGATTTAAAGAAGGTCATCTGTGAAGAAAGGATGAAAGAACTGGGTTGAAAAGAGGGGAAAAGGGATCACAACAAAGTAACTTACATAAAATTATATAAGGGCTGAGTCCATCTGCCTGTGTGTCCGTAACACTCTTGGGGGGCATGACTCCAACCTGTGCTACATCAAGAATGCCCATCAAAAATGAGTGGCGGGGCACGGCTCCAGCAGAACAGGGGTGGGGT
>NW_017729007.1:466012-467725 GCF_001723915.1 Gavialis gangeticus | reverse complement strand
GCGGGGCTGGACGTGGAGCAGCAGAGGGGAGGAAGGGAGGGGTTACCCGGGGTTGAACGCAGAGTGGGGGCGTGGGGGTGGTGCACGGCTGAACGCAGAGCAGCAGCAGCAGCACAGAGAGGTGGGTGGCGGCAGCCATATGCAAAGTCCGCCCCCCGCCCGTCATTCTTGACAGGCAATTCACTAGTGTTACTACATGGAGGACAGCAATGCATTATTTCCCAAGGCCACTGAGAGTTGGTCAAGTAATGGTTGGCTTAATTAGATTCAGATTAGATATTAGCAGTGGTGCCCACCCTTCCTGCCCTGCTGGCCTGATCTGGGCTCCCCACAAGACCAGATATTTAACAGTAGGGGACTGGTAATTAACTCTGCCGCTGGCCCCCCAACACCAAATTTCCATACCCTTCAGGAGATGAGATTTGGACACCAAGATTTGGGAGGCGGGCATGCTAGAAGGGAGGGACAGGATACAGCTGGACCTGGACAGGTTACAGGGGTGGGCAAATGAGAATAGGATGGGATTCAATACTGAGAAGAGCAGGGTACTGCACTTGGGCAGTAAGAACCAACAGCATACCTATAGGCTGGGGAACTCCCTTCTCAAAAGCACAGTGGCAGAAAGAGATCTTGGAGTCATTATTGATTCCAAAATGAACATGGGCCACCAAGGTGAGGACGTGGTCAGTAAAGCCAACCGCACCTTGTCATGCATCCACAGGGCTAAGGAGGTGATCCCTCCCCCTCTATGTGACACTGGTCAGGCCACGCACTAATTGTGAATGTGGTTTTGGAGTCCCACACCCAGGCTCAGCTCCACTTCCATCACTGCTGCCTCCAGGCTGCCCCATGGGGCAGCAGCACAGAGGACTGCAGGGCAGCCCGGGAAGCAGGCTCTGGATGGCTGCCATTGGGGGGGGGGGGGCACACAGACAGACACGCAGTCTACAGGTGGCTAGGAACACAGCCCAGTGGTGTATAGAGCAGCACCCAGTAGGCAAGTCTGTGAAGTGGAAGGGGCATGGGGTGGGGCAGATGGAGGCCCCCAGGGTGAGGGAGGGAGTGGGGCAAAGGCAGGGGCAGGGGCAGGCCATAGGATGGAGCCACAGGTGTCTTATCCAGAGGTGCGGTGGGGCTCCCACCACTGCGCACACCCCAGGGGAGATATGGGGGGGCACGTGTCCTCCAGATCTGAGAGTGGGGTTGAGGTTGGCTGCTGCAGTGGGCTAGGTCTCTGTGCCCTGCTGCCAGTGCCCCAGTAGCCATGCAACACCATGTCGTGCCTCTCACCAGGTGGGCAGGTGATGTGGTGCAGCCACCACCCAGCTCCCAAGGCAACGGCAATTGGGTGCAGAGCCCCAGCCCTTAATCAGCAGCCCGCCTCCATCCCACACACAAAATTGAGGGGCACATGCCCCTCATGTCTCCCCGAGGGTGTGCGCAGCCCCCGCATGAACCACTCACGGCAACGTCCCTCGACCTACCCTGGCCCTGGGGCCCCATTCACTCCAGTCCTTGCCCCTGCCTCTGCCCCAATGCCTCCCTCAATGTGGGGGCCTCGATCTGCACCCCTGCCCCTTCCCTCCCCCATACCCTTTCCCCGTCAGAAACTTACCTGCTGGGCCGTATGTGTCCCCCTCATTGCCAAACCACAGCCCCCCCCAGCCCTGCTGCTGTCCCTCACTCCTGACCCACAGTACCCCACATCCTGCC
>NW_017729007.1:449732-465826 GCF_001723915.1 Gavialis gangeticus | reverse complement strand
CCCCCCCCCCCCCCACACACACACACCCACAGTTCCCCACATGTTCACAAGGTTCACCCCCACTACACCCACAGAACCACACACACCCCGCAATCATACAAAGTACCCACATAATTTTGCATAACTGAGTTTTTCTACACATAGTTTTGAGTTTTTAGCTGTGCGATTAAAATCACGATTAATTGCGACTAATTTAAAACTAATTGCAATGACATTTTTTTTAATCATTTGGCAGCTCTATTTCTAATCTATGTTACTGTAATTTCTGATACTTGCAGTACAGTTGTGAACTCATTTGGGGGGGAAAAAGGATATCAATTTATGTAACTCAGAAGCACATGCACAGAAAATCAGAAGGCAAGAGCTAGTCAGGGAAGGAAAGCTCTTCACAACTGCAATGAAAACAGTGTGCGAATACAATTCAGGAACATAAATGGCTTTTCTTTACAGACCCCAAACTGTACTTTGGAAGACTGGGGACCATTGTTTGTCAGAAATAAGGTTTTCAAAACTGTTTTAAAGAACTACAGTCAAGGATACATAGCCAAATGATTATTTCTTAATTTGGAGAACCTCAAGTACTTTACTACTGCTCAGTACATTTTATGGAGGTGCTGAAGAATAAATGGTCCACCATAAAATCAGTATTCTAAACACGATTTTCTAAATATTGACTCTCATATAACCCATTTCTCAGAACCATTGGTTTTGAACCAGAAAGTCAGATTAGGAAGTGACAAGGTAGCAAGGAACATAAGGAACATGACCAAAAATAATGAAACATTCCCCTCACCAGTAAGGCAAGGAAACGCGGTGATTTGTCCTACCTCCCAGCTGGCCAAAACTAGTACTAAATAGTTTTTAGCCTCCAAATACTCAAATACAACATGTTTCCGTGTTATCTGCTCAACAGCTGCTCATTTTTTAAGGCTAAAAATAATACTTCATTCACGCATGAAAACAGCAAATAATATAGTGCATATTTAACATAAGTATAATTTATATTTCAGTTTTCTATTAATTCATTTCAGAATTGTATCATTTCAGAACCATAGTGTAACCATTTAAACTGTTAAGATTCTTCAAAATGGTTTTAGGAAAGATTTTTTTCAGGCTTTTCAACAACATTAATCATTTTAAAATGCTACGTTTTGACTATCTTTGTGACAGTGCATACTCTAACTAGCCTGGGAATACTGTTTGCACCAAAAAAGATACCAACATTTTCCATTCTAATATTGCATTTGTTTTCACATATGGGATGATAGAAAATCAGAAGTGCCATAGAGTTGTTTACTGAAAACCATGGGGGAAAATAAAATTCCAGAACCGTAGCGCATAGTATGGATCAACAGAGTCATACAGTTTTGATAAAAAATGTTTCTAATAAAAGCACATTCAAATCCCATGATCAAAATACAAGTCAGGCAGATGTTTAATTACATGGCAACTAATGTCAACTGCAAGAATCTAGAAGACCACACACTTACCCGTCCTCGTTCCGTAAGGGTTGTCAACATGATGATCAATGTTAATCTGTGATCCCAGACTACCTGCCAGAAATGTGCGCAGGTATGTGGAAGAGGCCCTTGAGTGGCAATGTATCTGTTCACGATGCCAGCGGAAGGAATTTCCATCTATCAAGAAAGGGAAAACCTTACATAAAGTTTACTCTCACTACTAAAGTAATTACAGCTTCCTGTTAAACATTTATTTTGTATAGGTGAACTTCTGAAGAAAGATTAAAGGAAGCAAGTCAACAAACAAGACTGCCAAGATCACATCAAAGTTCCATAGAATATCCCACGTCAAATTACTAACTTGAAGTGAACTAAAAATCATGTGTCAATAGATAAAAATGTCTTTTGATTATTTTTCTGTACTACAATTCAAAGAAACCCAACTGTAATGCTGACATTAGAAGCCATTTATAACATCTAAACATTTTTGGAAGACTATCTACTGACCAGCCAAATTGTTTCTCCACAGATAAACATTTTGATTAGTAAGGACAGTATTTTTAGCTAACCTATATCCATAATTATACAATCAATAATTGTTTATTATTTCCCCACATTTATAAATACAAATACATACTTGAAAAAAATGCCAGGTTTCTTTTGCTTCCCAGTATTGATGTCCTTATAAATCAATCCATCTATATTAACCTTTTTTACTGCTAAACCAGTTGACTACAGCAACAGTTATCAAACCTTTCCCTACTCAAGACTTGATATCCACCTGTAATTAACTCATGGAAAACAAAATACCAATGTCCATTGTGCTGCTTGTTTCAGGGATGAATGTGCTTGTTTTCTTCTCCCCATCACATATTTATTCCAGGGAAAGGACTACTTCATCACATTGTATGGTGGCTTTCCCAGGACAGGGATCAAAATTGGTCAGATTTGTGGTGGTTCAACAAACAGATACATTTTCATGAAGAGTGAATGTAAACTTTCATACATTAAAAAAAGGCTTCTCTTCTATGGTCACAGGGAATACCTTTGAAACACAAACCATGCATAAACTGATATAGTGAGGCTTGCTTGTGTTTGCAAACAACTACTCTAAGAAATTAATATAAATATAATCAATGTCAAGTTATTGCCTCTAAAATCTTATAATGGCAATTCAAATATGAACACGATTATTTATTTGACTGCTGACAAAAGTTCATAAGACAGGAGAGGGTCAATGAATATTAACTGTGAATGACAGTCTCCTTTTGGCTTCTGAAGTGAGTGGGAATTTGGTTTACCAGAGTAACAAAGCTTTTGTTTCCAATTTCCATTTCAGGCTCAAATACACAAAGGTGCTTTCTGTACAGTTAAGACATTCAGATGTATAATCATGAGTTTCCCCACAACTCCTTCATGTGACACAGGACCAAGTGGACTATAAAGAAGTATGGAAGTACATCCTTATGAACAGGAATTGCAGGCAGAATGGAAGAGAATAAAGGAACAAATAAGAATACTGCATCCTCACCCCAACCCCCCACTTCGAGAAAGAAGCTAAACTAATAAGAAAAAAAAAAGAATACTCAAAGGAAGTAGGTTCCACCTGAAAACACCTGAACCACCAAAATGAACAACGGAAAACATCACGGACACACGAGAGGTACACAACTATTTTCTGAACTGCTGTGGCATAACCTTCAACAATTACCATTCAACTAAACTAATGCTTCAGGAAAAGTAAAACTTAAAAAAAAAAAGTGTGCTTCTTAATTGAAGCACTAAGGCATTCACATCTCACAGATGGTAAAGGATCTAACTTATGCAATGCTAATATGTTGTCTTCTTCATGGCTGCACTTTATTTAACATAAAACTCCTTCATTTTTAACAATTATGAAAAGTTACAAAATAATTTAAACATTGTGACTTACTCAAATTAATACCTGATTATTGGAAGCTGCGTGTAAAATCTAAGAAGTAATTTTCATGGATAATCATCTGAATATTTGGGAGCGTGTCCCATAGTCCTGAGTCTATTTAAACACATAAACACTGAAACCTACACTTTGAGAGCCCAGGTCTTTACAGGACTGCACTATGTGAAACTGACAAACCATTTCTCCACTGGTTCAAAACATCCTGCATATATGCTAATTGGATTCTTTGAGCATATTGTCCATCAGTACAACCATACATATGTACTTTTAAATTTTCTATTATGAAGGGGCCCACAAAAATGCAATGAATAAAACCTCAGTGTGTCTGCATGTGCACCTTTTTTTTTTTTTAAATACACAAAATAATTTAGCCTGTTGCTGCACTATGAAAGATAATGAATAATTAATATGGATGCCTGCATGACTTACAGTCACATAATTTGCATTAATGTAATCTTCATCTCCTTGCAATATTATTCGTGTGGCATCATCTGTAGCAAAAAAAAAATTACATTAGCTATAAAACAGTTAGCTGGTCTGCTTTTTATTACTATTTCTTTTTTTAGGACAAATAAAAGAGCTGTAGGCACTTTGAGAACAGGCACATAATGCCATATACAGCAAAATGGACCATCTTTTAGAAAGGAAAATGGACACCTCTGATTAGAAAACAGAATCAGTTATGGAAAAGTTCATGGCAGTAATTTCATAAAATGTAAAGCAGCATTTGGAGCATAAAAGGGAACAGAAGTTTTATACTGAACACTCACACGGTAGAACATCTTTGTATCGGTTTTTGTCCATATTTTGAGGAACTTTTGCACATGTAACTGCCAGCCCCGGCTTCTTCCTGTAAAGTTGCTACAAGACAGATATGAAAAAAAGACAACATTTTGAATAGTTTGCTTAACTGGATACAAATGTGCTACAGGTACCAAATACATGCACTTAAAAAAGCTAGCTTAAAGCAACCATGCAATGGGTTTTAGAAGACTTTAATTGCATACAAAAGTAAAGTGAAGATCATTTTTAAAACGTGAATAGAATCCTATCATCTTCTGTAGATAAATACTTGAAAAAAATCAAGCATAATAAAAGATATCAGATTCACTCAAAGAACCTTGTCTGAAAAATCACGGAAATATGGGAATCATTGACAAACTAACTGCTTCTAACCAAGGTCTGCTTTCTGTTATAATAAATTTAGTAGAATGATGGGTTCTAAAGGTATTGGAAGGAAGGTGGTGGCAATAAAACTAGTCAGAAGAGAAATAAATGCTGAAGGCTAGCACTTACCAGAACGAATGGCAATACAAATTCACATCCCCTTTGACTTACTGGGCCAAAAGTGATATTTTCTTCCAAGGACTTAAAAGGAAGCAGTAAAAACTTAGTGTACTACAGTATCTAAGCATACCTGAGTGTTATTTGGAACCATATCCTACCCAAAAATAGCACAGGGTTTTTTTGGAGTAAATATACTAATGTAAATGACAACAGATAGAGTACATACACGTACAGGCAGGCATGTACACTTACAGAAGCTCAAATAGGAGTGACACATTTGATCTGGGGATTTTTGCCTGGACAAGCACTTTGGTGTGGGGAAAGTTGTGCCACTTGGGGCAAACTGACCCTGCCCAGCTCTTCCCAGAATTTCAGCCAGGGGGAGCTAGAGGTTGGGGCCAGCACCTGTATTGGCCCCAGCAGTATAAAAAGCTGCCCTGAAGAGCAGCTGAGGGCTACTTGCCCTCAGGAGCTTCTGAGACCTGGCCAGTTGATATCTGGGGACACCAGCCCCTTGTGCCAGCTGGACTGCTGAAGCAGCCCTAACCTAGAGTGGCCCCTGCACCCTCTACCCACTGCAGCAGTCTGGCAGTGAGGGCTGTTGGCTGGCTGTGACCTGCTGCCACTGCTGACAGCATCTGCCCCCTTGGACCTGCGGCCCCATGCCTGCCAGACCCAGACAGGGACTGCACAGCTGCCTGTGCTGTGGTGCAGACACTGAAGCAGAGCCACCTGTACCTCTGAGCCAGCTGCCAGTGGGCCGTGGCTGCACAGCTGGCCTTAAGGCAGCACTGCTGTCATGTCTTCTAGTGTTCTCGCTCTGCCATCTGGGCAGCTATTGCCCAGAAGATGTGCTTCTTGTGGTGGCCCACTTCAAAAACTGTCAAATCGGGTCCTCCTGGCCCCCAAATGGCCAGGTCAGTCACCTCATCTGCCCTCCAGCTGGGTCACTGGTGCTGGCCCCAACCCCTAGCTCCCCCTGGCTGAAGACCTGGGAGGAGCTGGGCAGGGTGAGTTTGCCCCAAGCAGCACAATTTGCCCCACACCAAAGTGCATGGTCAGGCATGTGTACTGAGATGCAAATCTTCGATACAAATTTGTGCCGCTACTATTTGAGCTGCTGGAAGCACACGTTCTTGTATGTGTGGAAACACCCATAATGCACAGCAAATGAAGCAAAGGAATAAACTGAATGAGGCATAAAGTCTATTAAGGAAAAAAATAATTGTATGTAATCACATAAGCGAACTTTTACCCCGATACATATTACAGTTGGGTGCACAACTACAACATTGGCATATCCAGATTTCAAAGTGCTTTACTTCACAACCTGATTTTAGTATTTTTAGTGGAATACATGTAAATGAAGTGCCTAGGGAAGTGGATAACTGGAGAATCTCAACAGACAAACCAAGAAACCTTCACCGTTCTTGGTACTGCAAATCTACTGATTTCTACTGTACTGATTTCTAGTGAACTTAAAAAAAAAAGAAACAAAACAAAACAAAAAAAAAAAAACAAGAACAAAATACCCCTGCCTCCTGGTATCAGATATAGAAATCTTACTCTGGTTTATAGGAACCATGAGTCTTAGTTAATCTTGATTTCTATTCATAATCAGAGAAACAGTGAGAATTATTTATAAGGAAAACAAACCACAAGCTTATAAGGCTTGTGAATTTTAAACACTCCCTTGTTGGTACTTGAAGGAATTAGTAAATAACTTAAATATGAAAAGTATGCATTTCCTTCCAATAAATAAAATGACATTATAATGCACATCTCTTTATAAAATAGGCACACATATTGTGTGCGCACATACCAACACACATTTACATTACTATACTTGTAATAAGAACAGGAACTACACTTGATCTGAGCCAACTACCATATATACCAAGTAAAAAAAAAAGTTTTAGTCATCTAATCTCCAGTAAGTCTTAATTTTTCCAACAATAATTTTAATACTCCTAAAGAATTTAATGTCTTGCAGTTTTAAAACAATTTATGTTAAAGCAAAAGAATGCTCACAGAACACCTTCTCATATGAAAGTTGTGACTACTGAACTAATGTGCTAAAAATTAGTTCCACTGTAAGGTTAATTGAATCCTGAAGCTAAATATCACAGCTCACTACACACTTTCAGCTTGAACGGCATAAACAGAAGAAAAGCCTTATGGGAACAGACCTAGTTAGTATACATATATACTTAAGTATATATATTTTTTAAATATTTGCAGCAGCCAGAATTCAAGTTCAGCTTTCTGCCTGACTATTGATTTATGCTTCTGATAGGAGACAGGGGTGTTACTAAATGTCAAGGTTTCAGTTCTGGGTTTTTCAATGTCTTTGCTGGATTAAACTGTAATGTGTTGAAGTCTACTCACCAAATAATTCCTCAGCTTTGTAAGTAAAAGTATCACTTATCCTTTCACATATTTAAAATGTGTTATTTAATTATAATAAAACCGAATCAGTGAGTAATTGTTGCCATAGTAAATACTATGATCTTTGTTCCTCATAACAGTTTTTATATTTTAAAGATTGTTTATGAATCTGTGATTTAAACAACAGATTTTTAAAATTGAATTTTAGTTGGTTAAGTCTAGCATATGAACTCATTACCTTGATCCAAGAGACTTAAGGAAAACAGCTAATGAGCCATTGCTTATTGTTTGAAAAATGCACAGAAAATTTGGGAGGTAACAGAAGATGGGAAACAAACACTAGAAGAGTGGATCCTGGCAACTGCCTTCCAGTTGGTGACAGCTCTAAAATATTAGCTGGTGCAAAAAAGAAAAGGTTGCCTGCTTTTTTTAAATGACTTTTTAACTTATAGAATATTAACTTAAAATGTACACAGACACACACGTTGTAAAGTACCTTAACAACCACAAATGAAATGATATTGTGCCAAGTTCTAGGTTTAGTCTTACTTTAATATGTTCATTAGCAATTTGGGGGGAAAAATTACATTTACAGTGACTTGTATACAGGTTTCCCTTGATTTATGAGGGTTCTGTATATGTGAATTTGCTCTTACATGATGACCCTTTTTATACCCAAAATTCGTTATATGTGAGGTAAATTCGCTCTTATGCAACTGGCATAAGCACCCCGCCCCAAGCAGGTAAGTCTGTGGGGGGCGGGGAAAGGGCCCCACTCACCCCAGCACCTGATGCAGCTGCTCTGGGAGTGGCCGATGCCAGCTGCCTGCAGCTGCTGGGCTGCACTTTGGCCCAAACCCACTGGGGCTCCACTTGTCCCTATTCACCCCAGCCCCTGGGCTGCACTATGCCTTGGTGCAGGCAGGTGGTGTCAGATGCTCCCGGGTCTTCTGCAGCAGGGGCTGGGGTGAGTAGGGAGAAGTGGAGCCCTGGGGAACAGCAGTTTGTCCCCGCTCATCCAGAAGCAGCCGACGCCAGCAGCCTGGAGCCGCTGGGCTGCATCCCGCCGCAACTCGCCCAGGGCTCTGCTTGTCCTCACTTACCCCAGCTCTTGGGCTGCGCTGGGCCATGGTGCAGGCAGGTGGTGTCAGCTGCTCCTGGGTCTGCTGCAGCAGGAGGTGGGGTGAGTGGGACAAGTGGAGCCCTGGGGGGGGTTGAGGCACAGTGCAACCCAACAGCTGCAGGCAGCTGGTGTTGACCAGTCCCAGGGCCACTGCAGCAGGGGCTGGGGTGAGTGGAGACGAGCTGTGCCATGCCCCAGAGCCCCACTTCGCCCCACTTACCCCAGCCCCTGCAGTACACCCAAGAGCAGCCAATACCACCTGTCTGCACCACGGCAAGGTGCAGCCCAGGGGCTGAGGTGAGTGGGGGCAACTGGAGCCTGGGAAGAATTTTATTTACATTTAATATTTGAGGTATTTGTTGATTAAGTATGAAAACAAAGACAACCATTGTATTACCCCTGTTTTATATCAATTAGTTTATTTAATGATCCCCTTGCAGTTTTGGTTTTCACTAGGCTGCCTGCACCCTTCCCCCTCCTCCCCTCCCTTTATTTTTCCCCTTAAATCAGCAATTGGACTACTTCATACAAGTGGTGAAGCGATTATAGTGAAGTGACTGGATATTTCTGTTAAAATGGGCATCAGTGAAATTGGTAAGATAGCTGATATTTAAATTGACACCTTTAGTTTTTACAATTCATACAACATGGAGACAGTGAATAATTCACACTCCTCAGTTACTGTGTCAGGAAATCTCAAAGAGGTATCACAACATACTTACAATAAACTCATATTTGGAAAGTTTATTTCACAACTATGAGGGCCAGAAATGTGTCTTTCTAAAAATAAAATATTAGGTCCAAAAACAATTTGGCAGTACTGTGGACCCAAACCAGGAAGTGATCATCAAACAGGTCAGAACTAAACCTTCCTGAAGACAGATTATAAGCCACTAGAAAAATGTCTTGCAGTGTCAAGGAAAGATGCAAACTTTGAAAAAATATAAAAGTGGAAAAAAATCCATTCATGCTGTTGTAGAAAAGCAATATTCTGTTTGTGGGCAATTTAAAAATCAATGGACCATGCTTTTTAGAGGCTCAAAAATCACTATAAACGAGCATTTGGAATCCTGACAGCAAGGCAGGCATTGAGAATCAAGTTTACTGCACTGAATAGCCTTTAACACAAGAAAAGAACTTGAGTAAGATTTTTCTACTTATTACTGCAGTGAAGGAGTGAATCTGATAAATTATATTTGCATGCATTTTAGCTGCAGACATTTTCATGGTGCTCACTGCCAACACAGTTGAGCTTGTTGTATAATGGTAATGAATTTATCTATATAACAGGCCTGTGCAGTAGAGACAATCTCATTTTAAAGCCTGAGGAGTTGAGGCATGGTGAGATGTAGTGATTTCTTGAAGGTCACACAAGCTGTATAATGGAGGGCCAGGAAGAGCACTCAGATATTTTAAATTCATAAACCCATCATAAGAAAATGGCAGGAGAGAGCAGGCTCCAGCTATTGCCGACTGTAAATTACAGCCAAAAAAATGGGTAGACATATTTTTTATTGCAATAATAAAAGATAATTTTATAATTTTACTGGGTGACAGTACAGACTAGACTGACTTCTGTCAGGGGAAAGAAACAACTAGTTTTGGCATAAAATAATTTTTCAAAAATGAACTTGGTGGGCTTTGGGTGGTTGAACTTAATTAAAAGCAGATTTTTCTCAACAGATGGTGTTTAATGCAAGCCTGATAATTCAGTCTACTACCAAGATGGAGAAGAGTTAGAATGACAGGTGATGTGCTCAATCTGTTGAGGTGGGGTTGAATGGAAATGAGAAAATGTCCAAGGTCCATATGCTTTGAAGTCACTCTTGCATCACAGACACCAGGCAGTACCATGGCTACTGTAAATGTAATGTTACCTACCTCAAACTGAGTGAGCACTGTCCCGTTTTCCAGACCTTTCTTCAGTTGTTCCATAGACTCTTCTAGTGTATCACCATATTCTGAACACGTGGGAAGAATGGATTGCTGAAAATTCTGAGAATCAGCTTCATCTTCAGATTTGGTCTCAACAAAGTGTTTGACAACTGAAAGACACATGAGCATATTTATACTTTTCAGACCCATCCAAAGGCAATATCAGTTATGTCTTTAGTAAAATCTGTGTTAAAATATGTTGGTGTTCAAGGGTGATGTACAAACCTGGATGCTTCATGTTAGACTGCTAAACTCAAATTTAGGCATCTCAGTAACTTTGGCTACCTTTTTGTGTGTGCTGACCAATGTCAACTCCTGAAAAAATGACTAGGAGTAGCAGGCATTCAATGGGTGCATCTACACTTGCAGTTACCCCGACTGAATAAACTCTGGTGCAGTTTGCACCAGCATTGGCTGCTCCCGGGACCAGCATTTACACGTGTGCCTGGAATTGCAGCAATGCAAGCCAGGGCAGAGGAGCCCCAAGCTGGCAGAGGGTCTGGGAGTTCAGCCCTGGGCTTTGGCATCACAGCTGGCTGGGGCATGAGGGTACTACAGTGCAGGGCTAGTTGGCAGGATCGCCCCACACTGTAGCACCTTTGTGTCCTAGCCAGCCCTGGTCACCATCTTCACGTGCTTTTCTGCCACGCTAAATGACTCAGCTGACGGATAGTACTTGTCCTGGACAGTACTATCCTACAGCAGAATTAATTAATTTACTGTACTCTAATACGACAAGCTAATTAGCCAGCACTGCAGTAAAGCACATGTGTAGATGCACCAAACATGTTTGAAAAATTAGACAACTTCTCTCCATACCTAAATATGGATGCATGAGTTTAACTTGAAGCATCCAAGTTTGAAAATTTTATATTTATGTACCAGGCAAACAGGGAAGCAACTCATCAGTCACTATCACAGAAGAAGCTAGAGAAATTTGTCTAAAACAGGGGTTGTCTTGGGAAGGCCTCGGGGTATGTGGGAAGGCCCTAGGGGGTACGTGCAGGTGGTGGGGGACGGAGCACTGCCACCTACCACCCTGCGCCACCGTTTCACAGAAGCAGGGCTGGGGTGGGGCAAGTGCCACTGTCGCTGCCATATATCACTCTGCACCGCCGCTGCATGCAACCCCCCCCCCCCGCGGCTGGGGGTACACTTATTAAAACACCTCACAAAGATGCCAGGTATCCAAAAAAGAGACACAATAAATGGAAATGGACAGCTGATGAGTCTGTTTTCTTAAATGAATTGTTCTGGGCTTTCCATAGGAAAGAGATGTTGCACTTAGAAAACTTAGGTTTTTTTGCTATTGATCTGTGATCTCCTGTGGTCTCTCTTTAGGTACTGCGTACAGTTGGAAACTCAGTGTAAAGCCTCTCTGTATCTGTAGGCATCATCCGACAGTTACTATGTGCCTCTGTAAACCAAATAGAGAAACTGTAAGCCAAAGACTCACACCTCTGTTGGGATTCTGGGAAAGAGTGAGTTAAAGCTACAGTGGGACCCTGTGGAGTCAGGACCAGACCCTGAGGACAAGAAGCTGGGCTGCAAGCCCTGCCACTCAAGAGAGAGTGGTAACACTGGTGAATTAGCACACCAAGGTATGACTGGAAAAGACTGTGCCAAACCCAGTTCAAACTCCAGAGGCTTAAACCATCCAGGGATACATGAGCTGGGTCCCCTGGTGACAACCTGATGAGTGAGCAAGCAAAGGAAGGAAGGGGACAGGGCAGGAACAAACATTAAAACTAAGGATACTGTAGCAAGTTTCTGCTCATCTATAATTTGGGCTTTCTAGTAATCTCCAAACAATCTCCTCCCCTTGGATCAATATTGTTTCCCAACTTGTCGTTTTGTAAGGGGCAAGGGATACTTAGTTATTTTGTACTGAAGTGTTTCTCACTCTGACAGCATGAGACCACAGGACTTATACCAAACATTTAATGTTAATCTTTCAGATAAGAGGGGATTTGTGTTTCAATATAGTCAAATTCACAGCACAACTGTTGATGGTGAACAAAATTAAGTAAATTGCAAAGGAGGAAAATGCCATCAAGAGACCCTTAGAGTCTCAAATAAGAACCTCAAAAGCAGCCTGGTTACCTTTCCGCTTGACCAGAAGTGCAAGTTCCCTTGTGTGTGATTCTCTGCTGGCTTTTATAAACATGACCACTTGGTCATGAGTGTGCTCTGAGATGTCTCGGCCATTGATTAACACTATCTGATCACCTTCATTTAGTTTTGGGATGCATTTATCCGCCTGTTTCAAGACCAGAAAGAGAGACAAATGTCATTCTGCACAACCCAATAAGTAGAGACAAAGACAGATGCCAGGTACAGGCATTATGTTTCTATCAGGAGAATGCTGCTCTCCCAATAGAAACTACAACAGTTCATTCAATTTCTCCCAGAGGAAACATGTCCCCTCTGGGAGAAAGATCCTCCAGGTGACAAAGCCTGTTCAAGGCCAGAGTTCCTCTATTCTTAAGGAACAAGGTTGTTTTAGGTAGCACAGCCTTGAGGTCTCTTGCCTCATACTCGGAGCGTCATCAGATAGGGCATTTTTACACATGCTCTGGGAGTGTGGGGTAGGAGGCAGGAATGCTTTAATTAGAGCGGCTCTCAGATGCTCTAAAGTGCCTGGAGCTTCTCATGTATCAGCATCCCAGTGCTTCAGAATGGCAGTAGGGGGTGCTTTAAGGCTTGTTGAATGAGCTTTAAAAAGCCCCTGTCACCATTCTGAAGTGCAGGGACACTGATACATGAGATGCAGAGGCTAGCTCGAGTGTGGTAATCACCATGCTCCAGCAGACTCAGTTAACTGAGTCTGCTCCAATGCACTGTAATTACAGCACACTGGAGCTGCCTCCATGCTTGTGTACAGGCACCCATAGATTGAAAATCAAAAGCATTTAAGTAGTTTCAAAACTCCATAATGAAGACAAAAGAAACAGCTTAAACACATTAACAGCTATGAAAAAATTTCCAGTACTTTGGCATGTTTATTTACCAGAAAGCCACCACGAAATACACTGTAAGTACAAGAGACTTAAGAGTATCTATCTTTTATTCAGTGGGTAAATGCTTTATTAAATGAATAAAAACCAAAACTTGTTCCTACCCCTCACTGCAGCAGTTAACACCTGCTTCCTTTTATATGTTAGACATTTTTAGAATTCTTTTGAGGTTCATATTTCCAAATGATTGTTATGGTAGCTCAGGCAGATGTTCAGCTATCACACTTTTCTAGACAAAATTGTGTAAATGTTTATTTACATATGGAGTTTTATGCAAGATTTTGTTTCACCGGTGCATGTCCCCCAGAGGCTTGAGGAAGGGTACTGTGATACCCAAAACTTGTCTGTCCCAACCATGTATCTAGTCCAATAAAATACATCATCCGAAAGACTTCCTGCCTCTTGCATATCTCCTGGATCATCATGGCAACATCACTCCAACACTACCTTCACATTCTAATATGTCACGCAAAACTTTGGCTGCTTAAATACTCTATCTTGGACCCCTAAATTCCCCACACCATTTTTAATCGGAGGTTACACCAATTACAATGGTAACAGCTTCTTCATTATCTTGAAAGGACATTGATTACTGACTTTATATCAATTAATTCTTCTCTTTAATATTACTCGCAATTAACTAAAGTTTCAATTTTTCAGCTTTGTACTCTCTACCACTTCCTTTACCTAGTTTGTTCTCTCTGCATCTTCCCAGACACTCGTGTATTATTTCATGGTAGGAGCTGATTTTATATTAGATTCTAAACTACTTTAAGATCTAGACAGGTTCTCATTTATTTTCTTGCATAGATGTTTTCTAGGAGCTCCAAAACCTCTTTTGGGAAAAGGAGATAAAATTACTTGTGAAATTTAGAGAGATAATATTATAATTAGGGACCTACTTAAATAGTGGCAAGACAAAGGTTTTTTGGCAGCTTACTGATGGCACACAGAGCCAATTTCATGGGCATTTCATGGTGGCCCCATCCCTTGGCACTGACTGGCAGAGAGGCCCTGCTCCTCACCACCAATTGGTGGAGAGGCTGGGGGAGGGGGAGGGAACAAGCGGATGTCTGCCAACTTGATTGCTGGCTGCCCCACCCCTTGCTGCTGATTAGTGGAGAGGCCCCGGCAGGGTCAAGAGGGCAGCCACCATCTTATCTGCTGTCCTTCGTGCTCCCCTACCAGCCAGCACCTTCTCCTCTTGGCAGTAAGGACTGCTGGATCCTACTGAGGAGCCAGCATTTTATTTTTGTTTTTGTTGCTGATTTCACAGATTTTGGGGACAATCATGGATTTTGCAATTTCCACAAAATCTGCAAAGCCACAAATTAAGTAGGTCTTGAATTATAAAGCACTACACAGTGTTCCCTGAGGTAAAATTTACAGGATAATGAGCAATACTAGAGTAAATTAAAGCAACAGCAAAAAAATGAAGGCGTGTTAACAGTGAGAGGCTCTAACTGGGTAGTCAGAATAGCCCACAGGCTCACTGAACACTGTGTTACAAGTAAATTTACAAATGCCAGGTCGTAAGCAACAAGGAACAGAGACGTACTTCATTTTTTTGTGGAATCTAACATTATCTATGTTTATCGTGCTGTCTGTGGCAGGGCACCTTTGGTGCCTGCCAGTTTAAGGGCTAAGATAAAGCAGCAGAGCAGCCTGCAGGTGACTGTACTCCCTAATCAGGAGCCACACAGCCAGCATGAGGCCGCCAGATTGGGAAAGAGGACTCAGCTGCTGGCGATAGGAACAGGCCTGAGTAGGGGAGTCAGGAGTTTCCTGGCTACAGCCATAGGGAGAACATCACCTGGCTGGAGCTGCTGCTCACAACATCTTGGAGGTACAGGGAAGGAGCTATGGGGAAGTTGGAGGCTCCTGGTCCTACAGAATGATGTAAAACTATACCCTGCTAGGGTAGGATGGTGTGGTGGGGCTACCTGTGGTGGGGCAGTACCCAGAAAATGCCAAACCAGTTGCCTCTCTAGTGAAAGGCAGGTATGGGGTGCCTTATAGCCCCAGCCCCCACAACCTGGTGGGTAACCCAGATGTAGAAACCAGTGGGGGGCCAGGCATGCCTAGTGAGACATCTGAGCCCCACGGGGTGTAAGACCCTGATGGCCCCAGTGAGGGGGGCAGAAAATGTGTGTAGAGGCCTGCACAGAATAGGGCTCATAGTGGCAGCCTGAAGGACTGTGCGTAAGTAGGGTCTGTTGAGGTGGGCCTGAATGACTGCACAGGGGTGCACAGAGTAGGATTGCAGGGGCAACCTGAAGGGCTGTGCACAGCCTGACCCCAAAAGGGAGTTACAACTTAAGTAGGAGACTGTAGCGAGAGGGCACGGGTTGAAGCCCCAGGGAAGGGGGCATAATAGCCAAGGTCTATGGATGCCTGAGGCTGCATTTGGGCCAGAGGTTGAGTGGTATAGGTCAGCAAGGGAGCAGGGGGAAGTAATAATGGGTAGTTTGGACCAGTGACCTAGTATTGATTTTGGATGCCATCTGTGAGGCATGGGACACTGTATAGGGAAGGTCAGAGCTGTGTATAATGCCCTAGGCATTGGGGCACTTAATGGGCAGCCTCCCGTATTTTACATCAGTTTTAAAACAGCAAGATGTGGCAGACAAGACAGGGCAGACTGCCCCAGGCAGGTGGCCAGGCCGATATCAGGACTGGCCTCATGACGGCCCCCTGTCACAGTCTTTTAACATATATTTTGCGCTCATGTACTATCCTTTCTGACTGAAACTTCTTGTAAAATGAAGGCTATTCAAAAAAATTCCTGTAAGATTAAACCAATTAGATGATCCACATCAAAATAAAATTAAGCTTAATACCATTTACTATAAAGCTTTGTGGAAAACATTTTTAAAATGATACTCAAAAAAGAAGCTTCAAATATAAGGGCACTCAGCCTCAAAAAACATTTAAAATAAATGGTA
>NW_017729007.1:440997-449658 GCF_001723915.1 Gavialis gangeticus | reverse complement strand
TGTTTACAGGAAGGAAATGTATCCAGAATCATAGTTTTAACTCTGCAATTCTAAAGGAGATGGGGAAGTATTTTTTAAACACTACCCTGTATGATTCCCCTGTTGGATCACCAGAATATTCCAGCTGGTACTTTATACTGACTAGTTGGTTTGAAGATACTTTCAGCATAAAGACCTTGAAAAGAAATTTAGCTTTTGCTATAATGAAAGATGCAATGCAAATATTTAAGGGTTTACTTACAGGTGACCCAGGAGTTATTCTTGACACCACTAGAGGCATTTTTTGATCAACACCACCCTAAACAATGCCAAGGCAAGAATGACCATGAATACAGTATCAGAGTAAATCTAAGCACTATATTAAATAGCACATACTTTATCGTTTGGTTCTATATGAATAAAACATTCACGCTTTGTACTTCGATCTCATCATGTATTTCCTCAAAGATGCCTATACTTTAAGGCTGTGCTAACACAGGATCAAGCTATTTTAAGGATCAAACTGTAAGTCTCCAATCATTAACACTCTTTAAGCCCTTCTGGCAGTGAAATCTAACAATATAAAAACAACTTTCCCAGTGCTTGTACAGTGAAACAGATGGCCCCAAAATGTCCATTGATACTTGACTAAGGAGAGAGTCCGGGCCTGATTCTCAATCACATATCATGCCATATGTAATGGCAATGTCATGGCACATTAAAGAGGACATTAATCAGAAATGTATTGCGTTAACATTTATTTCTGATTTCTTCATATGTATTAACCTTCATTTCTTCAATAACTAACTTGCCATGACCATACCCAATGGTATATCATTGACCTTTGTTCAGTTGAGAGTAAAAGTCTGCTGCCTATACTTAAGCAACAAAGTCCACAGACAGGCACCTAGAAAAATGGTACATATTGCTAATACGTTAAGCACCTACTAACTCCCATTAAAGCAAATGGGAACAGTGCTTGTTTTGAACGTCAGGCCAGTTATTTACTACCTATATTTCAGGAATTTATTGTTTGGAAACTGTTTATAAAGTTCTTGACTTGGGCTTGGGAGAAATCCTTCTGGATAGATTAGAATGGAGCACTTATTTCAGAAAGATACAAAAATACACACTGAATGGAAACAACAACAGAGATTTGACAGATCAAGACACCAATTCCTTTTAACTACATAATTCACAGCATGAATGACACATGCCCCTGGAGGCTGGGAGGGCGCAGCGACAGTGGGGCACCAGCAAGCGGGAACTGCCCACAGGCGGCCACGGTGATGGCAGCAGCAAGGGCAGGTTAAACGGGGACCACCCACAGGTGGCTGCAAAGGTGTCAGTGGCAGGAGGGGGGAGGGGGAAGTGGCGGGGGGGGTGGACCACCTGCAGCCGCTGTCCGTGCTGTCAGCGGAGGTGAGCAGGGACTGCTTGCAGCTGCTGGCGGCCATGTCTGCAGGAAAGGGAGGCAGCAACCAGCCACAGAAGCCAGCGGTGGCCATGTGCACCCCCTGCCACGCATTGCCTATGATTAACAGGGTTCTAAACACTGTCCATTTACCTTTAGATTAAATCCAAACTTCCCATCTTCATCTGGGGTGATATGCACCAAAAGTAAATCCCCATCTATTACTTCATTCTGTAACGCAATAAAGATACTTTAGATTTTCCAGTTTTCTAGACAAAATAGAAAAATGTATTATTTTCTATACATAACGGATCAAAAAAACCCCAAACCTCCAACTAAATGTATCATAAAAAGAAAAAGAGCTAGGACAGTAAAATACATTACAATTTGATCTTCATGTTTATTACAGAGGAAATGGCAGTGACTGTGACAGTTGACATTACATTTTTTTTTCTTAAGCCTGTTACTCATAACCTTTTGGAATTGTCATTGGCTAGGTTTGATATTTTCAACATTTGGTCTCTGTCAAACATGATTTTTCCCCCGTGCAATTGGGGCCAAAACCAGATCAACCATCTTTAATTAAAATGACTGAAAATGTTTTCCATGATAGATGGGGTATTGGAATCTTTATTTTTTAAAAAATTATTTTTGGAAGAGTTTCAGAATCCAATGTGGCTGAAGCTTAAGACTTAATAACCTTCATCCAGGGGAAGTTCATTTCTGCTGCTTCGCAGCAAATTAGCTGCTATTCAATTGAGATGTTGGCCTTTAATTCTCAAAATCAATACTCTCCTAAAGTTCACAACTAAGGAAAGAGTGCTTATACATAGAGCTGGCCTGAAAATTTGAGGAGAAATCTTTTCCTACTAAAATGTCTCCCAAACCAAAGCTGTTCCTCAACCCTTGCTGGGGTCGTTTGACCCCAGTACTCTTTCCTGCCATGGCAGGGGGTCAGACTTGATGATCTGCTTAGGTCCCTTCTGACCCTACAAACTATGAAACTATGAAAATGAGGGGTTTGGCTTTTTTTTTCTTTTTTCTGACCACATCAATTTGAATGACAGTTTAGATAGGAAATCCAGAAAAGATTCATGCAGACTTATTTGGTTTATTAGATTTAGACCACGACTTTCCAACTGCTGAGTGGCTGGGGGCCACAGACCACCCTCAGTATATGCTATGCAGGCTGTATACTGTGCGACATGCCCCTTCCTCCCTAGCTGCATTGAGCTAGCACCTATATGCCCTGCACAATGTGCCACACTGCAGGTGATCACAGCTGTACAGTGCCAGCACCCCGTGCCATGCAGTAACCCCAGATCCTTCTAAGCCCCCTGACCACGGGCTCCTTCAGCCCTGCAGGCTGTGCCACCCCACCCCCAGAGACAGGGGCAGAAAGTGGAAACTGGAGGAGACTGGGGGAGCCTTGAGACTCCAGAAGTGGCAGCAGCAGCTGGAGTTGTGGGGGGAGTGGCGCCCGGACCAGAAGCCTAGGGGCTGCATGAGGATTGCAGCCACCAGTTGAACAGTCCTGATTTAGGCATACAAATATGCCGAAATATATATGTTACCAACACACACAAAGTTTAAAAATTCCAATGGGATGAAAATATAGTTTTCTGGCTACTTCTAGTTCCATTTGTATAATGCACCTAATTTAGTGAAGAATTATACTGTTAAGGAGAGCAAAGAAAAACATTAGGCATTTTAATGAACATTAAAAGGACATTATAACAGTCAATATCCTAAAAGCAAAGAAAAAAGGCATGAGATACTAAGTTATGTAAGTACATATAGTTTACAAGAGATTTGTACAGAACAGGGAATGCTGTACAGAAAGAGTGAGGATGAAAAAAACAGTGGGAAACCCCAATATTTATTTTCCTCCTCTCTCTGCTTTTCATGCTAACATATTGTTCTTCCACTTCAAGGAAAGTCATTTATCCTCTTTCCATAACACCATTATGACTCCTCTTATTGCACTGAAGCATTTTAATGTAGGTCTTACCCCAACACATTGTCTATTCATTGTGTTCTTCCTCTAAAAATACTCATTTTTTACTATCCGTCCCTCCTTTCTGTGACCCCTCCCAACCCAACCATTGTTTTAAATCTCCCTCACTCTCACATTCCCCCTTACTGGTCGTTTATTTAGATAGATTCACTGGGGAATTTTGAGGAAGTAACAGTCAAACTCCCAAGGAAGCAGGACAAGGAGATGACATTTTTTCTGCAAAGATTCCCAATGTTACGGAAGTTTAGAGAAAAGGGGGTCCTGTGTAAATGAGGGACTGTTACTAGCCAGTACTGGAGGTGGTTCTCGTCAAGGTGATGCAGAGGATATCTGGGCAGCAGCCATTGGAAAGGCAGAACGTGGAGGCTGCCTTATTGAGGTTTGGAGTACTGAAAAGTATCGCTTTAACAGGAGATGTGGAAGGGAGGGTCAAGAAACTTGTGGGGCAGGAACAGCCTGGGAGAAGCAGAAAGCTGCTGCCCAGCTGGATCTAAGACCAAAAGTCTGGAGCTTCCCTTAGGTAGGCCTCTTAGTATTTTTTTTTTTTGTTTTGGGGGAGGGGAAAGGAGGGGTTGTTGTTGTTTGTTTGTTTGTTTTTTAAATAAACCTAGTTGGAAATCATGGGGCAGAACAGAACCAGCTTGTTAGTAATGCAGAAAGGCAGAGCTACACTGGCTCTGTTTGTCTGCTCTTCTTCAGGGGATAAGGAAGAGGCAGTCCATCACAGAGGGACTTCTTAATTTTTGCTGTAGATATCTGAAAATCTGGAGCCTTTGAAAAACTCTAGGAGCTGCCCACAAGTGACCTTCTTTTTTTCCCCCCTCACTTCCCACAGGTGACCCTTCTCTCGTCATCCTTTATAAATATAAACTGGAATAAACCAGCATTACTCTAAGCAACATGTCACAATAATGTGTACATCCTGCAACATGGGCAAGTTAACACTGCTGGAGGAACCTTATAAGGTTTTATGCAACAGACAAACAATGCTGCATTGATACTCTGTCTTTTTGATTTAGTTCACTTTTCTTGTGCAACTCACCCTGTCACAGTAGTACTGACTGGAATCTTCTGAGGTGCTACCTTTTGTAACATTGTCATATGTTTCTAAAAACTGCTGATCCACCCCATCCAATGGATAGGAGCCTGAAGTGTTGCCAACACCATTGGTAGACTGGGTCAAGGTATTTGATGAAGTATGGGTCAAACAGCTCTGTGATGGACTATTTCCCAATATGTTCCTTCAGTAAAAGATAAAAAACAGAAATTAAAAAGGTACTGGTATTTAAAGGTTTAAATCCAACATGCACTAGTACATACATAAGTGCAATGCCAAGTTATTTTAGTATGGTTAGCCCTGGTTTATTATACAAAGATGAACACAACTTTTTAGTTAAAAGAGACTACTCAAAGTAGATACATTTCAGCTAGTATTGTGCTGGAGAAGCAACACTGTAAAACAGTAATGTTCTTAGGGTGGCTTCAGGTTTTTCCTATGCCTTCCACTTCTTCAGTTCTCTTCAAACCTGCTTAGAGGTGCCCCTCAGAACATCCCCCTTCCAGGTACAGTGAAAACCTTTGAAAACCAGGATGTGAATTATTACCCTGCAACGCCACCTTAATCCCTTCTTTGAGTCATGCCCCAAGAGGCAGAAAAACACGATACAACAATTCTGCTCACAGATGCTACATAATGCACAAGGGACAGAACACATCAATGCTGTGGAACACCTTCTCCCTTTGCTAATGCAAGACTAGGTCCGAGTCAAGCAAAAGAAACAGGAATTACCTACATCTGGCTTAGTCTAGAATTGTCCCAACAAACTACATCAGACTTTGAAAACATTACCAACCTGTGCTCTGAAGACCGACTGTGAAGTCATAACCAAAATGCAAGACTGCTGATATTGTACATGACAAGAACAGTCATGTGCATTGCTACTGACCTAGCTTATGCAGCTAAGAAATAAAATGAGGCACACTGGATCTACTGAATTCATTTTTATTTCTGTAGCAGTTATGCCAATCTACTCCAATTAGTTCCTCAGTCATGCAGCACAGATACAGCATCTAATTATTGGAGGTTTGCCTTGAATTTGTTCCCCCACCCCCACTGCTATAGCAAGGAAAATAAATCTGGGGGGTCAGATACACCTTTAGCTCTCTACTCCCCCCCACCTCCAACTTTTTTCCCTGGCAACCCCTTCCCTCTCTCCTTACTGTCAGACCCTGCTCTCCCCGAGCACATGGAAATGAGAAGCAAAATTGAAAACAATAACCTTGAAAATAAACATGGCTGTACTAGTTTGCATATAGTAGCCATGCACTTAAATTTATCCAGAACTGATGCATGTTACATTTTTTGAAGCTGCTAAAAGTTTTGGCACAGGTACTCCATAAACACACTTGTGAACAGAATTTTAGCACCTACATATATGTAGTATAAATTATGCATGATATTGGTCCAAATTCAAAGAACATAGTTCGCTGGGCTGGGCCCCACAAACAATCAACAGTGTTTCAAGCCATAGTGACTCCACAGCTTAGCATGTGCATGTACTCCAGATAGCCTCTGATAAAGGATCCATGTGCTAATTAGCCCCCACTCAGGACTAGAACCAGATGTTAAATGGGATCATGCTGAGGAAAACTTTGGGAAGCACTGGAGCAAGAAGCAGAAGAGGGAGACCCGAAACTCAAAACAATGGATGTGGTGGCAAGTAAGCATGAGGTGGAAAAAGAGTTAAAAGAGTGGAAGTGAAGACCTGGAGATAGATGGAGGGTGGACAAAGGTGGAGAAGAAAAGAAGAAAGAAGGTGACAGTGGGAGCAATGCCAGAGGCAGCAACAATGAGAGTGATGATGCCAGATGGAAGACAGGAGCAGAGGAGAGCAGGATACAGAGTGGGAGAGGCAGAAGTTATGTTGGGTGAGAAACAGAGGATGGCGGAAGCACAACAGCAGGCTGGTCCCCTGGGAGTGGTACGGCGAGCAAACATGGAAGAGGCACCAAGAGAAGCTAGAGAGGGTAAAGGCAACTTTAACTGGTGATGGGAGGCAGACAGGATTGACAATAAACAGATATGATTTTCCTGGAAAAGGTACTGTTTGAGATCTTAGAAGTGCAGGCTAAGCAACTCCCCAGCCTTATTACTTTCCCCAACCAAAAGACTTGGGAATTGACTTACCAAGATGGAGAAGGGTGAATTTTTGGAGGAACTATGCAGAGAAATGTAAGACTACATTACTATAAGCAGAAGATATAGAAAAATGGCAGGAGAAGTATGTATGTCCAAAGGGAAATGTCAGTAAAGAAAGTAAGGGACAAATATGCTATCTGGACAGGGTCTTGGAGGGCAGGAGTAATGTTACAAGCAGATAAGTGGAGCCCAGGTGGGATGCTGCACCTCCCATCAGTGATACAGACTGAGGCAAACAGGGGTTTTATAGTGTAGTACAGGCAACCAAAATGGCACAGCAAATGCCCTCACAGTGTGCTACAGATGAGGATTGGGCATAGAGCAGCAGAGTGCCAGGAGTCCCTAAAATGCACTATTTATAAGGGAGAGGGACACTTGTATTGAAGGTGCTCCAAAGCCTTTGCAAGTATAATCAGATCTCCCAAAGAATGGCAAAATCCAGAGGGGGAGACAAAGGGGTGGACACTGAACTAAAGAAGGAGGGGGGCAAAATCTCTGTGACTGAGTCAGCACAGGAGGAAACAGGAGATAGAATGGAAGGGAAAGCAGGAACAGCAAACAACTCAGACATGGAGGCACGGCTGGGGAGGAAAGACAACAGAAGTAGAGACAGAGCAATAGAAAGAACCAAAGGGAGGCTGCTCTGATGCGCTGGAATTCCAGCACACTGGAGCACCAGCATGGCAATTGTGCTCCAGCAGCCTCCCATCTCTTGTGCATCAGTGTCCCTGCACTTCAAAATGGCAGCAGGGGTGCTTTATCTAAAGCTTCTTCAGCAAGTTTTAGAAAAAGCACCCCCGCTGCCAACTGAAGTGCAGGGACGGTGATACATGACATGGTCTGGTCACTCGGAGAGCTGCTCTAATTAAAGCCTCCTCCCTGGACACTGGATCTGCGCTAATTAAAGCCCTCTCCCTCCAGCACATGTATAAATGACAAGAGATACAGACTGGGAAAAGAAAGAAAACAGAGGGGCTAAAGACCAAGAAGAAGAAACCTGATAATGAGGGAGGTGAGTCAGAGGCAGAGCGGGAGACCAGTTTCATGGCACTAACACCTCTAGGCTCCAGTCCAGAGTAGAGACCAGAAGGCAGGAAGTGGTGGGGAAGCAGGAATATGCAAGCCTTCCCACATGTGAAAGTGATTGAGGAACTTAGAAAGGCTACAGAAATGTGAGCGAGGGAGGGGAAGGAGTCTGCCACTCAGCAGTAGTACAAATGAACCATAAAGGGACAGGCACACTCAGCTCAAAGAAAGCACAGGCTAAACTTAAAGGGACAGGTTCACTCATTTTAAAACAAGCATAAACGGCACTGACAATAGTTTCACTTAACATCAGGGGTACTTTAACAAGGAAAGGATGGGAACAGATTGAACCAGTGTTGAACCAAGCAAAGGCAGACAATCTGCCTAAAGGAGTGTGGTACACTAGGGGAGACAGATTATGAACACTTTGAGAAAAGGTGGAGATGGGGACCATCTTGGTAATCAGGGACAAGTGAGAACAAAGCAGCAGGGGCAACAATGTTATTCAAGAACCAGAGCTGAGAGCAAAGCAGGTAGAACAGGGGTGCGCAAAATGCGGCCCGCCAGGCCATTCTATCTGGCCTGTGGGGCCCCGAAAAAATGTAGAAAATTAATATTCATCTGCCCCTGGCTGCATATCATGTGGCCCTCGATGGCTTGCCAAAACTCAGTAAGCGGCCCTCTGCCCAAAATAATTGCCCGCCCCTGAGGTAGAAGTCATCAGCGGCAGATAGCAACAAATGATACTATCAGTCGGGGGAACAGAATTAGAAATTTTCAATATATATGCACCACAGAGAGAGGGAAGGAATACACTACTTAGAAAGCTAGTGGTTCATGTGGCTGGAGGGAGAGCACAGATAACAGCAGGAGATTTCAACTATCTAATCAAAGTGGGTGACAGAACAGGGGAAGAAGGAAACAGTGCTTCAGACAGCTCATCCAGACTGTTAATAAATGTAATAAAAGAAGAGTCAGTAAGAGATGTGTTCCTCTTTATTGATGGTGGTACAACCACCGGCATGG
>NW_017729007.1:432398-435997 GCF_001723915.1 Gavialis gangeticus | reverse complement strand
AGATGTGTGGGCAGCAGAGAAGGTTTTCACTAAAACATACCCCAGTGAAAAGAAACAATCAAGAATTGACTTTGTCTTTCTATCAAAAGCAATAAGGATAAGGAAGAAAGAAACCATACATGTGGCTTTCAGTGATTATCAGATGCTGAAGGTAGAAATGAGTTTTGGAAAGAGCCACATGAGAGGGAAGGGACTGTAGAAGTTAAATGTGTGGCTGTTACAAGATGAAGAGATACATCAAGCGTACATCAGACAGTATAAGGGGTAGTGAAAACTGAAGAAATATTTCAGGACTATCAGAAAATGGTGGATGAAGGTGAAGAAGAGGATGGGAGAGGAAGGTTGAAGATGTGCAGGGAAAAGAACAAAAGAGTTAAAAGAGCTGCAAAGAAAGATGCAGTTGCTGTTAAAGGAAGCCACAGAAGGAAGACAGGTAATAAGAAGCGCTAGAAGAAACAAGGCAAGAGTTAGTAACCTGGTTTAAAAAAAAGACTAAAAAAGAGAAAACATTCTTTGTACAAGCACCCTGTGTGGGAAAAAACAATGAGTGGTCCTGTTACTTTCTGGCCAGAGCAAAGGAAGCAAAAGGAGAGCTTAAAGCAGTGCAGGAAGGTGGTGGTGCCTGGAAGGAAAAGCAGGATGTGTTGGAGGTGACTAGAAGATTTTATGAAGAGCTATACCAGAAGAAGGAAACAGACAGGAAAAACATGAAGGATTTCTTGGAAGAGACTGAAAAGAAATTAGAAGAAAGTACAGGAGGAAGAAGCAAAGAAGATGGAAGAAAATATAAGCTTAAAGCAAGTGGAGGAGTGTTTAAAACCTTTAAAAGAGGGAAATCACCAGGAGCAGACAGACTACCTATAGAATTTTACCACAAGTTTTGGGCATGGGTAGGAAAGAAATGTTCAAAGAAATAGCAGAAGCAAGAAAGGCAGGGGAAGATTTTACAAGAGGCATTGTGATTTATTCTTCAAGAAAGGGGAGAAGGAACTCCTGAAAAACCAGAGACCGACTGCACTCCTTAATATGTACTGTAAGTTAGTGGCCAAGATGCTGGTTTGAGGATGAAGAAAACATCCTCCAGAAGATAATGCATGATGACCAGTACAGGCAGAAAGATCTCCGAGCCATCAGAGTAATCAGCAGAGATCCAGGTTTTCCGTTTCCCACAAACTGAGAAAACCATGGATTGCCCCTTTTTGTCAGAGAAACCTGTAGATTCCTTGCTTTTGCAAACAGCTCTGTAGGCTGGTTGAGCTCCAGCCTGCAAGAGCTGTTGGCAAACAGGGCGGTAAACCCCAGCCCTGCCCGGAAGGGGAAGGGTGGGGCCTAAGGCTCTCACTCATCCACAGCTCCGCTCCGCTCATCTCACAGGCTCCGGGAGAAAAGTGAGGCTGAGCAAAGTGGGGCTTGCAGGGGATGGGGGCCCCTCTGGCAGGGCTGTGGGGTTGTAGGTCATGGCTGGGGGCACCAGCAGGGCTGGGGGGGAGCCAGGAGCCCTGGCCCCACTTGAGCAGGCAGCAGCAGTGGGGGAGCTAGCTCCATGTTGATTCTGCTAAAGCTGCCTGTTGTTGAAGGCAGGGAGCTGCAGACTTGGGGCCATGGCCCCATAGCCCTAGCAGAGCTGGTGGTCGGGGCTGTGGGCGGGGGGCCTGTTGTGGGGGCAGTGAGGGGCACCAGCAGTATTGGTGGGGATTTGGGGGCAGTGAGAAGCACCAGCAGGGCTGGGGTGTGCTGCAGGGGGCTTTTAAATTTTAGTAAAAGATTTTCGGGGGTTGTCAGAGAATTTGTGATTTTTTTTTAATCAGAGAAAGCCAGGATCCCTGGTGATCAGAGATATACTGTCCCACATCCAAGAGAGGAAAACAAACACAATGGGTACATCTACCCGTGCACCTTACTGTAGAGTTGACCTAATTAGCTCCACAGTAAAGCATCACAGTTTACAAGTACACTGGTATTAGGGCACAGTAAATTAATTAACTCTGCCATGCTATCCTAGGGCAGAGAAATTTAGTCCACTGAAACGCACATGTAGACTGTGACAAGGGTTGCCTGGGTACAAGGGAGCTAAAGTGTGGGATCTACCTGCTATCTAGTATTTTAGCACCTGTGTGCCCAGCCAGCCCCTCTACTGCCCAACGTTGCCACTTGGAGCCTGGGGCTGAACCCCCAGGCCTGCTGCAAGCCTGGGGCAGCTCCACCCTAGCTCAAAATGCTGTGGGTCCCAGGTACACATGTAGATGCTGTGTTCAGGAGCAGTGGACTCCAGCACAAACTACATGGAGTTTATTTCATTGCCTTAATGGCATGTATAGAAGAATCAAGTTATAGCAAACCTAGATGTAGAGAAAGCATATGACAGAATGGATCATGATTATATATTCAAGGTACTATGAAGAATGGGGTTCCCAGAGAAATGTGTGTTGGATAAGGTTATTGTACAGAGAAGAAGAGAGTCGAATCCAAATTAATGGGCACCTAAGCAAAGACTTTAAAATGCATACAGGGGTGAGACAAGGGTGCCCCCATCACCACTACTATTTGTGAGCAGCATGGAACCATTAGCACAAAGAATAAGAAAAGACGAAGTCATAAGCAGAGTAAACATACCAGGAGGGGGTGAGGTAAACTGTGTATGGTACATGGATAATATAAATGTTAGAGATAGACTTTCAGTGGAAAGGGTGCTAAAGCACACAGAGTATGGAGAAGTGACAGGGGCTAAACAAAACAGATCAAAAAACATGATAATGGGAGTAGGGAACTGGAGGAATTAGGAAGCTGGACATTCAAATAAAAGAGAGAAATCAGAGTGCTAGGGATCCTGATGGATGCTGAAGGAAAAAGATAATACAGCATGGGAAAAGCTGATGGCAAGGCTATGGCTAATACTTTGGTTATGGTCTGAAAAAGTGGAGGTGGGTAGGGCTGTGTTAATGCCGATTATTCTATATACAGGAATTGTATTCCCACTGATGTGGTGGCAGATAGCAAAAGTACAGGAGGGAAATGTGTGTATTCTGGAATGCCAAAAGAGAAAGGCTGGCTAGAGCTGACCTGTCTAAAGCAAGAGAAATGGGGGCTGCCACACCTGGGACTGTTCATCTGTGCAAAATATGTAAGTGCACTATGGAAGACAATAACAGAGGGAAAGGGAAAAGCAGCACATATCACCTGATTTCACACAGCTTCAATTTTGAGGTAATGGGGAGTACATCAGACCTGTTTTAGGAATCCATGGGTAACCACTAATTCATTTGCAATTTCCCGTGGTGTTTGCTAGTATGTCTGGCTCTTATGGACCTTTCAGGCCTCACCATCTCCTTGGGAAACGGATAGCATGAAGTTGGCTTATTAGTCTTAGAAGGCCTTCAGGGGTTTTCTCCTGCCCCATCTGGAAATACGTTTGTTATGTCTCACCTTCTCTGGCACCCTCCTTAACTCTGTCCGGTTTCCCGATTCAGAGCTCTATATCCTGCCTTACGCCAACACAAAGTAAAGTGTTATTTATTACTGAGAGCAGCCCACCCAGACCATGAGTTTTTGCTTATCCCTTGGATTCCCTACTCAGAGCAGACCGTTGCTGCAATTTTAGG
>NW_017729007.1:420351-427398 GCF_001723915.1 Gavialis gangeticus | reverse complement strand
TCCTTAACTCTGTCTGGTTTCCCGATTCAGAGCTCTATATCCTGCCTTACGCCAACCTTAAGCTGTTATCTTCTGGCCACCACTAGGCAAGCCACAGTGGTAATCTTGTAATTACTTTAGAACAATAGGACTTGGACCTTACTTGGCTTGGGCTCCAAGCTGTAGTGAGATTGACCTATGGTCCTTCCTGTCCCCAGGTTACCTTGTTTCCTGGTACGTCTTTACTTTCCCTGGCTGTGTATCGGCTGTGGTCTGGACTCCCAGCTCTCTTTTCCTTTGCAGGATCCCTGGTGGTCCAATCAGGTCCGGAGACGCCCAGGATCCACGACTCTGCTTCTGGTAAGTACCTTAGCCCTCGCGGGCTTGTCTCATATCCAGGTGCCCCTTCCTGGGGCAGCCACCACTGCTCCTGCCTGGAGCTCTTTCCTCTTTGGGGATCTTGTGGCCCCACCAGAAGCTTCACTTCTGGTCGCTCCTAATCCGACTCCATCAGAGCTTTTATTGTCTCCTTAAGGGGCCGGGCAGCGAATCGGCACTGGCATGCTACCATAAAACAGGTCCATGCCAGGGCTAGAGCTGATCCTGGCTCTTCCTGGGCTCGTCATTCTTTTTTTTCTCCTTTTGTTGCCACGGCATTTTCCCCTACCACGGTTTCATTCCCACTGGACTTCCAGTTCTCTGCAGTGTCCTGCCGGCTTGGCAGCTCTCCCCTCTGTGGTAAGTTTTCTCTTGGGGCATTGCCTCTACCACACATTACATCAGAATGGAAGGATACATGCAGAGGTATAAAACAGAGAAGGTAGGGCTGGAGGTCCTGAAGGGTCATAAGAAATTGATGAAAGCAGTAAGGGGGAGAGACAGGATGGCACTGGTGGGAAACTTCACAGAAGGACAAGTAGAGAATGTGTGGAGAGTGGTGGTGGGTAAGCAACTAAAAGGCAAACATGCTTACCTACTGTAGACGGTTGTAAGAAATATCTTGCCAGTGAGAGAAGTACAATACAGATGGGGCTTGATGAGCTTATCAAAGTGCCCAAGATAGAGGTGCAGGGAAGAAGAAACAGTGGGACATGTTTTGGGAGTGCACATATGCAAAAAGGGCATGGGAAAGGCCTGCTGCTTTTTGAGTATCACCAAAATAAATCCGTCATTAATGTGGGAGATGGTACTATATGGACTCATATCAAAGAGACCAGAGGAAACATTATTAAGGATTTATTAGCATGTGTTAAAACTAGTGTATGGAAAGTAAGAAACCTTTGAGTTTTTAAGGGGTTGGCTTTCACTGAAAGTGAAGTGCCCAAAGCTGGGGCTGCATAAACTGAAATACTACATTAATCAGGAGAAGGAAAATTACTAAGGTAATAGTTTTTTCATGGGGTTCTGTATGAAGGAAAATATTTCTGTAAGAGTTTGATTTTTCTGGGAAGTTGATGCATGTTAAGGGTTTAATACATGTAGTACATAGTTATTTCTGTGCTATGAAGTCTTGATAAAACAAGGATGTTTAATGTGTGTTGCTTTGTAAGTATAGGATAAGTGTGTTTTTTTAACAAAATTTGCTTTTTTTAAAAAAAGGTTCCCATCAGCATATTTGCCCAATACGGGCCACATGTTTTATGGTCACGCTCCATGTTGGCTGCATTTAATCAATTTCATAGTTGGTTTCCATTGCTGAGCATGTACTGCTTTTGGCAGCAGTTTAATGACAGACAGTGTATTTAGTGAGATTTCCTTGTATGTGACTGATAATAACATGTGGAGCTTTCCCTGCCCCATTACAGTTGGGAGGGAAAACCTTGTTTTGTATTTGAGTAAATATGGTAATTCTCAGAACTCTCATGTACAATTATGGAGCTACCTTCTCTGGACCATTGCTCATATGTACTCCTTAGGCTCCAGGCACAGAGTTAATGTTGCATTAGGGTAGCAGGATGTACTTAAAATTCTGAAATGCAGGATGCTAAATGACAAAAATCTGTTTCACCTCAACTCTCCATGGTTTCCTGGTTTTCAAAGTTTTGAAAGCTGTTGACCTCAACAGCCTTGAAGGTCACAAGGCACCATGAGGCCAGCTTAGCTTTGTGCTAAAATTTCTACTGTTCATTTTTACTGCTGTGCATCAGTAATGTGACACGCCTGTCTCTGTTGATTTTTAAAACAATGCCCATTATTCATTTCCAGAAAGGTACTTACAATTTTAGCCTTTTCACAGGCTTCAGAAATCACTGATCATTAAACACCTCTTTAGTGGACAGCATTTTTGGGTACAAATGATAACAACAAAACACAAATATAACATAACTATTATACATATTATAAGTTGTAATTGCTATTATAAGTAGTTCACCTAAGAGTTTTTTTTATGAGTCATGTAAGTCAGTACTATGTAACAACTGAGGTTGTACATGTAAATGAATCATATTAGGACAATTTGTGAGGAATAAAATAAATTTTCAGCTTTCACTTTGTAATACCAGATTACAGATCACACTTATTGTCCAAAACTGCTAAATAGAATACGATATGGCGCTATATGCAGACTTACCAGATGAATCATCAGTGGATTTCAGCATTATTAAAACTTCTACAAAATATATGTCAGAACATTTTTAAAAGAATATATTTTGTGAATGATATTTAAGCACTTACACAGACAGGTCAGATTCAACGTGTTCCTAAATGATTTATTTTAAATTAGAAGTATATAACATAAAATGACATTCCCTCCCACCCCACCCCGCCAACTAACTACAAGTCTACAAAGATTTCGCTGCATTTACAATTTTATTTCATATCTTGAATTCTCAGATCAAAGGGTAGAGAATTTATATACGCTTGCAATAGCACTTACTTTGATGATTCTTGTTCAGGTGACCTGTTAAAAAGCAAAACAAGCATAAGGCAAACATCCACAGGAGACACCGAACAGATATATTATAACTGTAACCAAAGAAAGTAACTTCAAAACCAGTATTTTATTCATAAGCTGTTTAGAGATGACTTAATTCTACACACTAAATACACCTTGAACCAGAAATAAGAACTCGTAGAACACCAAAAATTCTGAAACTAGCTCCAGCATTTCATTTCCTTTCTGACACAAGTCCAGCTAATGAGAACACCACAACCATAAACTATGCCAATACATGACAGTGTCAAAATATAGGCAGTTTAACAAAATTCTGACATGCCCCACAAACACTGCAGGCACAAGGATAAAGTAGCAGGTGGAAACAAGAAGAACCAGAACCATGTCACCAGGCAGTTCTCTGCAAATTGTCTACTGTTCCAGAAATTACTACTGGTCCACAAGACCACAGTTTAGGAACCAGCAAGCTCTGAGAGCTAAAAAGATTTGGAATGAGCACTTAAACATGTATAAATTTGGAACACTTAAAAGTAGCTGCATACCTCTGAATATCTGGAAGAATTTTTCCTGCTGAAGGGTTTCTTCTGTAATCTGGCTATATGCATATGTTCATTTATATCATACTACAAAATAGAGCATTATGAGGGTGTACACACATCCAGAAAGTGTACACCCTAGCTGAAGTGCTACTAAGTCCCAGCAAAGACATGCTATCCAGCCAGGGCACAACAGGAGGCTGCTCTTTAGCTCCTGTTGGTGAGCTAAAGAGCAGCCTCCTGTTTGTTTGATCAGCCTCCTGTTTGTTTGATCAGCTCTGGCTGCCAGGACTGCTATGCTTCCTTTGGAAATGAGGAAGGGGAGTAGAGTACTCTGGAAGACCCTCTGTAAGTATACAAGTACAAGTCAACAGGATACAAGTGGTGCCACAAAAGAGTTGAAACTGTGGCAGATCTGCCATCTTTTTAGCACTACAAACAACCTAAACTCACTTCCAGGAGTGCTACAAAGGCATATACAGTGCTACAAAAGGAATATGTGCACCTAACCTTATAAGCCTTTTTTTCTTTTTGTTAAATATTTACATGTCTGACTCTTCAAAATTTGAACACAGCATAAATCAATAGGAGTTAACCATTTGAATCTGCAGTTAGCCTGAAACAACAGTTCTCAGAAGTTTACCTCATTCATTTCAATACTGTTCTTAGTAACATTTATCTCAAACCTTTAACCAAACATTTAATAACTATTTAAACATAAACAGCATCAATTATCTTACTACTGACCACTAAAACTTGGTGTGTCCTTATCTTGTGATCCCTCCTAGAATGAGGATGTTACAGCTTTACTCAAGAAAAACTTTACCAACTACACCTTTTGAGGACAAAATCCTACATAACAGGGCAAAATCTAAAACTTTGGAAAACAAAACCAAAGACATTCCATACGATTTATTTTTAGATTTAATTTAGTAAAATGGATATTTCTTAAAAATACAACAAAAACAAAACCCATGTCTAAAACTGCTGCCATAAAATCTTCTGTTTGTTGCAGCAGATAGAGATGGAATCTGTGGGCACTGACACGAGGAAAAAACCAAAAAAAACCCAGAGCTTTACTGGAAGAGGCATCAATTCAGTTTGACCCAGCTCCCCAGCATTTGTATAGATCATGTGCTTCAGCACGGCTTTTTGGCACTTCTATCTAATAGCTGATTCAGTGCCTTGCATTCTTTCCTTCCATCCAGAAAGCACCTCACTGAGTACTACCTTGCTAAAAAAGAAAGGTACCATTATTTACTTGGTCTACAAACCAAGCACGCTTTTCTTGTGTGTACTAGTTGTCTGACCACTGGGTTCTTTTTATATTTGCAACTATGAGATACTTCCTCTCTCTTTTTTGACTCATTTGTAATAGAATATCTGTCCAGGCTTTAAAACAGAGCTTTCTTCATTTACAGAAAGTCCCAACTCCAATGTCCTGGAGTCAGAAGAAATATTTTCAATAAAAATTCAAAAAGCTTTCCAACATAACAAAATTACTTCCTATATAATCTCTATGGAACCATAAACCATTCTGCTCCCTCTTTCCTATGATCAAAAAAGGGAAATCAGGAAAGCTTCACAGGGTGTGTTAAAAATCACCACCCCCAGGCGGCAAGAGATGAGCAAGAGCAAGAGTCGTTTTTGAGTTAATGATCTCCCCCTTGACAGAAGTTGGGGGTCAGGAGTAGCACCTATTCATACAATACTTAGTTAAGTAGTATCAAGACAGAATTTCATGAAACCTATTGTACAAGACAAAAAGTAACACTGGCTCATAGCAGAAAAAGATCTTCCTTTAGTTCATCCTGTTCTTCAGATCCTCCTGATTCTTCGTTCTTTCTATATTGACTGTATACAATAATATACGTGAAGGAGGAAAGAAGTGCCTTTAAGTAACACATTTACTTTCAAAGATAAAATGTTCCATTTTTCACTTAATTCAATTATAAAACAACCTTAGATATTGACACCCAGCTGTAAGTGGAAAATGACACTTTCTTCTATTATCTATTGTTATTTTAAACATTACCTCTAAATAATTACTCATGCTTTGAGATGTAAATTAGATGGATGAGGCCTTATCACCACATTTATCTGTTATATGACTTGCATGACAACTCTGTTCCAAAATATGGAAGGATGAGAAATGTCTGTATAAAATGGGAATTTGTGACAGTTGAGAGAAGAAAAGTTAACAAAATATAATACATAACTATAATTGTGGAAGGTACTTAAAAATGTTAATTAAAAGAAACAAAATAGTAACTGTATTATGTAAACAAGTGAAGTAGGAACAAAAAAGTTAAGAGAATCTTGAAGGTGTTAGCAGCAGGTGTTGGGGTGAGAAAAACTATTCATGTTTATTTTTCTGAGGATAAAATAAATAGGCATTTGGGAGACTGAACAGCCATAATACATAAGACACTCAACTCTCTTATTCTCACCTCCCAGTACCCACTCTTGTAAATACTAACCCCAAGTGACACTACACTTAAATAAGCCCACACTGGGAAATGCATCATTTTGGAATCTTAGATGTTTTAAGATCTTCATTCAACTTTGGCAATTTTTGTGTACAAATAGATTTATCTGTAAAATATATGGCACAGATAACTCCAATCTCTAACTGTTTGAACCTGTGGATGGACACAAGTATTTGCATAGGCAGCACATATACTGTGTGATTTGTCTGGCAGTTTGGTTTTTGTGAGCTTACAGGAGATAAAAAATAGACAGGAATCAGGAAGGGGAGTACTAAAGGCCAGTGATTCCATTTCTCATACAGCCACAAGAAACCCAGCTCCTTGTTTGTTCTACTACATTTTCAGTTTATAAATGAGCAAGTGACGACAGCTGACATCCATTTATTTGGAACTTACTATTAAAGTAAGGTGGCAACTACCAATTTGTCTCTGACAAATCTAGGACCTGAATGGAGGTATATTAGCTGGTCATATTGACAGGATGACCAGACTGGACCACTGGCAACTCAGAAGTCTAAAAGGTAGATGAAAGTAAACAACAGAGCTAGAAGTAGGAACAGAAGATCCTTCTGAGAGAAACCCTGAAAACTGTCAGTTTAAGAGGGAGCTAAATAGATACCCTACATGTTCTAAGTATATTTCTGCCAAATGAGGAAGGAAAGACCAATTATGTACAAGGTCTTTTTAGGCCAATTTACTAACACTTTTTCAATAATCTTAAAATCTATACTGATTTAAACTAATTAATTATTTGCTGGAAAATAGTATGAAAAAATATTAAAATGTATCATATGTAAAAACTCATTTATAGATATATATTCTATACAAGTTGTGGCTAAATTTTACACTTAGAATAAAATACAAGTCACCCAAAACTAGCTGATCCAAAAAGTTGTCTTTAAACTCACATACCTCAATTTGTCATACAAGCCTAAAGATTATTAAATATAACATATTCTGTTTTAATATAATGCCATTGATTCAGAAAGAGGTGTTTTGAGCAGGATTAGTAATTTGTAAATGAGGTCCAATCATACTCTTGAGCACAAAAATGGAGCAATTTTCCAACTGTCTCAGTGCTATTTTTAGGAGACTAAAATGTGAATTCAAAGTGTTCCTACTAATATTTCTCAATGGCATATTTTCACAT
>NW_017729007.1:412902-415351 GCF_001723915.1 Gavialis gangeticus | reverse complement strand
ACTAAAATCTGAATTCAAAGTGTTCCTACTAATATTTCTCAATGGCATATTTTCACATTTCACTTGTGCATTCATTTTACTTGCAAACAAAAATGTTAAGGCATCATTTTGCAATCATTTAAAAATGTAACTGGTAACACCAAAACCATTTAAAATAGTTTCTTAATCTGGAAATCAAGAAAGATGCAACTCTAGTGACAAAGCCCTAAGAAGCAACGGATGTTATATATGCACAACTTTTGACACACACAACTCAATTTCATAATTCTAGCATCTAATTACCCTTAATGTGATAAAATATTTTAAGTGCAAATGATTAGACCATCTGTTCCCTGAGAGCTATAGCTACATGGCATTCCACCTTTTCCCAAAAGATTTTTCTTTTGTTCCCATTTTGCAATTAATAACAATCAACACATTTTAAACACCAAAAATGAAACAGGAATAAAACTCACCAGGCCAACCAACTAACTTTTTCATCAAAAAACAGAGACCTTCCTTGTAGAGAGAGTAAACTTGCCATTGGTTCAACTACTGTGAATCAAATACTTTAAAACTGCAAGTAATTTCCTGTCCTTACTCCACAATATACTTAATCTAAAAAGATGGTATTTCCAGGGTCTTTCATTTGCTATAATTTGCTCCCTAAGTGCTTATCATTACCATAAAGATGCTTGCCCTGATTATCTGACGCACCCTCTCTTTGTCAAGTCTTTAAGAAAGAAAAAAAATCCTCTTTTTTTGGAGGAGAACTCTGCTATTCTGACAACTGGCAAAGAAAAAATAAAGCTAAGTAAAACCCCAGGGGAAATGGGACAACTGAAACAATCAGAAACAGGAGTAGCTCTCCCCCTTCACAAACAACTGAAGGAAACATCTGTAGAGATTGATTTTGCCCTTGTGGTATTCTTGAAATCCTTAAAAAGCTTTTGTTACAGTAACACCTGGTAATGCTGCTGAAAATAAGACTGTGTCAGCATTTCCATTACTACTACTCTTTTTTAAGTTTATAAAGAGAATCTCAACTTGTAAATAAGATGCAAACTTCTGATTTATGCTGGTGAAGGACAGACTCATGGGCTGCGTCCAGACTCATGAACAAGTCTGTGGCACCACATACCGCACATCCACGTGTTCTCTGTGATGCAAGGGACAAGCACTGGGGATTTTAGGGACCTTGGGAGATTCTGGGGGCAAAAAATCTATGCAAAAAAAAAGAGGGTGGAGGAGGGAAGCAAAGTATGCAGGAACAGTGTGCGTTGCCCAAAACTCAGCTTTGGGCAGCTGGGGCCATCTATGCTTCAGCCGCTGGCCAAGCTCTGAGCAGCAGGACTGGGCTGGCCCCAGGTAAGGCTGCTGGGGCCAACCCAGTGCTGGACCCCATCCTCCCCTACTCTACATGGGAAAACCTACCATGCTCCATAGAGATGTGGCACACGTGTTCCCCAGGGACAAGAAGCAGCGGCACAAGGTGCTTCTTGCCCCAGCGGAAACAAACATCCATGCTCATGTAGATGTGGCCACAGGGGTTGAAAGAAGCCTATAGGTCTGTGATTCTCAGCCAAGGTATAAGCAAGACTCTGGAGTGCCTTGAGATCTTTTAATGCCAGCATAATTCACAAGACAAACCAAGAGATGTCAAATGGGAATCCATAGCATGAAAATATTCTTACCTGTTGTAGTCTTTTAAACTGTGTTGCAATTTAAAAATAGATCTATTTTTCCAAAGACAAAAAACTAATGAAAACAAAGAGTTGGAATTTTCTGAAGGGTGTCTTGCACCTAAAAGAATCACTGTTCTAGGTCAGGTACTTCAACACAGATGGGAGAGAGTCTGATGCAGTAGTTAAGATATGCATTTATGGTGCAGATTTTGGATCCAGATTGTATCCACAATGCCTGCCTTGTATGCTTGAGCACAGAAAATGCTCTGTTAATTTAAATTCAGAATCTTTGAAAAATTAAGGCCTGTACAAGGCCACTTGATCACAAATATGCAAGTAGTAAGGTCTCTTATGGAAAAGAGTAGGACCAAACTTGACCCATCCCAAAAGAATCATAGGGAGATTGGGAAGGGCACTAAAGGAAAAGACCGATATTCTCTGCGGCCATCTCTCCACAATGCCATAAAAACCATGTAAAGGGCAATTGTACACTTTCATGTAGTTGAAAAGAATTTCTGCATAAATATAAAGGCAATGCCTCAGCAACTTAACCTCTACAGTTGCATTACTGTCCAGGCAGCCAGTTATGTACATAATTAAAATTCAGAACATGAGCCCATAAAAGAAGGGGAAAGGCTATACAAAAATTGTGTGAAACAGTATACACTCTACATATATTTGAAACATTGTTGAATCACATACATCCATGCTAGGGGTTACCATATTTCCAGTTCCAAAAAGAGGACACACAGATCCCTGCTGCCCCTGAACCCTCCCCCCCCTGC
>NW_017729007.1:410044-412891 GCF_001723915.1 Gavialis gangeticus | reverse complement strand
CAATGGAGGGGCAGGCGCCTCCCCCACCCATCCATTCCCGCCCCCCTCACACACACGCACACTCCCTCTCAACAGTCCCCAAGCCTTGGCCCTCCAACCCCTGCCCTCCAGACTTATCTGTATCCAGCTGCCAGGCTGTTTCCACCACCTGCCTGGCTATATGCCAACCATGTGTGTGCACCCTGCCTCCAATCACCCTGCTTCCAGCCCCAAGCAGCTCCTCACTAGGGCAAATTGGGAAGCACCAGGAAAAACTCTGAAGCTGAACAGAGCAAAATCCCGGACATTTGATCATATTTTAAAAAACCACCCGGATGGAGTTTGGAGGATCTAAAAAGAGGACATGCCTGGGAAAACCCAGACATATGGTAACCCTACATATGTCGTCTCCATAAGATATACATTTTTCTCTACAGATTTTTAGGAAATCCTATATATTCAAAATTTGCTGTGATCCTCTCTCATACAAATTCCTTTAATTTACCCTAGACTGCCACTATTTATTATATTCCGATTTGTAATAAAGGATTTCTGGTGAAATCTTTATATATCCTGTGATTCTGCAGCCCCAAAATTTGCTGAAGTATCCACTTTGCCAATGAACTAATGTTTCACAGTCTAAGCTTTCTTTTTTAAAAACAAATGAATTTTGCAAGTCACCCTTTTGGTTGCATCATATCTTCAATGAGCCCAAGGAGTACAACCCAATGCAGTGATGTCTCCAAGAAAATGCTGACTGCCTAAAACAGCATCCCAGAGAAATGAGCTCCCTCAGTCAGATAAATGAAATGTTACCACTGAAATCTATAGATGACAACATAGCATTGCTAGTACTTGGTCACTGGTCACATTAGCAAAAAACCTTGTTGCGATTATCAAGCTTCCCGTGTAGCTCCTCATGTACTAAAAGCCCCTCCTTGAAGCCAAATTCTACGTTCTGATCTGCATGGTGGGTTGTTTCTGGACACCCTCACTGCAGGCATACATGTGCCACAACACGTGCCAAGCTCAGAGACTTTTTGCCTTAACAGTACAAGCAGCACATTTGTAAATCCCACCCCTACCTTCATACTTTACATGAAGGGTATAAAGGGCATATCTCCTATTCTTCACTTCCTCTCAAAGTCTAAAGTCTCTTGCAAACAGAAAAGAGAGGGTGGGGAGCAGATGAACAGTACATCTCAAAGAACTCTAGTTACTAACTTCCGTTTCTCCTTCAAATTATTTTCTGTATGCACAGTCTCCACAATGGCATACAGTCTGTGCAGACTCCAAACCAGTACAAGTTGTGAACGGAGCTCCAGATGCCAGTCCTGTGGATATCGGCTATAGATAGGGTGACCATATGTCCCATTTTAGCTGGGACAGTCCCAGATTTCAGAGGCTGGTCCTGGCTGGCTGTTGGGAATTATAATGGGTGTCCCAGAAATGCAGGTGTGCAGGGAACAGTCTGGCCAGGGATTGTAATGGTGTGGAGCACCTTGCAGGCAGGCAGGCACTACTACTGCCTGTTCAGCATGCAGCCCTGCTTCCACCAACTTGTGAGAGCATGGGGGAGCAGGGACAGTGTCCCAGATATCCCATATGACATTCTGAATTTCCAGGATTACTATATGGTCAGCCTAGCTATAAAGATATTGCAGACAGAGTCTACATACACTGCTTATGTTCTAGTGGAATGAGCTGTGACTACAAATAAATTCTTCTCATAACACAGCCAGTCACAGTTTGGTACTAAACTGCACATTCTTTAGGTTGATTTTACTGTGCCTTTGTATCTCTCTTTTAAGACAAATGGCCTTTGGGGTCTTGGAGGCACTGAGGTTTTTATGATATCTTCATAGGGTTGTGAACACAGAATGGAGGCGAAGATAAAACAAGGTGCTTCCTGGAACAGCCCTGTTTAGGAACCAACTTTGGAGTTGCAAAATGTCAACGTATGTACCAAAGCTCTGAATGATTCTGCTGACAAATTAGCGCTGGTGGATATATGGCATTGAGTTCTAGGATTGGAGTTACATTTCACGTTCTGCCGTGGCCTTAGATGTAAAGGCATCTCACATGGAGCATTTACCAGGGACTCTGAGGGAACACTGATAGCTGCAGTGTCCTTTGCAGGCATACATGGCACTGCTGCAGGATGGACATATTTTAAATCTGAGTGTAGGGGAGAAGGCATGATGGTACTCCCATGGCCCTTTATCCTTTCAAGCAAAAGTAAAAAGAAATGCACAATGGGGATGAGAGGTGGAGCTACAATGCCTTTTGATGGTAATGCTGCATGACACAGATGATGTTAAATGCTGGCACCAGAGTTGCAAAGTCCAAATAAGAGAATTCTAGTCCCTGGGCAAAAGCACTAGGCCTGCACCCTTTCAGTAAGATATGAACATCTTTGAGCTTGAGCACTATAGTGAAAGTGAACATACACACACAGATCAACTGACGAAAATTTCTCCCATGTATGGAAAAGACAATGTACTCTTATCTTAGGATCTTTGTTGAAAACACAAAAAATACATTTTCATCAGTAGTGTCCAAGTAATTTTGATTCGTGTAATTACCATATTTTTGAGAATTTAAAACACGCTTGAATTTAATATGCACCCACATTATCAGATCCTCAACTTAGGAAAAACAAGTGTGGATATAAGGGCACACATACAAGGATACAATCTGTATGCTACATAAAATACCTCTTTTGCCCTTCCCTTCTCCCCTCCATTCTATTTTTAGTCAAATTTAAGATGCAAGCCATTTTTAGAACTACTTAGTTTTAAAAACATCCGCTATATAGTCAAAGGAATACTGCATATGATGTATGCTTGGCTGAAAATACTTCCCTTC
>NW_017729007.1:398891-405044 GCF_001723915.1 Gavialis gangeticus | reverse complement strand
CATATGATGTATGCTTGGCTGAAAATACTTCCCTTCTCTCACACTAGCTCCACATTAAACAAAGGCTTACTTTAAGCAGTAGATAATCAATGTTAAGGTAGAGTGAAAAAACTGAGCTGACTAATTGTAAGTTCAGGAAATAAACTTACAACACAATATTGCTTCTACGTGATACATCATGCTTGTATAACTACATGCACTTCCAGAAATTCATAACACTGTTCCAGCAAAACTTCCTTTATGTATGCTAATTTATCCTACCAATTTTATCTCTCACTCTGATGCTACAAATATCTACTCTATCAGTAAAGACAGAAAAAAATTAAAAAACAAGTTTAAAAAGTCTGTAAATACATTTGTAAAGCCATAAAGAAAAACTCTTGAAAAGGACCACTGCATGTATGCATGTGTACTGCTACTGTGTATATGCATGTGTACTGTATTTTTTTTATATATATATATACATACATACATACACACACACACACACACACACACACACACAATTTGTTGTCTTGGAACCAGACAAATACATTTTGTTAAAATTAATCCAGAACAATTATTAGTATGCTGGAATCATTATTTTGTTACTATAGAATGTTTATTACAATAGTCTTTGGCTTTATATTTCAGTATAAAACTCGCAGTTGTGTTTATAAAGTAGACTTTATTAAGGTTGTATATAAATATATATTCATTAATAGAAACCAAATGCAATTAAGTGGCTTAGGCTTTTTTACCTCTATGCAAGACATCACCCAGGAGGCTGAATTTCACTTTTAAGCTAAACTTATTAAGAAAAACTACAGCCTCTGTCATATACCGTATTTACTTGAATTTAAGATGACCTCCAATAATTAGATTATATACTTGTAAAATCCATACATTTGTTATAACTTTTCAGTTATAGAACCTAATTATTGGAGGGTTGTCTTGAATCCTACTCCCCCTGCCCCAGGAGGAAAAGCAGTGGCTGGAGGGCAGGGGGGGTGCGCCAGGTGGCACCTTTGCCTTCTGCCCTACCCACTTTTCCTCCCTGCAGCCTTCCTGCCTCCCACACCCCTCTCCCCCAGCTTCCCCCTCATCTCTGCCTCTTCCTCCTAACCTTCCGCAGTCTCTGCCCCTTCCCTCCCCCTGTTATTGTCAGATGCTGCTCCATCCTGGAGCACAGCATGTGGAAGCTCAGGGCTTGCCTGGCCATGCAGCAGTTTTGGTGCTGCTGATTGGCTGGGCAGCAGAAGGAGTTTCCACATGTTCTAAGTGAGCCAGAGCTGTGCTGTACCTGACAGTACGGGGGTGGAAAGGAGGTGGGTGGGGGTGCAGAAACTGCAGAGTGGAAGAAAAGGGGTGGGCAGGAGGCTGCTGTGTGTCTGACTCTGGCCCTGAGCCAGGCTCAGGGCTGAAGTCCAGCCACAGCATCTTCCTGCTCCCCCACTTCTTTATACGTGAATATAAGTCAAAGGGCTTTTCCACCCCCCCGCTGACTTGGGAGAAAAACTCACCTTATATTCAAGTAAATATGGTAGCATGACATTTAGAGGCAATTGATCCATCACTATCATAGCCTAAAAAACTCTGATGAACATAATGCCATGTGAAAGGCTAGAGTTTTTGTGGGTGATATTTTTTTTTTTCATAGGACCTGAGGATGAGAGATACCTGAAAGATTTCTCAATTTATCCCAACCAAGCAGTTAGTCCAATAAAAGGTATAACCCACAAAAACTCTTGCCCCTTGTATATTTCCTGGACCATCATGGATACCACATCACTTAAACAGCACTTATTACCATACGTGATTTATAGCTCCAAGCTGTTATTTGTTTTACCATTCATCTAAAGCTTCACATTTTAAATGCATCTCTGTGCTTTCAACTGCAGACTAAGTCAGAACCAATAAAAACTGTAAAAACATTAAAACTCCGTATATCTTTAAAAATAAACCCCAAGATAAATTAATGCAAAAAACTGTCTTCTGCTTTCCCACTTTTGGAAAAGCATGTCAATATTACAATAAAGTTTTGGGGGGGGGGTGTTATTTGTTTGTTTGCATTTGTTTTTCAGTTTAGGTACAGGTAGGTAATAATCCACATGCATGGTCTTCTGTTCTTCTCTTAAGGTTTCCTTACAACATAAAATAATCTTCAGAAGGTAGTGGGTTCCTATCTAAGACAAAATGTATCATTGTAAATGTAGCTGTATATCTTTTCTAATAAAGATAAAATTTGCAATCCTGGTCCTTCAAACTTATTTTTATTGAGGGCCTGGTTAGGCCACCTGCTAACAATGTGTTTATTTCACAATAACAATAATTCAGTGGCAATAATTTGCTTTAAAGATTATTTTATTGACAAAAGATCCAATAGATATTCCTTTCCATTCAAGAGCAGCAGCAACCCAAATCTACCCCAATAACAAAGTATTCTTGTATGCCCACATACAGCCATTAACCAGCAAATTAAATAAGATTCTTTGCTGTAGTCTATTAGCAGCTCCCATACATTGGATATCAGCCTGGGAATATACTTTAAATCAGGATGGTTTTCATTTGATAGCTAATGCTGTTTCTGTTTTCAAGGGAACCAAGATGTAATCAAATTTCATTTTGAAATGTTTCTCAAAACAGAACCAAAAGACAATAAACTTTTGTTAATTTCAGTATTTTTATATGGTGTTCCTATTTAGGAATGTGTACGTATTTAACAAGACCAATTACTACATAAGAAAATAATGGCTGTAAAACAATGTCTAGACTAAACAGATGAAGCTTGTAGACTATTCCATCTGCACTTGGCTAAAAGAATCACCAGTAGACATATGGTAGCTAAACAATTCGTGTGTGACTTCTCATGTTTCTTTCTAAACCAAATATGCAAAATTCATTAAATTCTATTAAATTAAATATGAAGCTATGTGATATTCTAATTTACATTTTATTTAATTAACTTTGACCCAATGAATCAGCAGTCATGTCCAGATGACCACCGATTCATTCAGAGAAGTAAGTGCGGCCGTGTGCAGACACATTTGCAGTGCCACATACCACACATTCAATTGTTCTCCTCACTGCAAGTGAGCAGCGCAAAGGGAACACACAGAGGTTTTTCTGACTCCTAGATATCCAGGTGTCAAAAAAGCCTGTGAAAAACAAAAGCAGAGCAGTGCACAAGGTGGCAGCATGCACTGCCCAAAGCTGGAGCCTGCCACCTGGAGCTGCACACTCCCTTACTAGCCAGGCTCCGCAGAGTAGGATCACTGCTGCTGCAGCCCCGGGAGTGCCCTAGGAACTCAGGTGCTGGCCCCAGCCTCCCTCATACCACCCAGGTAAATCTGCCATGCATCACAGGATGCATGGCACAGGCATTCCTCACGGACAACTAAGAGCAGCACAAGGTGCGTCACCACTAATTGTCCCCAGGGAACCAAACATCCATGCACATCTGGACATGGCCAGCGATACTCAACAAGAGCACTGGGGCACTGAGCGAGTCTCAACTAGAGCACTGGGGTGCCACAAGATCCTTTGAAATGCGTCCCAATGTATGAGGAAGTAAGCCAGGTATAAGGATATAAGCAGAGAAGTGCAGGCTCAGGGTCTTCCCCACCTGGCCAGTGCCCTTCCCTCCACTGCACAGCATCTCTTCAAGGAAGTAAGCACTGTATGAAGTATGTATGTTTTTAAAATGGGGTGCCGCTCAATTCACAAAAGGTATGGAGGTACCTTGAATCTGAAGAAGTAGAGAACCACAGCACTGAATAAATAGCTATTTTAATCTACTTTAAAAGGAATTATTACATAAGTAAAATTACAAACATGTTCAATTGTTTACTGAAGAAATCTTGAAATATTTACTCAAGGAAGCATATGCATTTTGGTAGATCAGGGAAATTTCAGCTTTATCTACATTTTAGGTTTAAGTTGCCAGCCATCACTAAGCATTTAGTTTAGTCTGGGGCCAGATAAGGACCAGCCATTTATGAACATTCACCACTACACTATGGAAAGAGAATTTCTTACTATGTTCTTATTTTTGGATTACAATGACTAAACTTTTCCAGAACCCTAGTACTTGGGAGATATGGGAGTACATGATTGCCAGGTAAAGAGAAAAATGGACCATCTGAACTTAACCAGTATAATTTTCTCTCTTAAGAAACACAATAAATGCATTAGCTTCACTTCCATATATCACTTGAGCATTCACTCTTCTGAAGAAAGAAACAGCAATTTACTACTTCTGTATGGTACTAACTTAAGGAACAGATGCAAAAGAGTACGTGTAGTCTTCTGTGGCAGAACACAATCAAGAAATTATCCCCATGCACAACAATTAAGATGCAGACACCATCCTATTTCACATATATTGTCTAAAAGTGTGTCAACTGTCCTGCAATTAGATCTTTGTTCAGATTCGTTACATTTAATAAAACTTACTGTATTACTTGAATGTAAGCGATGCCTGCCCAATAATTAGATTCCATATATGGAATATTTATAAATTTGACACAATTTTCCAGGTATCGAATCTACTTACTGGGGGTCTGTACCTACTTATATATAGGTATTCCTGAAATCCTCAGAGCACATATCAACCCAACAAATTCCCTGCCATTGTTGTTACCAAGGCACTGGCAATGCCCTCACCCCTTTGTTCTTCATCTGTAGGTCTTTTTCCCCATATTCAGTGCTCTGTGGCTGTGGTGTACAAGAGGGCCTGAGAGGATGATCCTATGGATCATTTCAAGAAATAACTACCTGCACATGCAAGGGACTGAACATGATGGCTCAGGAAGCTCCAGTCCTTCATTCCTAAAATTTGAAAGCGCTTTTTTGTGTACAGTGTTTTCAAACTCAAAATACAAGTTGGGTATATTAGCTCACATACAGCTCCATACTACTATGGCTACTCTGCTTCTAATTCACCTCACTGGTGTAGTATATCACTGCTGGGCATACTTACACTGCAGAGTAGAATATAGCATTGAGGTACACTCAGTGCTATACTCCACTCTGCAGTATAGGGTATGCCCAGCAGTGATATACCAATGAGGTACTGGTATACTGCCACCTATTTGGAATTTCATGTTATTGAAATATAGGTAATTTTTTCCTATCTGTGTTAAATCAAAACATTAAGTATTTCTGAACCAAATGTCAAGAGTAGTAGTCCGCATAATATTTTCGTATTTGTTTATTATGTTTTTGAAATAAAAGCTAAAATAAACTGATTTCCTTAAATGATTAAAAACAGCAAGAGATAAATGGATTGAGGAAAACAATGATGCCTGGTATTATCAGTAGAGAAAAGCTTAATAAGAAAATAAATTAGCTCAAGTAATTGCATATTTTTAAGTCTTATTCTCTAGCAATCAAAAGGTTATTTTTTCTAAAATCTAACATTCACCAAGACCCAAAAAAATCCAAATGTATTTCAAAGTGGAAACTATTAAATGCACAGTGTGTTTTGTGTTTTACCTACCTGTTTCAGACAAGCACTGCTGTCTCAAGGTTTGTTCACAGCCTGAACTTAAACCGTGGTTTGATACATTAACTATTTTGGCAATTAGGTCCAATACCTTTTCCTAGCATCTTAAATGGATTGTGAACCAATGAAGGGATCTGACATGGCTCTAATATTTTCACAAAAGCTTAAAACATGGAGCTATCAACCAGACACATTCTGTGCTAGCTGGTGCTTTTATACTGACTTCATATTCAGCTTCAGTTAGAGTCAATGACAGTAATCCAGCCTGGAAATTACAAATGAATGCATCTTTGTGATTAGGCCCTCTAAGAATAAGGGGCAAATTTACCTGATAAACTAGGGGTAAAAAAAGCATTTTAAAGACCCAGAGGCCTCATCTACACTGAAAAAAAAAACCCTAATACAAAGCATCATGCAAAGTTATGCAGACTGACTATTTAACATTAACTCAGTGAAACTTCTGAAGCTGCACTATAGAAAGATACGCTTTACTGCAGACTAAGCATGTGCATGCAGGGAGATAACGTGGGGAGCAATTAGTGCAATGTAAATACACACCACACCTTACACAGAACCTTGGGTAGATAAGCCAGAATGCTCCCTGGTCATTTGGATGCTGCATCAGCTCAGCTTGGGTTTTTTGCTCCTCCTCTGGATATAGTCTGACA
>NW_017729007.1:356109-393891 GCF_001723915.1 Gavialis gangeticus | reverse complement strand
AAAGTGTTAATAAGCATGTGCATGCAGGGAGATAACGTGGGGAGCAATTAGTGCAATGTAAATACACACCACACCTTACACAGAACCTTGGGTAGATAAGCCAGAATGCTCCCTGGTCATTTGGATGCTGCATCAGCTCAGCTTGGGTTTTTTGCTCCTCCTCTGGATATAGTCTGACATTTTGAGCGGCAGTGGCAGCAACAGTTGTGAACACATTTGAAGGTAATCTCCATATTGCTGGCAGCTGCAGGCACTGACTCTTACTACCTCTCTCAATGGCTGCATGAAGATAGAGAAGTAGGGCTGGAAGGGATCTCCAGAAGTCATCTAGATATTGAAGAAAAGGGAAGATAGCATGGATCTGCATGTGTGGGTCTTCGGAGAGGAGCAATTGCTGTCTGTGAACCCTCCAAGTTCCAATGCAGGACTACTGGAGATACCGGGGTCTTTTTTTAGCTTCTACTTCTATTTCCCATATGTAAGGTTAATAGAATCCACTGATCTACACATCCACAGTTTATAGAGAAGTCCAGATGTCTGAGCACGGAAATCCTACTGGGGGTTCAAGAAAATCTTTTAATGCCATGAACACTATTCTTTGTACTGTGCCTTAGTCTGAACTATGACAGAAACGCATCCAGGATATTTTCTTATGTCAAGTGGTAGAGTTTGGCAGTTAACTCCATTTTGAATTATTTTGCCCAGGAACAGAAAAATCAGAGAAGTCATCAGGTCAACTGATTTCTTGGAACATTAGAGAAACTGGGTCTTTCAAGAAGATTCCCCAGCATGTGTTTTGGAGAAGGCATTAATGATTTCCATGGGCATATTGATTTCTTCACTGTTCTTCACTTCACTGTTCAATTACCTGGGGGTGACTTTGATCCATTACACAGACTGCAGCACTAATAATTTCAGAGCCAGATTTAGTAATGGGGTGGTAGCATGAGGGGGGTAGGCATTTCCATCTTAAGCAAGAGGGGACATAACCCTAAAACTAATATCCTTGTTTATAACAGTACTCTATAAAACATAGTAGCAGTAAATCTTTTTTGGACCAGCCTCTTAAATTTTACACAAGAAACCAAAATTCATCATGCTGGCTTCAACAATGGAAGGCAAGATTGGTGGCTAACAGATTTTGTCTACTAATGTTTACCTGGGCCACAATGTACACCAATATAATTAAGCATTTGGTAAATGGCAAGAGAAGTCAGATGGCTGAACACACCCAATTTTCAAATGCTGAAATATTAAAATGAACAAACCAACTGTGTACGAATTCACATGTACATAACAGCTATCTGTAATAAGAAGCCTAATGAATGTGTACATGAAATAGAAAGCACAAAGCTTGTTCTATTAAGTAGCTGACAGGAACTTGTGCATTTCGTTCAAATTATAACTAAATTGTTGCAGACTTCCCATTGAAATCATCTTTTACAAAAATGTAAGTGCCAGAATTTCAGATGCATGTCTGAACCAACATTTTTTTTTAACAATACACCAAAGAGAATAATCTGGTAGTTGAGCTGCTACCATCTGACAGCTGCTTGATAGCAAAAGGTCTTATTGTTTCCACATCAGAAAATATTTCCAAAGAAGAAAAAAACACTATTAAAATTGGCATTCTTGCTGAACGGTTTCAGAAAAACGTTCAGGGGCTGAATGGATAGAAAAAGAAAGAAAAACATGGTGGTATCTTTTGATCAATGATAAGCTATATTGGCAAAACAGTGAAAAAAAATCCATTCAGGATTTGTCTCTGATCTTTTTCAAATGTATCAGGGAAAAATATTTGAATACAAGTCAGAAGTACCCCCAGTCCTGGAAATCTGGGGGAGGATAGTGAGGGGAGTTTTATTTACTTTTCTCTTTCAGAAATGAAAATGGAAAAAAGTGTTCTGGTAATATCAGTTATACTGACTATTTTTAACAGTTTCACTGTTTAAATGAAGCATCCAAAGGCCATATAATAACTGATTTAAATGTGTTCTGTATACTTAATTTTACTTTACTTATTTCAAGATTTTCATGAAAGCAAATAAAGACAGTTAAAACTTTTAATACACAGATGAATAGGTCAAATTATACAATTAAAATGAGTGAAGCTGTCAAACCAGTAGTGGCTAAAAGCCAAATTCGTATTCCTTTACTAACTTTAAATTGCTATTTGGAAGAGTCTGTCAGTGAAAATATGCCAAGTACAAGCCATACTCCACTCCCTACACGATGGTAAGGGTCACAGAAAGTAACTGATGAAAATATCCTGGGTAAATCATCAGCCCAGTATCTTTCCTTTTACTGCTAAAATAATTTGTTGATAATGTGGGGCTATGAAACATTCCCCATCAGGTTGTTTTTGCACGTCCACCAACTTAAGCAGCTGAGAATCTTCATCTCTGTTTTTTGAACAGCAATATCAAACATTTTTACTTTCCCAGCTTGTTGCATAAGAGTGTGTTAAAATCTACCTTTATGTTAAAATATATACCTTAGTTTAAACAACCAGACTGAGCAGTCAGCGTCCAAAATTTCTTCTAGTTCCTATATCAAAAAGGAGCCATTTTTACAACAAGCAAAAGCTATTTTTAAGAATTTATTTTTGTATTTTCAATAAAATGTAGCGTGTCAAAAGAAAAAAATATTATACTGAATTTATTACTGAAACTTTTAGGGGACAGAACTGTATGGAAGGTCAGCTGATCCTCAGTAACTCTTTCCTTTGTGCGCCAGCAATAGGTGGGATCTCCACCAATATGGTTTACAACTAGTAAATTACTGACATTTACTATGGAAGAGAGCAGAACAGGTACCATGGATCAGCTGATGTGTGACCAGCCAGCATCCCTCTTTTAACTCAACATATAACCATACACCTGGCTACTCAAGAATGCTTTGTAAGAAATATTATGGGGAGAACAGTCATTCCCACAGGATTTCCCCAGGTAACCAGCTGGCATGCAATATAAAAAGGGAGGGAAAGTGACAACATTAAAGAAAAAAAAACAACAAAGAAAACACTGATATCCAAAATGGGGTTGGACGACAGCAAGGCAGGATGCATCTAGTTGGCCACTGCAGTCTTCCACAATGGTTAAGTCGCAACTTTTCCATCTGTAGCCTCCTTCCCTCCTCTGTCCCTCAGTTCTCCACCTTCCCCTACTATCTGTTAAGAAGCTGCCACTTCCTCTTTTCATAATCCCTGCTATTCAGATGTTTTTAACCTCCCAAACAGATTATACATACATATATATACACGCGCGCGCGCACACAGAGAGAGAGAGAGCTAAAACCATTTGCTATTGTGACAGTGGTGTGAAAATGCAATTCTCATGTTACTGTATCTTTATATGAGTGTGAGATAGTGCTCGTGCTAAGCAAGGCCTAGCATAATTAACAACGCACTAAAACTCCCAGAATGCTTCAAGGAGGTTGAGAAGTCAGCGATTGACATTCTGGTTTTCACTATCTGACCCTTGAATAAGAATGCTGCCAGTATGATAAAAATTGCAAGCAAAGCAGTGGGTTTTTTTTTTAGAAAATACAAAAATGCAAGGCTAAACTGCAAGAACAAAAACAACCATATATCATACTGATAAAGTCTGGGGAATATTATAAGTAGACTATTAGAAATTAACATAAGAAGTGCAACCAATTATAATAAAGAGCGTGTAGAATATAGATGAGTTAACTAGTAACCAATAGAAGTAAGAATTAGAAATGCATATGTGTTATCATATATAAGTAATAGAAAAGTTATGTTAGATGCCTCACTCAGACAGAGTGGGGACAGTTTTGTATCTTTTGTCTAAAAAAAGATAAAGGACTCCTTTTAAATGAGCTGTTGACCAGTTCTGAGACTACTGAATCGGGCAGCCGCACCTAGCCTTCGGGTTAGAAAGCAAGGGCTTGATTTGGGAACCTCATGAACCAACAGACCTCCTTAGTTTATGACTTCGTGAAACAATAAAAGTTTTAAATTGAACATCCAGGTCTGAGCCTGTGCTTAATTCAGTCCTTATATAATTCAGCATGAACTCACACAATGAGGGTATACAACAATATTGGCAACATGACCATTCAAAAATATGCAAGCAAAAAACAAACTAAAAAGAAAGAGAAATGAAATGTAATGTTCAGGTGAGAAAATCATGATCTCATAAGAAGATTAACTGAATTACTAATGTATTCCATAAAATTTTCTTATTTAAAGGAACTAAGAAATGAAAGACTGCTGAAAGGGCATAATTTGTCTGTCATTTCATTTTTTTCGACATCTACCGTGGGAGGACAAGGCTCCTTATTTATGATTATTTACAAAAAAAAAAGTGACTCATTACATATTTTTCTGTAGTATGATGGTGATTATGTGCACCGCTAACATGCAAACTTCATCTGCCTGCTAACCAACCCCAATCAAGCAACTGGAACTGAATATGGGCACCACATGTAGGTAAATGTACACGTGAACAAATGAACATGATGATGTATTTAATATACACAACCTCTTAAATCTTCCTTTGTCTTCTATTTTAGAAGAAACCACTTCTCCAGCATTTTGGTAAGCGTACCACCAGAACCGTGAAAAGCATGTTAAACCCAGGGTATACACCTGGAGCTGAATGCTCTAGTAACACAAAGGGAGGACAGCTACGACAATTATAGGCAATAATTATAAATCACCTATATCGAAGACAGAAAACTGACTGGTGCTCTGCACATTCCAGTTAAAACAACCTCTCTCACGAGTGCAGGGTATTTCTCCAATGGGCTCAGAGATGTCTGAATTAAGACAACACGCCTTTCCAAGCCATATCATGGCTGTGGGGAGATAGTTGGTATTTTCTGAATGAGACTCAGCTTTCAAAAATTTGGAAAGAACTTCATTAAGAACAATAAATGTAACTAATGCAAGCTTCATTTGAAGTACGAATATTTTTTGTGAACCTATATGGCAGCTGATTAGAACTTCATGTCCAAAATAATGCTCTATTTCAAGAATGAATATATTACATATTGAGTAGTTTGGTAATGACATCAAGCAATATGATACATGTGTAGTTTCAACCCAGTTTACAACTTCCCTTTAGCATTGAAGAGACAAACTTTGACTGCATTTTAATTTACTACATTTTTTGCCTAGTGAAAGTTAGAAAATTGCCTCCCTGTGCACAATCCTTTTTTCAACCCAGTGAAAACAGCAAGCAAAGGCCTGGTACCTTTATTATCTTCTGTGACAAAAATACTATGCTAATCTGAAGTTATATGATGAAAAATGCTGCTATAGAATAAGAGCGTAAAGCTAACCATATAATGGGATACACTGCTGAGCAAAGACCAAAAGAAGCACTGGCACTGTGTATACAGAGATGCAGAGGTCTGGGGAAAATCCCACACAGACTGCCCATTTCAAAAGCTAGGAGTCCTTGGAAGAAAGGAGTAAGGTAACTAAGAATGAAATGAAGTCTGTTTAGAAATAGTGAGGGTCTCATGAAATTAGACTTTTCTCTGGAAGCATGGAAGACAAGGATTATCAATGGTTGGGTGTTTTATTTACTCTTAGTAAAGTAAAATTTGAATGGGTCTTAAAAAACATGGAGCGGGCGACACATTAAATGGGTGCAGTATTCAAAGAGTTTTGTATATGCCTCCAAATAGAGTAGTAACAATACAGAGAACTACCTCATATTGATAGACAGGTTTCCCAAGATGAAGCTTACAACGCTGAAAGAGTTGCTTAGAAAGAGTGACCTGGAAAAAGCAGCACTGAACAGGAAAGTATATCCAGCATGACACCTTCCCTAATCCTACAAGATTTCTTGTGAACTTTCTTATTTAACTATACTTTGAAAAACAAAACTTATTTTCTTGTGTATGAGGTATTATGGTGTCCATATTTTAGCACTTAAATTTAGTCAAAAGGATTAGGCAAATACAGCATTACCTAAATTCAATTTTGTGCGCGCTTCTGACAGCAAGGGTCTCTATTAAAATCACTGTGTAAAAGACAACTGATATACTGCAACTGATTTATCATTTGGGCGATCCTTACCTCCTCCGTGGACTGCGATTTTGGGAGACCTCTGAATCACTGTCCTTTGAGGTTGGAGAGACTTTATATGTATAAAAAACATCCTCAGTTTCTGTAATGTACGTAATCTCATTTGTAAGGTTATCTACAGATGAATGTCGTGGCTTACGAATCTCATGACGTAGCCTAGGACTCCGCCTTAAAGAAAACACGTGAACGTAAGTTGCTCGAAGCGGGAACCTACTGTACAGCTTTACCAAAGTAGACTAATACTATCTATCACATTCTATACCTTGAGATCTTAATTACAAGCTAGTTAAGTCTCTCTTAAAAACATATAAATTAAAACAAAGGTCAGTCTGTTTGTCTCTCTCTGAAAATTTTAGCCTGAGCATTAACCACATCCTATGCAAGGTACATCAGAGTAAACTGAACCCTGGAATTAGGAACTTTTCTTGACAAAGAAATTAGCTGATTGTGATTCCTCCCTGAAATGCTAAAAGAATCAATTTTCCTAAAAGATTACCACTTTTAAAATGAGATTTGTAAACAAACAAATAAATTATTTATTAAAAAACGCACATGATAGATAAAAGTATTTACTACCCTGTTTCATAAGTACACAATGAGACCCAGCACTAAGGAAAAGAGGAAGAAGGAAGACCAAAAGTTTGTTTACCAGTTGGGGGTAACAGGAGGAGACCGAGAAGGAAGGCTTTTGGTCTCTAGTTGTTCGACCGATAAAGATCTCCTCACTGATGGGTTCCAAACCATCCCACCTATGACTTTTCTGCAATACTGGTTGTTTACAGACCTGAAAAGAAATTTAAAAAATACTATTTTATATAAACTGTTTTACATAAAAAGCTAAAATAGAACTAGCCACATTTATGAAAGTGAATTTTAAAACTACAATTAAACCTTTGTAGTTCTAGCAATTGAAAAGACATGCTTCACAATACCTAACAGAAGAAAAGAAATACATTATTTTCATGCCAGCAGAGTATCCTTGATTCAATAATTCATATCCAAATTCCATTAAAAATTAATCTCTTCCTTTATTTTGAAAATCTGAATCCCAGTCTGGTTATCAGATTTAATAAACTGCACATTTTTAAAAATGACATTGTTTTATTCAAGCCAATAATTATCTTAAGCCACCCAAACACTTAATGGCCTCATTCTCATGTAAGTGAACAAAAGTTGCATGCATATATAGAAAACTGTCAAATTAGGGCAATGTGTCTTCACAGTTAAGAGCTTAATTTTAAATGTTTATTCAGATGTTATGCTATAACATTTACACAAACCAGTTAATATAACTATTGTGTCTAAAATTAAAGTGTTCCTATCCAAGTTAAAGCAAGATGGGCACAATCAGAATCAGTATTTGCTAATTTGTCAGAAGTGACTGTCCTCATAAATTATAGCTTAGCCTAATTTATTTATTTAACATTTGTTACCCAATCGTAAGCCACTCCTTTCTGCACAGTTCCACTGAGGCTGCTTATGTCAACAGCAACAGTGAGGGCAGCAGGAGACAGGCTGCTAATTTTCTTAAATTTCTCCATTAACTACTAAGATGATCTGTGTTTAGGAGTGAGTCATGAAAAAACTCCTACACATCTCATGGAAACTGTAGGAGGAGTGGAGGAGGTAACAGGAATTGAAAGTTACACAGATGTGAGGCCTGAGATCTGGACCAGTGCCAAAGATAAAGAACACTCACCTGAAGGACCACAAACAAGCAAGGTTCATCCCATCACAATGGATAAGGACACAACTGAAAGCTGCACTATTGGAAATCTTGGATTTCCAAAATCCCAACGACATTCCAAATGAAATATGTCTATTATTTAAACTAGATGTACTTTTTGTGCAATTAGATGCAAAGCGGTTTTAATTATCTGGTAATCCCATGCTCCAGACCTTTTGCTGATCACCTGTTGCTAGAAAGGATTTTTTTTTCTCCTCATGTATACTACTGTTTTTTGGAGTTTGTTTTTTTTAACCTGTTTCTGAAGCATTTGGATATTGGCCACAGCTAAGACTGGGGAAACACTAATCCTTCATATGGTCCTTAGAGAACTAGAACATAAGAAAGTAAGAACTGCCATTTACTGGGTCAGACCACAGGTCCATCTTGCCCAATTTCCCGTGTCACACAATGGCAGAATAGATGCTGAAAGGGAGAGTGAACAAGGTATTGAGTGGGGGTTTTTTCCACTGCTCTCCTCCTGTTTGCAGCCTTCAGCATTTAAGGTCCAGGAAGTTCTGATTCAGAGGCTGTATTTCTAATTCCCATGCTCAATAGCTACTGATGCAACCAAGAATTTGTCCAATCCCTTTTTGAATCTGGTTAAACTGTCAGCATTCATGACACCTTGTGACAATGAGTTCCACACTTTAATTACATGCTGTGTGAAAGAACTTCCTTTGGTCAATTTTAAACATACTAAATAGTAGTTTCATTTTATAACCCCTCCTTCTTCTTTGGCAATCCCTTGCAGTTGAGGATGATTGTCTTCCGCGATTATCTTATCAGTGGGTGTGAATTTATGACCCCTACATAATTCTTGTGTTGTGAGAGACAAGATAGCACATAATAAATCCCTACGTATTGTCTTTCTGTTCCCCACTCAAGCATCTCTTTTCTAAACTGAATAGGCCTTGCCTCTTTAGTCTCCCCTTATATGAAACCCCCTCCATACCACTAATCATTCTTGTTGTTTTTCTGTGCACCTCTTCTAGTTCTTCTATATCCTTTGAGGTGGGGGGCCAAAACTGGACACAATATTCAGGGTTTGGACACACCATGGATTTATAAAGTGGCAAAATGATACCTTCTGTTTTGTTGACAATTCCCTTCCTAATAATTCCTAACATTTCGTTTGCTTTTTTGACAGCTGCTGAGCATTGAGTTGATGTTTTTAGTAGGAGTGTTTTTAGTAGGAGTAACAGAGATTTTTTGGGCCAATACCAATGGCCAATTTTTAACAAGCCATATTGGCTGATGCCAATCCAATTGCTGATATGTAGCCGGGCAGCTTGGAGAGCAGCATCCAGCTGGTAAGTCTGTTGTAGGGGAAGGGGCAAGGTGGGAGGTAAGGGGCACAGGGGGTGCAGACTGAGGCCCCTGCGGTGAGGGAGGGAGTGGGGCTGGGACAGGGGCAACCACTGCCCAGCAGAGGCGGAGCAGGGCATAGGATGGAGCCACAGCTTCTCTGGGTGGTGCAGGGAGGGGTGGTGGCTCCTGCTGCTACGCATACCCTGGGAAGGCATGGGGGGGCGTTTGCCCCCAGATCTGTGTGTGGGGCAAGGGCAGGCTACCGCTGCAGGCTGGGACCAGGGCAGCGCTGAGCTCTTCCTGGTGGAAGGCTGGGCCGGGCTGTGCTCGGAGCGGGTGGTGGTGGAGTGGGGGCTGCAGCTACTCAAAAATTTGCCAAGGCCGCGCTCCCAGCGTCACTGCTGCCCACTCTGAGTGCAGCCCCAGCCCAACCCCACTGCTGGGAAAAGCCCAGTGCCACCCCCAGCCCCAGTCTGCAGCGGCAGCCCGCCCCTGCTCCGCGCACAGACCGAGGTGCACAGGCCCCCTGTGCCCTCCCATGGAGCATGCAGTTGCGGGAGTCACCACACACCCCCAATGAGTCAGTTGTGGCTTCTTCCTATGCCCCGCCCTGGCTGTACAGCACCTGCCTCTGCCCCTCCTCCAGCCCCAGCCACACCCCCTCCCTCACCACAGGGGCCTTGATCTGCCCACCCCATATCCCTTCCCCCACAACAGGCTTACCAGGAGAACCTGGCTGCTCTCCTGGCCACCTGTTCTGTGCTGCGTGCATGCACGGCACATTTACTGGCAACATTATCAGCCACATCAGCCAAAAAAAGACTATTTCCAATACTGTCAATTTTCCTTATACTGGTGTCAATCCGATATGGGGCCAATCAGTGCACCTCTAGTTTTTAGTGAACTGTCCACAATGACGCAAAAGTTTCTGGGTAAAGGAACTTGTTCTTCCACTGATGGTCATACCTGTCAAATCTGGGATCAGGAAGGAATTTGCACCCTACTTTAGGCTTGTAATGACTGTGGGAGTTTTTGCCTTACTCTGTAGCATGGGGTATGAACCTTTCCTGGGATCTTCTGTGCATTTGTTGGTAACCTACTTTCCTGTTGTTGCTGCAGTAGCAGGGCATTTGGAGAGTCCACCTCCCCTGCTTAAATGGGGTCTCATTTGTGATGTCTCAGGTATTGTACAACATGGTTGCATGCAAAGGTTTGAAACGGTGATTTCAGGGATTCTTGACAAATGTTGGGGACTTCACTTGATGGCCCATGAGGCTCAAGCCAGTCCTATGTTCCTCAGTTATGTGGCAAGATCTTTAAATTTCTGAAGAAATTCTCCTAAGCTGTGCACATTTTGGTGCTTCATACCACTTTATTTTCTAAAGTTTTATAGTTCTTTTCCATAGAATTCAGCAGGTCACATTGCCAAAAGGTACCTTCCTTCTCATTTTCCTTCCTTTGTGTTCTGTAACTAAAGCATGCAAAACAATCAGTTTAACAGGCTTGGGGCAATAAGAGGTGATATTTGAAGCATTTTTCTTTCCTGCTCTGACAGTTTATGCCAGGTAAGAACCTGTCCTTTTTTCCCTATGCTAGGCAGAACTTTTATGGAAGTGATTAGGTTGTGAAGTACTGTGCACTCAGCCAAAAAGCTTAAACATACACTCATCGTGGCATAGAAAACTATCCCATTTAGGCAATGAATACCTGGGTGTAAATAATGCTCTCATAATCTAATGAAGTACAATTTTATTTATTGTCCTTCATAAATTCTCCTCTCTAGGACTAATGGTAATACTTTAAGTATACATAGTGGGTGGATATTTCATTTATAATTTCAAACTTCAATGGGAAGTTGAGACAAAACAAATCCTACCTGGATGTGAAAAAATGGAATCAAATTCATATAGGATCCTTTGATTACCTAAAATTATTCCATCATCCTGGATGCAATTATGGTAAACCAGAAAGTGAGAGCACCCTCAATATCCAGGAGTTTGGGAACTTTCCCTAAATTTTTATTTTAAGAAAGACAGGAGAACTCAGATTTTTGTTTTAGAACTATGCTGAGCTCCTAGGACGGAACTAAAAGCCTTTAGAACTCTTCTCTTGGTTATAACACATTTTTGTAAAATTTGATTTGCCCACCTTACTATTGACACTGATGCCATGGGAACCCTAACTGTTCTGGCTTCAATCCCAGAATGACAAGAGATTCAGCAGCTAGCAATATGTTTTGGCAACTGTCTTTTCTTGGGCAGAAAACAGCAGATCTTTTACATACAACTAGAATAAGTTAATTAATAAAGCTGTTTTAAAACTGACAAAAATTCTAATTACTTAAGACAGATGGTAGATAACTCTTTCGATTTTTTCCACATACAATTTACTGACAAACTGGAGAGTCACATATGTTTACCACCTTTGACATGGAGAAGGAAGCCTGTTAACAGATATAGGAAGGCTGTTAGTCATTGTGCCTTATGGACATATACTGCTCACTATGCAAAACCATAGTTAATGCTACAGCTTTCTCCAGCTATAGGTTTTCTATCTAGTTTACTAGCCTTGGTTCCTCTGCAGTAACTGACAACAAAAGATGGGCATATACCATGTTAGATTTCAAAAATCAAAAAGGCCCAAACCTAAAAATTCCATTAAAATTTTTTTTTGAAAGTAAAAACAAAGTGTTACAGCAACTAGGGCAACAAGTTCTCATCACACACTAAATGTAACTGTGCAAGCTTGGAAGAGCTGAAAGCTATTTAAACATTCTAAAAGAATTTCTCTACTAGCTATGACACCTTAAAATGTACAACAGCAGCGTATTACAAATATGTAGTATTACGGCAGGTCTTTAATGGCTACAAACTTAAAAAACTTGAACTGTGACACGTTTACTGTACTACGTTTCTAAGTATATAAGTTCAAATTTCAAAAGAAAACTGCCATTTAAGGGATAAACCATCATTACAGAAAAAATGAATGCCCTCCCCACACTAAACAAGTTGTGCAGAGTTGCATGAATTTAACTTTCAATATTTAGAGCAGCAATTAGGAAGAGTGAAGATCTAATGATAGATTAAAAATGAATCTTTTCAATGTTCTTCATTGTAAATTATTATTGAGGAATAAGAATGTGGCTTTTCAAAGACAACATCTTTAATAACTTTCTCAATAATCTCAATACCCTTGCCCCGGTGGTCTCATGGAGATAATACTAACATGAGAGAGACTCAAAAGGTGATATTTGCTAATAGTTGCACCTAAACTGGGTATACTTCAATAAAAATCACATTCCATCCCAAAATGGAACCTCAAACAATCATAGCCTATAACTGAAATGGATCAGACCTTGAGGGAAGTATTCCCAAATTCCCCATTCTAGTTCCTTCAAGCAACCTACAGATGTGGCTCAACTCGTCATCGGAAGTAAACTCCTATTTGATCAACAGACTCCAAATGGGACACAACCCTGACTCAACAATGAAATATACAACCTGTCAACACATCTTTAGCACTACAACAGTAAATGTCCGCCACAATAAAAACCATCAGAATCTATGGATCCTGTGCATGCACATCTCATTCAGTGTATCAAATGCCCCTGTGGAAATGATGTGGGTGAAACCAGACAGGAACTATGCATCAGAATGAACTCTCACAGAAAAAAAAAAAATTAAAAAATGACAGACACACATACACCAATACCAGCATATTTTTCATATAGCCACCACTCCCTATCTGACCTCATAATCCTCCTGCTCAAGAGAAATTCACAAAAAAGCCTCCAGAAGATGGGCCTGGAAACAGAAATTCATAACTTCACCAGACAATTTAAGAAGTTGGTCTTAATATGGGTAGTGGCTTTATGGCTCATTACAACCATACAAATCCTACCAATTATCTCAGTGCACCTCACATGCAATAACTATTCCTTTCTTGAATGGTCTCACTCTCCCACCAACTACACTGCTTATTCTACCGCACGTCTGTCTTAGAATGGTTCTGTTTATACCTCTTCATTCCTACTTCACTGCCCTCCTCCAGCCCTTTAAGCAAACTGTGGGCACATCTACACATGATGCTATGTTGCCACAGCAACACGCTACAGCAACATGGCATCCACGGTCACAAACCATGATGCCGCAGCTCCATCGCCGTAGCAAAGCACTTCCTTGTTATAGGATGTTGCTATGGTGAAATAACAGCTAAAAATAACCGCGCAAGGTGCAGGGGCTGCTATACTTCCAAAAGGAAGTACTAAAATGATGGCGCAGTAACAAAGGCACCATAGGGACACATGTATATATGCCGTGTTTGTATTTGCAAGACAGCTTATGTCCAATTCCCCTTCAGACCTGAGGAAGGGCACCTAATGCCCAAAAACTTGTCCAACAGCTCCCCCAACTTTACAGCTGGTCCAATAAAAGGTATCACAAAAAGCCTCTCAGTAAAAGTCACTATGCACAACTTTTTTTTTCTGATAGCGTACATACATGTTAATTTTGAATAATTTACTCTAAAAATCAGGAGAGGTGTAAAATAAAAGCATGAATCCAGTTTTTCATTCTGCTTCTCCAGTTTATTCATGCAGAATTGGGATTTCCCTATTATGCATACTAACCAAACATTTAAAACAACTAGCTTTGCAAAAATTTCTTACCCAAGGGCCACAGACTTAACTGTGGTTTGCATTGCTCTGTTTTTTGTTCCTGAGAATTTGAAAACACAGCTATATCTTATACTTAACTGAGAATACTAATCCTCTTTATAATCGCATCCATGTATTAGAGTAAATCCTCATCTATTTTAAATACATGATATTTTCAATTAATCTTTGAAATCTGTGCCTAGTTTTCTTTGTGGAATGTGTGACAGCCTTCAGATTTAACCTGAGATTTTGAAGCAAACATGCAATATTAGTGTACAGTCTAAATAAAATAATGTTTTTTTCCCCTGTGTTCCACTGCTGTAAGAGAGAGCACAGACTCCACTTCAGAGTCGAACTGCCAAGGGGGCTTTTCAAAAAAGGGGAGAAGAATCCATAAGACTGGGGGTACAACATCAACCTGCAATTGTGCAACTGTATGCAACAGACTCTCTGATCTTTTTGTCTGTTAGTGCATTCCATGCACCCCCAAAAAAGAAAGTTTCCAAAAGGTATCAAAGAAAAAGGACAAGGAAGAAGATCAATAGTGGGTTTGTGCCTCACCAACAAATGAATGGCTGGCGAAATGATGTTACAGGTAAGAGCCATAGAAAACGGTTTTTGTTTTTTAAGTACATAGTAGGCAATTTCAAGCCCTTTGAAAATAGGAGATGGTTCCATTGTCTTTCTGACTTATGTTTGTTTCCTGTTTGTTGCAGAAATACAAGCACTCAAAAATGAAGAATACTAAGGGGAATCCTGAGGGTGTAGAGGGCATCATCATCTGTCTTCTCAATCAAGAGACTGAGTCCTTCAAAATAAGTCCTTTAAAATATATTCTAAAACTCTAGAGAGATTCTTGAGAGACTCCTAAACTCCACAGCCAAGAAGAGCAGTTCTCAATGTTTCTGTGACAGTTACATATTATAGCTTGTAAATTTGTTTCTCCCAATCAAATAAGTTCAAATAAGCCCTTTTCAGCAGAGGGTTCCTTTTTAATCAATTGCCTGCTTTATTATCATCATCATTATTATTATTTTAGATTTGCTGCTGCTATTACTCAGTACTGGATGATAACACTGAAAGTCCATTCTCTTGGAAGATGCTCAGTTCTTTGTCAGCATTCTCCGAGGTTGGGCAACTAACACAGGCATCTGCCAAATTTCTGTATTAAATACTTGAAGGGCTTTGCTTATGGAGAACGCCAATGTTCCTGGCCTAGAGTAATCTCTTTCACCTTCTGAAGTGGAATTTGGAGCAGTTTAGCTACCTCATTTGTTTCTAGAAGTTCTCCTATACCTATGTACAACACTTAGGCCCCTGCTACACATTACAATTATTACACAATTAGCTAGTTAATCGCAAAATAAATTTAGACTGGCCACATGTGCAAAGTAATAATCACACCATAAAAATGACTTTCCAACTATAAAAAGAGCCAATCTGCTCAAAGTTAGTGCTTGAAAATGGGCAATAACTCTATAAGCTGGTTTCTATCCAGCTTTAATATGTATATGATGTGAATATGAATTTTTACATTCCAAGTAAAAAGTGCACTCTGGCACTGATACTTACTTTGTTAGGTTTCTAGAACCCAAGGTCCAGTAATGAGAAAATATCTTGTTTTCATGAGGTAGTGACTTTGCCTGAAAAAAGGTGTGATGCTCTACACAAGATTTCCACAGATTTTTGCATGCTCTGTAATTTAACATGTTGAAGGCAACAATATGCTCTCTGGTTTCATTCTGTAACAACAGGAAACATTATGCATGAATGAAGGTTAACCATAGTAAGTACAATATTAGAATTCATCTAAAACTTTAAAGGTGATTTACAGCTAATAGCAATTTATAGCAGATGACTAGAGTCCACAGTAACTGCAAAGAATCAATAGAATAACAAAAAAAAGACAGATCCCCTAGGACTAACTTTTAAGTAATAAAAATCCACATTGACAGAGAATAAATTTGAAATGACAGAAATGTTTTACAGTCACTTCTCTAAACACTTAAAGTGAAATGTCATTGATAGTCATGGAATCTGTGTAAGCCATGTGCCCAGAGAGCTGAAGTTGTTAAGTGAAACTATCTCTGTATAAGACTCAGTGTAATAACCTGCTTCAAAGTTAGGAACATCACCTTTTTTAAAGTGTTTTGGTACTAAAAATTGTAATAATAACTGTCCATTTTCAGGAAAAGAGAATTAGCCAGTCCAACTGCACCACAGATACCACCTTCTTGAAGACAATACAACAAGTAGAATGAAAATAGCAAACAAGCCTAAAAAAAAAAGAGGCAGATTCTCTCTCTTACTTGCAGCCTTCTTGTGGAAGAAATAGAGGCACACCATATGGCCCCATCAGCTATGCTGAGATGTGACAAAGAGTCAGACTACTTTAAGGTCTTCTTTCCCAGTAGCTCTCAAGCCAAAGTGAAAACAGTCTTACAAAGGATGTAGTTTTGCCTGGCTAAACCTGAGACTTATTAACGAGAGGGCATATTCCCAAAGAGATACAAGAAAGAAACGTTATAAGGAGGAAAGGAAAAAGTACATGAGGATGAAAGCAGTGACTCAAATCTCTCATTCTAGGTGCTGTGTAGAATTTAGATGAAGCTAGAAGTACTAGTGTTTCTTTTTATTGCCCAACCCTATAAAGACATTTTTCAGGATCAGACCAGTAAACAGCCTAATAGTGTCAAAGATGGGGATGGAAACCATGATGGTGAGTTTATGCTTACCAATTCACTCATCCCACCGGATATCATGATTCTTTCCCAAAATCATAAGAACATAAGATATGCCAAAATAGGTCAGGTCTATCTAGCCCAGTATCCCATATCTCATAGTAGCAGAGTAAGGGGCCTTTTTTTTTCTTTTCTTTTTTTAGGTGCTTCATTCATTTTGTCCACCAACAGGTCTAATTTCCAGCACCAATTCTGGTCTGCCGATTTCAGTTTTCTGAAATCTGTTTCCTACTCACAATCATAACAGTCCATACATGGTACCAGCAAACTACGTTTTGAGTCTATTCCATTCTTTCTGTTGCCTTTTGTAGACTTGCCTATCAGCATTTATTGGTACAGGTGACTGTGAGACAGACTTTCAGACACCTCCAACCATTCAGCCAACAACTGGGTTAGAGACTGCTAGATCCCAATTATTACAGTATTGTTTACCTGTTAAAATACACATAGAGACTCAACATTACAGAGATATTATTTATCTGTGATACACTCCAAATCCTCAAACCACTTAAAAGCTGATTGCTTTACTCACATTAATCATATGCATGTAAATCACTGAGGAAGGTGAACAGGATTTGGCCCTTATATTGTACGTGGACACTACAACAGGCTTATTTGTTTTATGGTCAAACTTAATATATGCTTCTGTATGTATCTATTTTAAAATATTTGACCATGACCTATTTATACACTAGTAAAATGTATTACACTGAGTTTAAACTTTCATCCAGGATATAAGTTACTCAGCCACAGCTATTTCTCTTAGAGAGATCACGTTGAAAGTAAACATTTTTTGTGATAATTTAGCTGGTAAGCATTTCTTCCCTTACATAAAAAGAGCATACAATGAGTAAAATGTTAATGGTGATTTATATATCTTAACTAGCCCCTGCTGCCTCTTGCATTGTTCAAAAATGGCTTAAGTTATTATACTATTTCTGTGGAAAAACAGTGGAGAAGGGAAAAACAAACATCCAAATAATTTTGTTCAGCAAGAATAATCTTTTAAGTTACCATAAAATTGTTTGCTTGAACCTTTCAATTTAGTTCTGTACTTAATGTTCACAGTTCTAAGGCAAGGGATAAAATTTACCCTACTTGAAGTCTTGATTGGACAAGATAAATTCCAGTTTGCCAAGCTGCACGTGCATTCACTACCACTGAAACTTTTTCAAACGATCTCCCTCAGTGGGATGAAAACACAAATAACTGCTCTCATCCTGAGAGGTGAACTGTTTTTAAACATCTCACACCCATCTAGTCAGCTTTTTTATATTATTTATTTACTAATATAAAAAAGTTGAATGAAAAACACTTTCTGCTGACCAAGAAACTAAGACCCAAATCTTATTTCACATCTAAGACAACTGAGTGTGATCCTATTCCACCTTATTCAAGTCTGAGGAACTATTAACATGTCATTTTTTGTAACATTTTCATCTTAGCCATAAGAGTTCTGCATTAACATTTTTTAGGGACTCTAGTATGATGGAACATGATCATAATTGGTCCAGTAGCATTGCTGTTCTTGGTTTCCTTGATGACATGCCAGACTTCCTCTAGGACAGGAGAATTGGCAAGGGATCCTCTTTCAAAGGTGCTGGGGGATGGACTCGATGGTAGTATCTGCCAGGGTTGACTCACAAATTCAGGAGTGCCTCAACATGCTCGTTCCATCTCACTTGGAGAGATTCATGGTCTTTGAGGAACGTTGAGCCATCCTACAATTGTAAGAAAGTAGGACTGTGGGAAGTTGGGCCATAGATGGCTTTTGTTGCCTGGAGAAAGGCATGTCATTTTTGTCAGCAAAGAGTTGACTCTTTTTGGCTTGATCTTGTCACCACTCTCACTGCACCAGTTTTTGTGAAAACAGGTAATATAGCCACTGGACTCAGAACAAGCCATATGGACGGTGGTTTTAAACCCCTTCCAGAGTTCCTCAATGATGCCTTCATTTGTGTACAGGGCAGAGAATTTTCCAAGGAGACAATGATGGAAATCCTTACAAAACTCCAGATCTCAAAGAGTTTTGGTGTTAAGAATCTTTCGTATTGCTTTTGATTGTTTTCACAGTATTTCCGAGTGAATCAGATGTTCATAATGGATCTGATATGGTGATGTATCCACCGGTCACTGGTTCCTTGCATGTCTCATGTGATCCAGATATCCATTCAATCACGGGCTCTAATAATAACATAGTTGAGGAGGTGCCAGTACTTAGAGTGAGGGTGTCTCCGTGTGTTCTTATATTTGTCACACTGTCTGAAGATAGTGTCAGTGATAAGACCACGCGCCGTGCATTTGCTCAGAAGAAGGGTGTTGTTGCAGTTGGCTTTCCCTATTCCATCCTTACCAGTGGGGCCACTCCAAAGCTCTAAGTCACATCCGACTCTAGAGCTAAAATCACCAAGGAGAATGCTATTGTCTTCCTTGGGAACATTAGACAGACTGTTGGTCAAGGTTGTTCTGTTCTTTGACATCATCGTAGGGGAATACGCACTGATGTTGGTGGCATACTGGTTGCTGCTGAGCTTAAGATGAAGGGTCATAAGATGTTCATCAATGCTTGCAGGGGGTTCTGCAAGTTGACTGACAAGCTGTTTCTTGATGGTGAAGCAAATGCTATGAACACATCTATCGTGGTCCAGTTTCCCCTTCCAGAACGCAGTGTAGCCTTCACCCTCTTCCCTTAGTTGACCATCATCCAGTCGTCTGATCTCACTCACAATATGGACTTTGCAGCTCTCTCTCACTAGTTCTCTGGAGATGATTGCAGTTCCTCTTTCTGGTTGTTCATCATCTTAGTTATCCATCAAAATCTGAATCTTCCATGTTCTGAAAAGCGTTGCCATCTTATGCTTTCAAATGCAGAGAGAGTGATCCCACTGGATGCAGCTATCCAGGCATGAGCAGATAAGACAGCCTAGGTTTACAACACCTTTTCTAGCCCCTTCTCCATGTAAGATGAGCAGAGAGGATCCTGAATAGGACTGCTCAGTCACGGCAGCAGTTACAGAATTGCACCCATGCCTCAACCCAGGTGCAAGACAGCCAGCCATCAGGCTACAATAGGCTGTGTGCTGATTTGTGGCTGGAGACTGCCAGACTCACTCATCTCGTCTGTCACCACTGGACCACTGCTGCAGGGCTTTTGCAAGTTGGTATAGGAAAGCATGTTATTTCCTGTGGTAGAAGCCTAGACATGACTTGGATTAACGTGAGGAAGCTGGTGCATGGAAACAACCACATGAACTTGACAAGGTGGAGATCCAAGCCCAGTGGCAAGCAATAACTCTAGAAGACAGGAGAACTACACCTTCCTGCAGCCTCCTTCTGTCTTTACAGCCATTGACATCCTGACATCATCTTCTACCTGATCGGCTGTTGAGCACTTGGGGTTAGATTGTAGTTTGTCTGAAACCTCCCCTCAAGCCTGTTCACCATGGGTGACCTTAATAAGAGCATAAAACTCCAGGTGACAGCTCTAAGGTCACACGAAGAAGCCTTTTCCTGGTCTCAAACCAACCAGAACCAAGTGAAATTGAAAATATCAGTCTGAATGTGGTTTCCTACACTGAAACAACAGATTCTTTATGGTGACACATCCCTTTCATCAAGTCACAGCATGGTTGGACTGCAATGAGAACTTCTAGGGGGCAAGATTAATTACCCCATGTAGGCAGAGAGGAATATATATGACAAGGAAGGATATACATGGACATTTAACAGTGCATCTGGCCTATTCTTTTCATGCATGATGAGAAATACTGAAAGGTTATGCAGCTGGCCCTATTTTCCCTAAGGGTCTAGAGCGTGGTGCTGTTTGCATGGCTATGATTTTATCCTGTTACTTTCAAACATGGGAAGATGACAACTTAAGCAATGGGGAAAGTTATAAATCAGTGCTTTCAAATTCTGTCATTTTTCCATACGATAAAAAGCTTCTCAAAAGCCTGAACTTTGAGAACACTGCCCTTTTCAGAGTTGATACAGCTCTCTAGAATTTGTAATTTAACTGTTTTTGACAGTAGTGAAGAAGTCATCATGCTTATCTGTTTAAACTGATCTGTACTTCTACAGCTTGGTAGGTAATGAAATTTGCATCCCCTCAAGTTCCAATAAATTGTTCAGAGGGAACACATACTTTTCCTTTATTTTTTTCAGTTTGTCAACATTTACCCCAGACAGGTTTTTTGTTTGAATACCCATTTTGGAAACTGCTTTCAGAGAAATGCCAATACTTGCACTGAAACAGGGACATTCAAATATGAACAAGAATATTTGCTATTCATTATTTGATATTTCATTCAGCCAAGCAGGCAACGTAAACAATATTTCATGACTGAAGTGACTAATTTGTGAGGTGGGATCGGTCCAAATGAGTAAATGAACAGCTGATCAATCATCTAGAGGGTGAAATTAATCTGCATAAATTGACAAATATTTGCAAATAATTAAGAGTAGAAATTGGAACTACAAACTCTTGGATGCCAATTGTCAGTAGATTTTGGCTTTCCTGTCTACTTTTCCATAAAATATAACAGCTTTATTTCTGAGAGACCTGCCCACACCCTGAAACAACCACAACCATAACCACGTTTAGATTTTGCTTGGCAGGTGGATACCAAAATATCCAAAACTTCCCTAATAGGATCTTTGAAAACACAGAGCACACATGTACACACAGCTCACAGACCCTGACATCTACACAAGATCACTACCCACCACCCTGTTCAAAAACATGAGGAAGAAAACCTCAAGAGTAAAAAGCTCCATGACTTACACTTCCTGTGGGGCTGTTGCTTTGCAGGTCCTAACTGGGGTCCAGAAGTTCTTCTATGTCCTGACTAAGAGCTACCCAACTATTATTACCCACTAGCTAACTGGGGCACTATTCAATCTTACTAAAACACAATGGAATCATCAGATTTCCTATAAAGCCATTAGACAATGCTGCATTAAATCACTAGGTGGTTTGTTTGCAGGGGAAACAGATAGACATTTCTGCCTTCAATTATCTCAACTAGTTCCATCTGCAGTACCTTCCTCATTTGCCAACTTAGAGGATATTGTATAAATATTACCATATACTGCAGGAGGGACTCATTATTCCCTCTACCCTTCTCTTTAAGTCACAATTTTTACTTCTCCCCAGGTGCATCCCCTGTGCCTCAAAGAGAAGTTCTTTGGGACAGCCCCTCTAGAGAGGCTCAGCAGCTGTCAAGTGGCTTAGCTGCACTGAAATATTCTATAGGCAGCTGGCCAGCAAGCAAAATGGCAGAGAAAAGGGCAGAGTCCTCTAGCATGCTGAAGGGGGAAAAAACAAAAGCTGATCAACACTCAGAACAGAAAGAACTACTCCTCTGCCTCCCTCCTCCCCAAACCTTTAAGGAGGAAGGTGTTGTGGATAGAAAGAATGAATATAGGTGGAGTGGAGTTAAGAGTTAAGAAATAGAGGACTCCAGCAGAAAGGAGAAAGATGAGTACCAGAGACAGCAAAAGAAAAGATATGGGGAAACTCCTTAAGCTTGGTCAACTAGAACAAAACATTAAAGAGTAAGGACATCTACAAAGCCAGCTTCCCCTTCCCCATTAAACTTTAGGGACAAAATTGATTTACTGGTTCCTCTGACTACGTCACAAGAATTTAGGAAAGAATCTGATAAACATAACAGGAAAAGAAAGCTGAGCAATTACTTACATGTTTTTGTCGTTGCTGTATAAAAAACTTTTTCCTTTTAAAGGAAACTTTTAATATGTTTGCCCTAAAAAACAAAAACAAAATCACACTAAGTAACAATCCACAAAGGCTGAGGAAAAAAAATTAGCCCAAGTAAAACCTAACAGATGCACTTGCAATGTCAGTCTTAAAAGATCTTTAGTTCTATTACAGCATTAAACATTTATAATAAAAAAAATGAAGCTGCCTCTTCAGCGCAGTGTAACAGCTAACTGACCTATCAAAACAACAAGGACCAGAAGTTTTGGCCAAAGAAGAGGAGGATCTCTTAACATTTTTATTTCTCATTAGTTACTATCTAAATATTAACATAAGCAGGAAGCCCACTGTTATCATTTTCACCTAATAAACCAGTATATTGTACTTGCAAAGACTCAGTGAAACTGTTCACTGCCTCCACACACAGGATAATTACCTTGGGCACTGAGATTGTATAAACCAGGCTTGTCAAACCAGGGTGGTTGGGCTAGTCTAAGGGCTAGATTGGGACTGACCCGCTGAGCAGTGCTGGGGTACTAGGGCCAGCCCACATGCTGCATGTGCCAGCCTGTGGCTTGTTGTGCACACAAGCTGGACCCAGAATTACATGTAGCATAGGGGGTCAATCCAGAGTGCAACATGCAGCCCACAACCTGGGCCCTCTGTGCCATGTGCAGTACTGGGTCCAGCTCACGCACTGTGGGTATAGAGAGCCCCTGGACTGGTGCATAATGCACTTGGTGCATGGGACTGGACTGGCTGCACACACTGCATGCAGCACAGGGGGCTGGGACAGGATGGGCACTGCATGTAGTGTCCAGCTTGTGAGTTGTGTTTGATACCTCAGGTATAAAGTAATGATCTACAGTGAGTGGGAGCACAAAAACAGAATTCAGACCTTGATAACAGGATAAAAAGGGAACTTAGGGGCCCCCTGGCCCCCCATGAACTGGAGAGTGGGGCCCACCTTCCGCAAGGTAGAATCTGGGTTCCTTGCCCTCTAGCCACCTTCTTCAAACCCTCCAGGTTTATCTGTTGTCCATGTCACAACAGGAACCAACAGTGGATTAACCAGATGTCCACGTGGGACTTAAAAAAATTTCAGCTAGGACAATGGATGAACCACACAACACCACTTAGCTTGCCTGGCACATCACCTGACATGCTTGCCTTGCATCATGCTCTCCTGCTGAGTCACTGCCACCTTCTCAGGACCCAACTGCCTTCTGCCAGCCCCTTTGTGGCTCCTAACCTAATGGCCAAGCCACCAGCTACTTCTGCTGCCCCTTGACACCATGCACCCAATGCCAACTGTCCACCAGCCCCACCCTCCCTCACGCTGAGCTGGGGAAGCCACTAGTGACCTGTCCTGTATAATGCCATTACCAAGTACTCCAGAGTTGATTTTGACCACTTGCAAACAAGGTGGATAAGATCTCTTTGGGAGCTGGTTCTAGCTAACAGGCTACTGAATCCTGCTCTAGAATGGCTTTTAAAAAAATTGTTTTATGTAATGCCAACCAGTCATGAATCCAGGTGCGATACAAACTGTTTTGTCACTGCTGCTGTAGCTTTCCTATGAGCCTTGTAGACTCAATGTCTTCATTTTTCTTTTATTTGACCCTTTCCTCCCTCCAAGAATGGCTGCCTTCTCTTTCCAAGCCAACACTTCTGTAGAAAGTACCAGAAGCATAGAACATTGTTGAACTGATTCATATTTAACTAATCTCCACCATTTTCATTTGCTGTCACACTCTTAATAAAGTGAATGTTAGCAGAGAACATAACAACTCATGAAAAATCTTTATGTCTCCAATGTCCCATCAAAGGACTTAAATTTCATGAGTTCCCAAACAGACTACATCCAAAACAAGATCCAAATAAAATGCAGAATTTGGCAAAATATTTTTTGTTTTTGCTAGTGACGATATGGACTATAGCTAAATTTCAGAGGAAGTCTGTAGGTTTTATGGTTAGAAAGTAAATTTTTTTATCTGCAAAATAAGCTACTCTAATTTGAATATTATTGGAAAGCAAACAGCATTTTTAGCATGATTTTTCCGATGTGGATAAAACCCGGTAAGGCATCCAAAGGGAGTTACATTTTTAGGAACACATAATAGTACAACTCGCATGCAGTCTTGTGCGATCTGCCAGCTTTTTTCTCATGCAGGTTACACTGGTCATTTTATTTTTTGCCAAAAGAGTAATAGCACTGCCTCCCTTCCTGAAAGTTTTATTCCCTTTGGCTGCTTCCATACAGTACGGCACACTCTAATATTGCAGACTATTATCCCAGGGTTTTTGTTGAGCACTTTCATAGGGTTTGCTGCCACCTTGAGTTCTAAGCTGTTTCTGCCAATCCTGGTCAACTTAAACCACATGAAATTATATTCGATACAATGATATTTTACAGAGCAATAATCTAAGCAACCTATTATTTTAACTTTCCTTTGGGGGCATTTAACGTTACATAAAGTTACATTATTCCACCTGAGTACATCCAAAACCAACCAGTTGGAACATGTGAACCATTTTAATCTCTCATAAAACTTTGTAAGTCTAAGGTGAAAGACGCTGAGGATGTGACTGAAATGTATCCTGTTTTATATCCCTTTATGTCAAAATGCATTGAATTCATACTATATAATGTATATATAGTATAGAATAGCATGCTATTTTTTCACAATGAACTGGGGTGCATACTATTAGTTCTTAATGAATGATTCTAGATCATCAGAAACAAGAAACACTAAAGCCTCTCACTCATACTATATTGAGTTTATGGAGGCTTCTTTGTTTTGTTTTCTGTTTGTTAACTGAGATGCTCTTTTAAAGAATTTTAGGATAATCTAGACTAATTTTATAAGCTTTTTTGACGCATGCTATCGCAATCACCGTGAATTTAAAATATTAACTGGGGGTATCAGGGAGGTTCTAGATCGAGGTGGGTAGTTATTTGGACCCAGGGACCACATAGGGAGTTTTGATGAGTTGTTGCGGGAGGGATCACCCCCCTCCCCCAGCCTCCTCCACAACAACTCATCAATGTGCTAGGGCAGAAGCAGCCTAGCTGAAGCTCCCAGCTGCCTTCCACCCACTCAGGCACCTGCACTGGACAGGCAGAGTGGGCGAAAGGCAGTCAGGAGCTGGAGCCAGATCTCTGCACACTAGGGCAGGAGGCGCCTAGATGAAGCTTCCTCCTGAACCATAGCAGGAACTGCCTCTGGAGGCGATGGGAGCCAAGCAGCAGCCACACTGGATGCAGTCCTGCTGGTAACCTGTGTGCAATAGCTGGGGCCATGCCAGTGGGTGCAGGCTGCTCCAGGAGTCACTTATTTCTATGTGGAGCACTGTGGGACCAGCTGCGGACCAGATCCAAGCCACTGGCAGGCACCCCATCATTGGACAGATTTAATCATTTGGTAGGCTGTATACGGCCTATGGTCCCTCTTTTGCCCACCCCAGTTCTAGAAGTCCAATCCATGCTCTGCAAGTTTCAACAGATATGACAAGTGGTGCCTGGTGGGAGAAGGGACAACTGTTGGCCAGGATGTTGTGCGCTTTCTTTCTTCCTCTGCTCTTTCTCGGCTTCCTGAGCAAGACAGTTCTCTTTGACATGGACTGTATCTTGATGTATGGTGCAGTGCCACTGAAACCTGTTACCAGCCAGCACTTCCCAATTTGTTGGGTTGATGCCACCCTTCTTAAGATATGCTTGCAGGGTGTCCTTGTAGCACTTCTTCTGTCGTCTGTGAGTCCTCTTACCATGCCTAAGTTGAGAGAAGAGGACTTGCTTCAGGAGATGAGCGTCAGCCATCCACACACAGTGCCCAGTCCAGCGGAGTTCATGTTTCATGATCTTTGCCTCAATGCTGGTTAGCTGCACACAGGATGCTGGCATTGGTGCAGTGGTCTTCCCATCTAATATGGAGGATCTTCCTGAGGCAACATTGATGGAATGATTCCAGGCGCTTAAGATGGCTTTGTTAACCATGTCTCATATGCATAGAGGAGGATGGGGATAACCCCTGCTTTGTAGACCAGGATCTTAGTTTCCATCTGCAGATCTCGGTCAGCAAAGCAAAGCAGTTTTCTGAAGCATATGCTGGCACAGCGAATCCTATGTTTGATTTCTACATCAAGACTGACTGATAGGGGAGGTGACTGTCAAGGTATGAGAAATGCTTGATGTTTTCCAGGGGTTCTCCACCAATGGTAATTTGTGGGGGGAGGGGGCAGCTTGTGCTGAGGCAAGCTGATGGAGCACCTTGGTCTTCCCACTGTTAAGGGAGAGTCACAGGCTGTGATAGGCACCTGAGAAAAGTGGACTGCAGATCAGTCTCAGTGTGCACAAGGATAACAGTCATCAATGCACTGAAGGTCAGTGATGCCAGTCTTGGTAACTTTCATTTTGCTGTGAAGGCGCCACATGTTGAAAAACTGACCATCTATTTGATACTCAACCCCATTTCTAGGAGGAAGGCGGTCATGGATGAAAATCAAAATCACAGCAAGATAGATGGAAAAAATGGCTGGGGCAATGATGCAGCCCTGCTTGATACCAATACAGATAGTAAATGGGTCTGTCTCTGATCCACTGCAAAGAACTGTGGCAGTCCATCCCATCATGGAGTAGCCTGAAGACACTGATGAACTTCAGTGGACAACCAAACCTAGCCAGCACCTTCTGTAAGGCTTCATGATTGATGGAGTCAAATCAAAGGGCTTGGTTAGGTCATATGAATGCCATAAACAGCTCCTGGTGTTGCGTTGTGCAACAAAAAAATCACATTGGTTGTACCCCGAGATGGTCTACAGCCACAGTGGGATTCTGGAAAGACATCTTCAGCAAGGGGAAGGAGGCAATTCAGAAGGATGCAAATAAGAATCTCCCCGGTAGCAGACACAAAGGCAATGCCTCGGTAGTTCCTACACACTGACTTGTCCCCTTTCTTGAAGATGGTCACAATGTTGGCACTCTATGTCAGGTAGAACTTCCTCATTAACCCATATTTTGATGAGAAGTTGGTGAAATTTCTGCTCTTCCACCAGCTTTAAAGACCTCTGTGGGGATGCCATCTGGGCCTGGCACCATGCCAGACTTCCTTAAAGGATTGGGGATCAGCAAGACGTTCTATTATTGGATACTTGATGGTGGCAGCTGAGACCTCAGATTCACAGTTGACTAGAGACTTGAAGTGCTGCTTCCAGTGTTGCTTGATGGATACATTGTCCATGAGAAGGGTGGAGCCATCCTGGGATCACAAAGAAGTTGGGCCAGTGGAATGTGGCCCATGGATGGCTTTTCTTACTTGAAAGAAGCTTCTCATGTCATGCTGGTCAGTGAAACTCTGGATCTCCATGGCCTTCACTTGCCATCACTGGTTCTTGATATCCCATAGCCTCTTCTGAACTACAGCACCGAGCCAGTGGTAAGCCTCTCATTTTTGCTGGTTAGAGGGTTCACTGTGCCAATAGCAGAATGTGGCTCTCTTCTGATGGATAAGTGCTAGGATTTCCTCATTGTTCTCAGCAAACCAATCTTGGTGACAGTAAGTGGAGTATCCAATTGACTTTGTCTCAGCACATGCCTTGTGAATAACGTTCTTAAGCTCCTCCCAGTGGGCTTGGATTTCCTTGATGTCATCAGATACGTCAGAGAGACTCTAAGTAAGGCATTGTCGAAGAGCCTCACGTATAGCTTGGTCTGGGAGTGCCTTGGTGTTAATTCTCTTCCACATTCCTTTAGGTTGTTTACGGCATTGTGGTAAAAGCTGCATGTCTATAATTGATCTGACTACAATGTGCACAATTAACAAAAGTGCTATCAAATGCTAGACATCCCTCCTTTTCAACTGCATAGAGCTTCTGTTTCTAACCTTGTCAAATTATGTGAGATTGGATTTCAAACCTTCCCTGGTACAGGACTAAAAAATATTGCTCACTCAGATCTCTAGCCACTACATTTGTAAAAGGGAGAATGCTTAAGGTAAAAAGAAAATACCCGTCTGATATTTTTAAAAACACTAGATGCCTAAAGATGCTTAGAGATTCAGATTGCTAGAAGTAATTGAAGCAAGAGATGGAGAAGAAGGTAAAATTCAGGAGCAGCATGATAAAAAACAAGCTATGTATTTTACCATATATTAAAAATACAAAGACACAAATGTAATGTCATTGTGTGGTATGTGTTTATTATTTTAAGATGACTGCATTGCTCCCAAGTTATATGGGTCATAATATTAAAAATTAATTTTACAGTATGGAGAAAAAGGAGAGAAATCAAGGGACTAAGTCAGAAAAGTTAATTTAAAATTCTCCATCCTTAGCAGAAGTGTTACTTAAAATGATAAAAGAACACTTGTAAAACTTGATTAATAAAAAGAATTAGAAATAGGTAAACATTTACCAGGGATAGAAACTTGTACAAATACATTTTCTGTATACAGCAATGCCACCTGAAGCAATTCCAATCATCAGGTCGAGATTATGTAGATCCTGAAGAAAAAAAAAAAAACTACTGTAAGAATACAGAAGCAGGTTGTGACATTTTCATTTTTTTCTACTTATGCATTCATTTATAGGTTTCCCATAATCATGGTAGAGCAAGCATAAAATATAACCTTTAAGCTATAAAACTGAAAGAGTAAGGTTTCTGCACTATTTATTCTAATGGATATTTCTAACTCAATCTTACCTACAATGTATTATAAAAGTCTTGCCATTAAGAGAAATCACACTGATAATGCCACCTCATAAACCAGTGCTCAGTATTCTTTGGGTCAGTAGGAAAAAACAGAATTCCTCTTCCTTTTTTCTCCTACTTTAAATGGAAACAAGAATGTATAGTACTTGCTCCCATTAAGGGCTCATGAGCCATGACATACCCACCCAGCTTCCTGATGCTGAAATGTTTTTGGGAAGACACAGCAAGTTATGCCTCTCTTCAGTACCAGAAGAGACCTACCAAGCAGCACCTAACAAGACTCAGCTAAATGAAAGATGACCTCAGTTCTGACCTAAAAGAGATTCAGGGGTCATGCACATGCTCACATGCATGATTGGACAATCCCATTCTGTTTTGGAATGGCCTTGCACCATGGAGGGGAACAAAGAAGTCCTAGAGTCTTAGTCAAGGGAAAGGAATTCCCAAACTAAGAACATACAGTTGTAATAAGCACTTCCTTTAGGCACCCCTGATGCTATTAATTTAATAGCGGTAAAACTGTTGCTAAACTATATGAATTCCTAAATGACAGTACTCAAGGATGTGATTTCAACAAAACCACGCTTGTGTCAAATGTATAGAAAGGGACTGGTTGGACTGACACATCATAGTGAATCTTCTGTTCTATTTCATGCAGAACTGACATATGCAATTGGACATAAGAGTGGGATCACAAACCAGCTTTAATACTGCATAACATTCAATCTCTATGCACATCTGTCCAGGGATGGATCCAGGAGGGTATATTGGTGCACTTGCACTCCCTTTGATTCCTGCTCCACTCAAAGTTTAAAATCAGCTGCCTGGCAGTGGCAGCGGTTTTTCTAGCAGGCAGTCCTGAGAGAGTCAATTGATTTCCTGGCTCATTACAATGTACCCGATCCATTCTAAACTCTTCATTCCACAGCTGTTAACAATCCTCTCTTCTTTTTAACAGTCTTGATGTTCCACCAGTCAAGCTATCCTTTGTTCTCCAATTCTGCTGTCTGTTAGCTGCTCCTGGTAATAAAGCTCCTGTTCACAGCACCGCAGATTGCTTTTAACTCATTCCAATTAAACTCAATTTATTTTTGCTTCAATCTTAAACTGCAAAATACAACCCTAGACTCCTAATGTGTTAGTAAATCTCCTAGTTTATTTTTAATGGGAGAAAAAATGTTTTATATGTGATGATGCAACTTACCATCTGCACCCCCTTTTCAAAATTATAGATCCACCCATGCAATCACCTTTTCATATATACAAAAATAACTATCTAGAGACAGCACCTCAATGAGTAGGAGAATGAGTGAATAGGAAGCTTTAAATTTGCTATTTTCTCTTTGCACTGCTCTTTTCATTGCTAAATTTAAATTGAATTAAAACTATAATTTTTTTCAAAAATTGTCATTGGGAAATTTCTGGTCACGGGTCATATTTGACATTACTATGGATAAGTGAAAACGTTAATGTAAAAATAAATAAAATCAAATCACAACCTACGTCTTGTACAATCCACGTCTAATAATCTTACAATGTACAAAATTGTACATGTTTAACACAATCAAACTACAGATTTTAGCTGTCTTAAATTCAAGAATCTAATGTTTTAGGCAGTGGCATTGGCATTACAAGGATTAAAAACATTTTATACAGGATGATTTAAGGTAATGCTAGATTGGCATAAAAATAAAACCTTCAATATCTTAAATGCTCCTCTAGATGGCTCACTGTGCTCAGTTAGTAATAACGCTTAGTTTTATATATCTAACGCCAATTTTTTTTCTATACCTAAAAAGTTACTGAATAGAACAAGTGGCATATAACTACAAAAATTATTGCAGGAGGTAGAGCATACTTCTTTCAATTACAGGTATTTCAGGATATATAAAAGGACTGAACAAGCACTAAATGCACCCTGCAACACAGATCACCAAATGCTATGCCACCTAACTGCAGTACTTTAGCAATTTGTGGGAAATCTTATACTGAGAGAGATTTAGTATCTGTCTATAATTTATACTCCATAAAAAGTAGGAATACTGGCACGATAAAATGAACCAGAACTCTTTTGTCTAATAAATTAATATAGAAAAAGGTAAATGAGATAGCTGTTCAAACGAAATTAACTTCATTTAACATCTTTAGGTAGGATTCAACCATGCAAACCAGGATTCAACCACTCAATTACTTTTATTACATTGACTTAAGTGCAGACAGGATCTAAGAGGCCAATGAAATGCTGGATGTGTGAAAGAGAGGGGACAGCCGTCAAGAATTTTTAAAAATAAGGGATTGACAAGTGCTGCTAGATGGGTCATGCAGATCCACTATTCCTTTTATTCTAATCTTTTTTTTACACTTTCTTAGGAAATGTCTAAAGACTCTCAAATAAGAACTATATTTAAGACAGTAAATGTAGCTGTGGTAGTGATACATTTAACTTTGCTAGTAAATGCAAACTCAAAACAGCAAGAACTGTCAGATCTCCCACTTGTCTACCTGTGAGGAAGACCATGAAAGCTAGATTAACATCAGGTCAGGTATTAAGCGGATGGTGAGGTTCCCTTTCAGATGCAGACTTAAAAGTAAAGCTTGTAACTGAACAGTTTCAGTAAATGTTTCAGTGTCTACACATGCAGTACCTATTAAAACAGAGTAAACTAACCAACTCTGCCATAGGTTAGTACTTGTGTTTTCAAGTACTATCCTATGGCAAAGTTTGTTACTCCACAACAATGCATATATAGGCGCTAATGGGGCTAGCTGGGGCATGAGGGTGCTTCAGTATTGGGGCTGCCTGCCAACTAGCTCTGCACTGAAGTACCCTTGTGCCCCAGCCAGTCCCTCCACAGCACACTGGGCCAGATTGGACCAGCCCCGGGTTGGCAAGCTGGCCCCCAAGACACCCTGCCAGCCAGAGCTCCTGCAGCTCAACATACCACAGTCCCAAACACATGTTCAAATGCAGTGCCCAGGAGCAATAAACTTTGGCACAAACTGTGCCAGAGTTTACTGCTGTATGTTAATCGCGCTTGTAGACATGTCTCCTTATGAATACAAAAGATTCCATTTAGTCATAATTTCTTGTGGCATGAATATTAAAAGTTGCATAAAACACGGTAGTGATATGTTATCAGCAGAACATGCACCTGAGCTGCTTTAAGAGTAATTCTATCCCACAAGTTGGCCAATTGTGACAGCAGCAGAAATGTACAAGTCCAACTCAAGACAATTCACGCTCACGTTACACAAAAGGAGAAGTTCTCATCATTATGTTTTTTGGTTTTAATACCACAAAAAAAAAAAATTGGACCATTACACTGGCAGGTTACAACACACTAGGAAACTTATCTTTTAAGAAAGCTGAATATTAGAGAACTCATTTTCAAACATGTCTTGTCATCTGCTTTTGTGCTAAATTCACTCACTCTGAGCCTGGATTCATGATATGTGGAAGAAATAAACAGTCTGAATTCTTAAGGATACCACAGAAATCAGGTGGCTTCTGTCAGGCTTATTTCTATTTATTTTCCTCAGTACTCATGACAATGATATAACCCTTCACGAAAAGTTCTTATATTTCTTGTGAACACATCTCCAAAGGATAGAGCTGTTAGAAAAATCTAACTTATTAACTGACACAATTAGAGACATAGCCATGTTAAATGGAAAGTTAGAAAAATAATCCATATTTCTAAATTGAAAGTTATATGCAGTATGGCCAATATTAAAATGCTACTGTTCAGCATTGTTAGTAACAGGCCCATCTTATAAACAGTATTCATATATTAATATTGTACAAGTGAGAAATGACAATGTAAACATACTCTACCACTGTGCAATTCCACTCCATAAAATTCAAGGGTTCGTGCTATATTTATATAACAGGACTCTGCTTCAGATTGCTTGAGGCCACTAAGAAGAAAAAAAACAAAGGTATTTAATACATTTAAAATTAATAAGGACAAGAAATTAAGGTCACTGAACAGACAATTTTAACTTATTATTAAGGTGCCTTTGCAATGCAAAAGAATCCTTTAATCCAAGGAGTGACAGGTTATCTATAAATATCAAGCAGCAGCTAATTAGCTAAGTATGTTAGCTCCTTCTAGACTCCTTCCTTACACTGTGGAGAAATGCATCGCACAGCTCCACTGGAAAACTCTCAAAGTCATATTCCCTTTTAATTGCAATTAAAAACAAAAACTAATGAACAAAATATGGACAGCTGTTTACAAGGGTGGGGAAAAAAAGACGACCCTCCAAAAAACAGGGAGAGGAAGTGCACAATGGAAAGAGCAGACTAAGGGGAAAAAATGGAAAAAAGGCAAATTGTAAAATTTGGAACCAAAACTGGATCTAAAGTTATATCTACTTTAGCATCTGATGAATGAATAAAAGAAAGCCAGGAAGCCTTAGGATGTTTTATTTGCTTCTACCACAACATAGAAAAAAAGAAAAGAACGAGCTGTGATATTTAAGAGGGGTTTGTCTTTTCTTTCCAGCATAGGAGAGGATGAAGACAATAGATTTCCTAACTGGTAATAAATTTAAATCAGCAGGTATCACACCAACTGACCTTGAGATCTCTGCCATGTTTAGGGCAAAACAAAATTTGGTTTTTGGTACAGGTAACATGGAAAACTACCCTGGGTGCGAATCCTGGATTAATTCTAAATGCCAACTTTTCAAAACAAGCAAGAACAAAATCTCATAGCAAAGTGCTTTCTGGATAGACAATGTAATGTACTAACTGATCATGTCAGAACAAATGCCTGCCAGCTAATAATACAACCTTAACAGAAAAAGCAAAATGATGACAAAGATGACCTAGCACGACAGAATCTGGAATCAAACTCAAAAGCAGCTAAACCTTTACAAGACAGTCTCTGGAAGATAACTGAGAAAGGCCTCTTGGTCTGACAGTCCCAAGACTAAGCCTTTAAATTAAGCTGCCAAAGGCAACTTAAACAAGAAATTCTAATACGCTAGCCATGGCATTGAAGTAATGTTAACAACAACATACAATGACTTTCCAGAGGTAGTAGTAACACTTGTAGTAGTAAAAACCTTCTTAAAAATTAAAGGTCAGTTTTTGTACGCTCAAGAGATTAAGATTCCTAACCATCCTCTGATGGGCGCACAGTGCAGTGGTGTGGGAGGGCATACTGTGTGAGGCCCCAGAGGCCCATGTCCCTCTCACTAGTGTGGCTCAGGGGGTGTGCAAGCCCTCTACTGCTTAGAAGTTGAATAGCCCCTGGCTAATGTTTGCTTTTATGGGAGATAGGCAAGGAAGCCAGAATACAGCACAGTATGGGAGGGCTGAGTTTTCAAGTTTTTAGGTGTCATTTAGGGAATCTACGGTTATTTTTTATTTGCAGGTTGTCACTTACTGTAAGCCATGTGAGTCTTTCTAGATAGAGCAGAATATAAATCTAAATAATTATTATTATTCAGTCCAGTGAAGAGGAAACCACATTTCATTTTCAGCTAATGAGGGGACCAGACCTCTGCATAATTAACTAACAATATGAAGTTGATAACCATGTCTCTCGCAATGCCTCTGGCACTCCATATCCAGAAGTACTTCTACACACTGGTGCAAAGAAAGTCATAGGTAGGAAAGCAGGGCTGGAAGGGACCTCACATTGTCATCTAGACCAGCTCCTGTTCAAGGAAGGATTGTCTCTAAACCATCCCAGCCAAGTGTGTCCACCCTGCTTTTGAAAATGTCCAGAGATGGAGATGCTACAAATTCTGTAGGTAGCCTGTTCCCGTGCTTAACCACTCTCCTAGTCAGAATGTTCCTCCTAATCTCCAATCTAAATTTCCCTTCCTGAATCCTGAGGCCATTGCTCCTAGTCCTGTCCCCTGAAGCCACAAGAGAAAAGCCCATCTCCATACTCTCTCTAATTACCATTTAATTATCTGAAGACTTATCAAATCCCTTCTTTTACCTCCTCTCCAGACTAAATAACCCTACCTCTTTCAGCCTAAGCCATGCTTTTCAGGTCCTCAATAATTTGTCACTCTCTACTGGACTTTCTCCAATCTGTCCTCATCTTTCTGGAAGCATAGGGTCCAGAAATGAATACAGTACTCCTAGTAAAACCTCACCAATGCTAAAGAGGGCAGAAGATTCACAAGTAGCACTCCTGTTGATACAACCCAATGTGCTGTTGGCTTTTTTGGTAAGAAGAACACTGTTGGCTCATATTCAGCTTCCGGTCTATGGTCTATCATAACTTCCAGGTCCTTCTCTGCAGTACTGCAGTCTAGCCAGTCATTCCCCAGCCTGTAATTGTGCATACAATTATTCTGTCCCAAGGGCAGGGCTTTGCACTTGTCCATGTTGAATCTCATCTGATTGAATGCAGATATTTCTCCAGTCTATCCAGGTAATTCTGGATCCTAGCCCTGCTCCCCAGAGTGTCTGCAACTCCACATAACTTGGCATCATCCACAAATTTGCTAAAGCATACACTTATTCAAAACAGGTTCCCCAGGCATCTTTCTTGGATCTGGTATTGAAGTCAATTACTTCAAAACAGTAATAGTCATCCTCGTTCTCTAGCTACTTGCTAAGCATGCTGCTACTACAATGGCTATAACCTTCACTCAAAAAACACGTTCCCAATTTGGATCAGATAGCTGTTTTGAGACAGTATCCCTTTTCTACAACTTCAGACAGGCAAACTCTAAAGGTACAACAACAGAGAGTAAAGAATGAATAGAAAACTTGTTAAAATCATAAATATGTAGACAAATCCTAAAGCAGATTTCTAGTTTTTTAACAAGATGAAGCAAGGACAGATAGCAAAGATTCATCAAGTTCTTCAGGAAATTCAGTACAGTTCATAAAACTTCCCCATCCATCTTTCACCCATAGTAACTCAAAGGGAAAGAAACACATAAAAGTCTTATCTTTTTACTAATGTTTTTACTGAGTTCTTACTAATACTTCACTAAGTTGATACCATGTTTGTGCAACTAGGGTACCTGTAGACACTGCTCTGACACGCTGTAATTACAGTATGGTGGAGCAGACTTGATGAATCAAGTCTGCTGGATTGTGCTAATTAGCCCACTCGAGCAGCCTCTGTGTGTTGTGTATTCAGTGTCCCTGCACTTCAAAACAGCAGGGGGGGAGGAGCTTTAACTAAAGCTCACTGAATGAACTTTAGTTAAACCACTCCTGTTGCCATTTTGAATCATGGAATGCTGAATACATGAAACGGTACCGGTGCTTTAATTAAAGCGGCACTCAGACCTGCTCTAATTAAAGCGCCCCTCTCAACTACCCCCTGGAGAACCTGTAAATATGCTCCTAGATTCCTTGAACTCTCTAAAGAGAATAAGGGAAGAGCTGTTCACAGTGTACTTCTTGCTTTGGAGACCATGGAGCTGCAGGGAGATAATTTAAAGAGAACCTGTTCTAGACACTGTATGTAGTTGGTGATGTTTGTACCTCACCATCTGCCACTCTAAGTTATAGTGCCCCCCCACCCCCAGCCCAATGCTAACAATGGAGAATATTTTCCCCATTTCTTCTTTTCTCTTCCAGATCATTATCCTGTCTTAACAGTAGCAATCATCAAATGTTTCAGTGGAAGATGCAAGGAACATTGCACTAAAATCTAAATATGCTTGTCTCTCCTCGTTCACCTCTTACGGTCTTATCTCAATCCCCAGAAGAAACTGACCTGAACCCTGAAGGGGCTTAGGCTCATGAAAGCTAAATGCTCTGTCTGCAAAACATTTGTTTCCTCAGTTTTTAATACTTAATTTAGACAAATGGCACACTTAAACTCTGATTATTAATATTCTGAGGTACCTGCAGCATCACAAACCACAGCACCACACACACTTGACTCTGAAGTTTGAATGGTATAGAAAAAAAGTCTTGTGAAAACAGAAATCTCCTTCCTCAAAGGCCCCATTTTCATTCATATCGATAGTGACTTCTAATCTGTCATCTGAAAGGATCCAAATGAGTAAACATCTCCCACACAGTAAGATGTGATGAGAAGCCAACCTCACCAGAACTCAGAATACAAATCTCTGGCTGCACCACTATCTCTGGCTCACAATATCTGCACAGATTGCAATCACGGGTTGAAGGATGGTGGGGAGTAAACTTCAGATTTTACACTCCAAACAAGGAACCAGACACGATTAGCAGCAACTTTTGACAAGGAGAGCCAATTCCTTATCGTGGTGTGCAATCTCACTTATGCCCAGAATTCAGCTGTACGACTAATCCCAGTAGGCTACCTCCGTGGCCTAGAGATGTCAACAGGGGAGAGATGAGACAAAATACAGGGCAGCAGGCAAAAGGACTGCTGGAAAAAAAAATCACACTTACAGCCTAAATCTTTGATCTCAAAATAGAACTCCTATGAAAATGCAGATGCCTGCATCACAAAGGGAGAACACTGAAGCTAACAAAGATCTGTACAATGTACTGCAATGTTTATCCTATTAGCATCTTCTGTGGCCTTTGTGGGTGTGATTAATGCAATCAATCAGACTGCAGGATTTGGTCCACGTGAAAGAAACACCCTGCTTCGGTGTTATCCACCTCAATCTATCGAAACATTAATCTTCGGTGGAGACAAGATTCCTTTTCTCACCTTTTTTTTTTATTTTCACACTTTTGTTTCTTGTCCAATTACAGTGTTCTAGTTCCACCTTTCCAACAAGCAGCACAAAACTAAGGCTGCGTACACACATTCACAGCATCTGGAAGAATTCTCTTGGGTTCTTTCTCCTGGTAGAAAACACCTCAAGATGCTGGAGGACTCTGCTGTGGCTTCTGTCAGAAAAGAACATTCATTCTCCCAGGATAAAGTCTC
>NW_017729007.1:338353-351109 GCF_001723915.1 Gavialis gangeticus | reverse complement strand
TGGCTTCTGTCAGAAAAGAACATTCATTCTCCCAGGATAAAGTTTCCTAGTAGTATTTAACTCCAGTTGTTCCTAGGTTATTTTTCTCCTGGAGTGACATTTTGGCTCTGGGAGAAAAATTCTGAACATCTGTACTGTCGCGTTTTCTATTGGGAAACAAACTACTTTCCCAGAAGAAGATGGAAGTTATATATGTGGCCTAAAATTTTCAAATGAGACAGATAACAAATTTCTGTGTTAAACTCAAAAATAAAATGCTATATATAGCTAACATAGCAATGAAATTGGTATCCTAAAATGATCGAATTCCTGACCAGGCTTCTAATCTTGCCAAGCAAGTGTCAGCCTTAAGATATCAAGAGCTACTTAATGCATCTCTAAAATGAAACCAAAGACAGAAAATTCCAGCTCAAGAGGAAAAAGACTGCCTCTAATTGTTTTCATAGCTTAACCAGATTTCAGCTTCACCCTAGCAGCAGAATGTGCGTGAATGTCAGCTGTACCCATCAGTGCAATACCATTGTGTCAGAAACGCACAGTCAACGGAAATGTGTTTCTGTATTTAACAACAAAAAATATTTCAGTTTATATTACTCTGCAGGAATCAAGGAATCTTGCTATCAATTTTATGCAAATTTCACCCATGCTGAAGAAAGATTTTTTTAAACAAATAAAAAAAAATACCCCTAAGTATCCAAAACTTCCAAATGGATCATTTGTCCAGCTGTAGTAAACTGCCATGTCTTCTTTTATACCCAGAAAAGAAAAGGCTATCAGTCATGATCTTTGAAGCCCTCTATCCAAGAAGCTTTCAACGAATTACCCTCAATGGTTTAAATCAATTTAATTCATTTAAACCGCTGAACATAGTTCACAGATTGCATAGACATTAGGGCTGGAAGAGACCTCTCGAGATCATCCAGTCCAGCCCCCTGACAAAGGGGCAGGAAGTCAGCTGGGGTCAGATCACCCCAGCAAAATAAGCATCCAAGCAGTTCTTAAAAGGTATCCAAAAATAGGTGTTTGCACCACTTTGGGGGGAAGGGGGAGTCTATTCCAGACTCCAGAGACTTGGACAGTGAAGTAGTTTTTCTTTTATGTCCAGTCTAAAATGATCTTCCAGCAATTTGTGACCATTAGACCTTGTCTTCCCTTGGAGTGCTCTGGTGAACAGATGTTCTCTCAGTTCCTGATGCACACCCTTATATACTTATAGGCTGCCACTAAGTCACCCCTGAGCCTTCGCTTCTCCAGGCTGAAGAGTCCCATGCCTCTCCTCATAAGGCCTGTTCTCTTGACCTCTAATCATATGTGTGGTTCTCCTCTGGACTCTCTCAAGTTCTCCATGTCCTTTCTAAAGTGTGGAGCCCAGAACTGGGTGAAGTGCTGCAGCCTCACCAAGGCCAAGTATTTATAGATTTGTTCTAAAATGCAACTTAATTAAACAATAAGGTGCAACCACAGAATATACAACAAGTTCAGAACACATGAGGTTTTTTTAAAGACAATTAGAAAGCTGAAGTTTATTTCACAACACTAATACAACACTACTCATCAGCCTAAAACTTTTAGGAACTTTAAATGGTCTTCGCTCTATTTATTTTTTTAAGTTCATGAGACAAATAATGAAGAAAAGGGGTTGCAAATTACTAAATTATGATTACCTGTGCTGTTCATGCAGCGATTCAACTTTGATTAGAAAATCTTTGTTCTGATCTGGTAAAAAGTGGCAATTTGCAAGGTATCCTGAATGATGTTCTGTAGAGTTAAAGTCTCCAAGCTGAGCTGTTAGGGGAAAAAGAAAAACACATCCATAAGATTTCACAGTTAGCCTCAAACTGCTGCAAAATATTGTTTAGGAGACTTTCCTCCTCCATGCTAAATAGCATATTAAAGTAGAATAAATTTAGTTATGCAGAATTGAAAGAAAGACTATTTTCCACCGGAAGGTACTGTTGTTTAGCATACTGTCTCTTACAACAACAGCGCATGAACAATCTCTTCCAACATAAAAGTATAATTATAAGTAAATGAAAACTAAATCAATATTTTATTAATTTACTTATTTTTTACAAAACTTTGTTACGTATGTCACAAAAACACTGTTAAAAGGAAACTACTTAACCAGCGTAAAGATGGTCTAAATCAGGGATGTCATACATAGTCAATTTGATGCATATCATATACAGTGCTTCCGCAGAGTAAAAATCTGCAACCTGAACATCTAAGAGCTCTATCCTTCACACTGTCAAATATTCCAAACTTTTGTAGCTTTCTGCTGTCATAGCAGTTCATTTATCATTTATCCATCTGTCTTGTTTACTGTTAAATCTAACATGAGCTATGCACCTAACCTGCATGTGAAAAATACCACAACTGTACAAGTGACTATTACACACAAATGGCCAAATACGTAAAGCACAGAAACAGTATTTTGTACTAGTATCCTCAATCCTGTTTTTCCTATTGAACAAAACTAAATACAACAGGAAAATCAAAAGTATTGTTACTATGTAAAGACCATTTCTCTCCTGTAGTGGTGGAATATTGACTAGAAATTCAAAGGTAGTATCATGACTTCTAATGTAGTAGACTTGGGGACCAAAGGAAAAAAAAAAAAAAAAGAGAGCCATTTTCTAAAACCTGTTTGATGCCTTGCATCTAAAAAAGAACTTCTGACAGCAAGCAGTATTCCGGTTTTTTATTGTTTCCTTTTTTCTTTTCTCTTAAGTCTTATACATAACTGGTAACAGATTCACATAAAACAGATTTCACTGGAATCAATTTAAATCACAAGCATTAACAATTTCAAACAAAGCAGCTCTCATGTAAGAAACAAAAACATTATACACAGTGATACAGTACTATGCATACCATTAGAACCTGAATGGTTTGGCTTTTTTCTAATCATAAATAAATGGTGCTTACATAAAAAGATTTCAAACATTAAATTGGTTGAACATGTTATTTGCAAGATTTGTGGCTGGGCACAAGAACAACCATTTGTCTAGGCAGCAGACACAACAGTAATACAAGAAAGCCTTGGCAAAGTCACATGATCAAAGATTTTATTTTTTTAAACAAGATACCATTACTTTCTACAGACCATCTAATACAAAAAGGTTGTCTAGCTTGAATTAACTAAACCAACTTCCTCTCAATTTCTCCATAAAATATTTTTACAAGCACAATTATTATAAGGAAAGAAAGCCAGAAAATACCATAATTTTGAACACTTGCCACTAAAAACAAAACAAAATGAAATTTATGTCCTGTAAACCTGAACCACTGAGGTAACGAACCAGTTCTAGAATGAGAGCTGTCAGCAACTAGAAAAGTCTCAACATATATACACAAAAAGAAAATGAGTGGACAAGTACAGGGAGTAGTTTAGCAAGTTTACCATTACAGCTGTATTATAATTTGTTCTGAAGTAACTTTAAAATTTGGACTAGAAGGTAAATAGTTAGCAGAAAAGCTTAGACTTAACATTTCTCAGTGATGGCAGAAGAAGGAGCAATGGTCTCAAGTTGCAGCAAGGGATGTTTAGCTTAGGCTTTAGGAAAAACTCTCTCACTAGGATGAAGCACTGGCAAAGGTTACCTACCGAAAGAGGTGGTGGAATCTCCATCCTTGGAGGTTTTTAAGACCTGACTAGATAAAGCCTTGGCTGGGCTGATCTAGTTGGGGATGGTCCTGCTTTGAGCAGGCAGCTGGACTAGATGACCTCCTGAGGTCCCTTCCAACCTTAATTTTCTATGATTCTATGATTAAAATTCAGTAAGTGAACATGAATTTGAACAACTGTTGAACATTAATTCTTTTAGAAAACATATAACATCCCTCTGTAACAAAGCAAAAACAATTACTATTAAATGTCGATGCAGCTCTGGAACTATGTTTTTTGTTTGTATGTTTGTTTTTAATAAATGCATACATCTCAAAGCTAAGGCTGTAAAACAAGCCTAAAATGACTGACACAAACTGGCATGACTAGTAATGGTCATTAAACAACTCGCAACCTACCATATTGGACTGAAAAATATTCTTATTTTCTCTTTTCCAGCAACCAATACTTTCCTCAATCCATTCCATGAAATGCAACCCAATATTTTTTGTTATTTTTGCCAAAGAAGGCTTTTTGAAGTCAATTTTAAGTATGTTCTTATCAACGAAAGACTAGGTTGCCAAGAATAATGCCATTTTAATTCTCAAAATGTATTTGTGCCATAGGTAAAAAATATTTTCTTAGGATAAATGTTACCTTTGCTAACAAGGGCAACTGTTTCTCCTTGATTCATTATGACATGGCTTCCTGCTGCTCATCTTCCAAACATGGAGGCTCCTCTTGTCTTTTTTCCTCTTAGCTATCTGAAGTCATATCAACAGGGGAGCAATTTAGACTTCTATCTAATTTTCGAACTCCTGTGGCAACTGCCACAGTTGCAGAAAAACTATACACTCTGATTAGTAGACATTATGGAAAAGTAGCTAGCCATCTTGTACAGGATGTTTTCATTTTATTTTTTATCTGAATAACTGATGAAAAGAATTAGGACAAGTCAAAATCCTAAGAACAAATGTGACTTCTCTACTGAATTAAACCAGACAGGGGAGCGGAGAGGGGAGAAGAGGGTGAGAGGAAAGGAATGACAAAAGATATCTTCCTTGTAACACAGATGAATCAACAAGCACGAGCCTCATGGAGCAACAGCTCATTTAAGCAAAGATAAAATTATTGTAAGGAACTACATTATATCTTTCCCCTTTCTGGCCATCTGTTTTCTCTAAAATTCATTATGACTGGGAAAATAAACAGTAGTAAAATAAAACTCAAGGAAATGGAGCCAAGGGTTAAAAACACTACCTCTCAGTTGAATACTATTTTCCACACATAAAAAGTGAAATTTTAATGAAAAGTGAGCATTTTCATGAAGGAAAACCAAAGGAAGAGCAACAGAACCTTTCATTCAAGGAGGAAAAAAAATTAAGGACAGCCCATCTACTTCACAGTGCTTCATCAAGAAAGACAAAAAAGGCCACGCAACCAGACAGCATATTTCTTTGGATGGATACTTGCTTCCTGAAATCTCAGCTGCTAAAGTGGCTACAAAACTCAATCTTTTATGGACCTTTGAAAAACAAACAAACAAAAAAAAATAAAATCCTGAGTTTACACATATGTAAAACATGGTGGATACAGACAACCCTTCTCACCTACAAGGCTCAGTTTTGTGTAAAAAAAAATAATAACCAAGGAAAGTATAATTGTGTACATAGTTCTTCTTATGGTTAGGGATCTATCCAACTCGACAAGACAGACAGCTGATTGTGTGGGGAGTTAGTGGGGCTGGCCACCATTTTCAAGGGCTGATTGCAGTGGGATCCCCCACATCTGTAATGGACTGAGAGGCTCTGGTGCCACCTCTGCCCCTTGCTGCTGATTGGCTGTGAGGGCTGTCCATTATAAAGCCCTACCCCTCACCAGTGATTGGTTGGGACGGCTGTCCATTATACAACCCTGCCTTTCACCACCAATTGGTGGAGAGTGGCAGGGCTGCAGGACAGGCATTCCTCTCAGCAAATCAGTGGCGAGGGCCAGAGGTGGCAGCCATCTTGGGTTCTCCCTGCCAGAATTCTCCCTTCCCCTCGTCCTCCCTACTGGCTGCGCAGCAGTGTTGCAGCACCATGAGGACTGCTGGCTCCCTCTGGGGAGCCAACATTTTATTTTCAATACATTCTGGAAGGGGTGGGGGAGGAGGTTGCAGATTTCACAGGCTTTGTCCGACTTCTCAATTTCCATACAATGCGCAAAAATCGGGATTTGAGTAGATCCCTACTTATAGTGAAAAGGATTACTACACAAAGAAAAGAACTATCTCACTTTAAAAGTTGAGCAAGAGACAATAAGAGGAACAAGCACACTTGCAAGACTATTCAACTTTGAGCAGCAAGTCCACAAGTTTATGGGTATCTATGTTCTGCAGGCCATGAATCTCGGGTTCTGGACAGGTTGGCTGCTGAGTAAACCCTTAAGAAGAAGGCCCCACTAGACCAAGTGTCCATAGATACTTAACCAAGAAGAATACGAAAAATCATGGGTGATTAAGAGACTAGCTTCGTCAGGTACTGAGAATGCATTTACTTAGATCTACATCCAACCTCTATCTGCATAGCTAGTCAGTTTAGAATTCCCTTTATCTAAATGCAAATGATCTTGGATACCACAACTCCTTGCTGTAATAGAAAAAAAGAATGTTCTTAGCTTCATTTCAGTATTTTTTTGGTTTTTGTGCCTCATTCTGGTCAAAGTAAAATGCCAAGATATTAGCTGTGGCCCTCCTCTCATAATCCGTATGAGTAGCGGATGAATCCAGGAGAGAAATACGAAAGACAAATGCCACAACTGCTTTAACTCCGGTGGAGATTATAAGATTTCTGGAATGAGCTTTTTCCAATAAAAAGAACCTGTCCACCTGATAAATTTGGAGGTACAGAAGACAATCTGCTTTCTAATTCTGGGAATTTGGCTGCTTGATGAAAAACATTGTATGAGGAACACCAGTATCAGGAAACAGTTTCTATCGGGTCATTCCAAAAAGCTAGAGGCATTAGAACAGTGGTTTTCAACCTTTTTAGACTTGAGGTGCCTCTAAGAAAATGCCGGCTCTTAGTTTTTGCTTGCTTTTTGGACTACAGAAAAAAAATAAGGGAGCATTTTTTCTGTTGCAAAAAGCACACAAATACCACGACAGATTAGAATGTTTTCAACCGTATGAATTCCTATTTGAAAGCTCTGGGTTTATCTTATTTACACACCTGACAGTGCTAATGGCAGTGTTTCATGGCACCCTTGAAAGGATCTCTACCTAAACCTTTGGTAGAGATCCTTTCAAAGATGTGGCACCCTGGGCGAGTATCACTGCATTAGTAATACAGGTTCCTTGATGGAACAAAAGTGTTGTGAAGCTTAAACCCAACTAATTTACTTCAAAACAATGTCTGTATTAGGACTAACTTCTGGAGGCAAAAAGAAAAATTCTTTTGAACATAGGTAAGGAATGCTGAGACTTGAGCACAATCTGGTCAATATACTGAAATATTATCCTGGAGAACTAAGCTACTTAACTGATAAGACACCAGAAGAGAGGAAAACATGCCATTTTACGAAGGAAAGTTAACAGCATTAACATTAGGTCTGAGAAAAACTGGACAGCAGAAGAGACTCCAGTCTCACCTGGAACTGGTTATGGTCTTCACTGTGAAAAAGCAAAGGCACCATGGACAAATCAGAACATGTGGACAAGCTTATCTGGATGATACTAAAATCCTAAGAAGATATCTCTTAATCCGAATGCTGCACTCCAGCATTCCACCCTGTAAGAATTAGCCGAGAGAGGTGTGGGACCAGGGCAAAACTCATCCATTTCTTGCCTACCTTAAGTAAAATGGATGGCGGGAACACTTTAGGAAAAAATAGTAACTTTACTTTCTTGTTCGTTTTCCTGGAATTCTTTGAAATGAATCAGAAAAACAAAGACTTAGACCAAACTATTTCTATAGCCCATCTGTCTAATATAGCTTATAAACTCCTTTGGATTCATCCAGCGGGAATGGAAATTTTCTTTATGAAAAGGCTTCCAAATCCAGATATGCATGGAAGATTTTTTTTTTTTTAAATGAAAGAAACGCTTATTTCAAGGTAATAAGGGAACAGATAGTAAAAACCTAGAATTTGAAAGGTCTTTGTGCCAGTCATTTTATAGAAAAGCCTCTTATTAAAAGAGGCAGCTCAAAAATGGGAGGCCAACCCGCAACTTAGCAGGCCACACAGCCTCACAACTGTAAAAGCTTGGTCGTTCACTCTTCAGCTGATTTTGCCAATACCAGAGTTCATAGTCCCTCAATGCAACCCCTCCCCCTTACCCCCACCCCATCCTGAGGACAAAGGAGAAGGAGAATATTTTTTAAATCAATTTAGAGTCAAAAGATGATATAAAAATTTTGCAGACCGCAAGGAGGAGTAGGCAGGAGAGAGAGGACAAGAAAAGCCTTGGCAAAAATGCCTTTTCTGAAGTAGCCAAAGTTGTTCAATTGTGCACTCCTTTTTTTGCCGCATGTTCATATTAATCTGCCTAATCCATGGGGCACGCGGACGACTAACATAAGCGATTTGAACAGTTAATAGTGCTGCTTTAGATGAGAGCTGCTAGCAGTAACCTTGACAACTCTAATGGATGAGGAAGAAAACTTGAAGAAGATACTTAAAATCTGTCTGCTTGCAGATTTAAGCTATTTACAAGCTCTATTGCTATGGGAAGCTGGCACAGTTCTTCTTAGGCTGCTCTACGGAAGTCCCCAGAAACTAGATAAGGCAAAGCTATCACATACTTGACTAGCAACAAAAGATAACCACCATTCTCAAGCTGCCCTGGAAGCTGGTTCCAAGTACATGGATTTTAAAACCTTTTGAGTTCCTCCCATCCTTTATCATTTTTCATTTGTGGTTTTCATTTTAGAGCTTACTGGAGTCATAGAACAATTTGGAATAAAGAAGCTGAATGAATGGCTGAAAGAGCAGGGCTTGTGATAAGCACAACACAGATGAGTACTGAAGTGAGACCTTGCATGGAACTAATAAAGCACAGACAACAGGATACCATATTTTCCCTTACACAGCAGAAAAAAGTACCATTGGCTAGTAATGTATTGTTCAGACTAAACAAAATTTCCCCCTCTTCAAAAAGAACCATAAAAGGGTAAAAAAAGAGTCACATTTGACTTATATACAGGATTGCAAAAGAACAACGACACAATACAACTCTACAGAGCAGATAACCTTCTGTGCCATGCTTCAGGCACAAAATTGCTGGTTCTCAATAGAGTTAAGTGCTTGGTCCTGGTGGTGGCAGCAGGCTGAGCTCACGCAGGGAAGAACCACAATGGCTGGGCAACCCAAGATTGTCACCAGCCAGAGTTCATGGAGCCCATTCAAACTCCTATGGTGACAACCTGTGGGTCTAAAAGCTTGCTATGGGGACCATCACTCAGTGCTTCATGGGCGATAGTCTATACAATGGCATGCTGATACCATCTTTCCACATAGCACAGTAACTCATTTTTCCCATCCCTGCTAAACCTATTTAAATTAATTTCCATATCAAGACAAACATAACAAAAATCAACCAAAAGTCTTTCATTACATAGTCTTGACTTTTGTAATTGCAACTTTTTTGTGCATGTCACAAAAAATGCCAAATCAGAAACTTTTTCAGCATAGTTTTTTAATTCTAAGTGTGTTTTGGTCCCTTTCCATAGCTAGCTGATTCTCTTGGGGGAGGGAGGGGCAGATTTTTTAAGGGCAACAGCAGTTCAACAGTGTCATCTGTAGTTTGACCAACCACATTTTAACTGACTAATTACACTGAATAAACAGGGGGAAAGCTCAAACTAAATCTGAAAACATGAGGTTAACTTTTAATCAGGACAATGATGGGACAAATATTTCAGGGTCCAGCTGATGAATTCTTAACCCAAACAGCATAAATTTTAATTGCACCATTACTACACAGTTAGAGTAAGAGGTAAGTGGAGGAGAGCAATGCAGCCATGGTGAGAGAGGTTTAAAAAGAAAACACACACAAAAAATGCCCCTCTCAAAAGCTCTGTGGTCTGCCATCTCTGGACACACCTTATCTGATAGGAAACAGAATGGCATGCCTCTGCCTTTATGTCATTTTGACTCTTTAGCTGATTTACCCAACCTCCAGAAGATTCCAGCCAGAAGCCACTTCCTTACCAGGTCACATTAAAATACCACCTGCTTCCAGGGTACTTAAAGTTCAATAAAAATGACCGTGAATTCTAAGCTCACTCTTTGGCAGACAGTCAGACCTCCCTGTCTCTCTCTCTTTCTCTTTGAGGAGGCTCTAATAGGGAGCAGGTTTCTTTAGTTCCTGATCCTAGCCAGTCTGGTCTCCTGGACTAGAGACAGAAGTTACACATAAACCAGTTTAAGTGATCAGAAACTGGTTTAAACCTGTAACAGAATAGAAATTCACTGCACATACACCAGTTTCAAAATGGCTGAAACTGGTTTAAGATGCACCTGGTTGAACACAGTATCAACTCAACTGATTTAAGTCAAACCAGTTTATGAAACTTCTGTCCTGGACCTCTTCCTGGTTCAAATTAAGTCAGAGTCCCCCAGCATCCCACAGCCCTGGGCTGGGCTGTGCTGTCTGCTCCAGAGATCAGGGCTTGCCCCACTGCTCTACTCCCTAGCTGGAGCAGTGAGGGCTGACTTACTGGCCTCAAAGACTGGCTCAATGCCCCTCCCCTGCCCCCCCCCCAAGCAAACCCCTGCTGGGATCTGGGGCCTGGGAGGGGGATTAAACTTCCTTTCCCCAAAGTATGGAGTCACCCTGCCCTGTTTACTTGTTGCTGGCTGTGATTGTGAACTACAAATCCCAGAGACACCTGGAAGCAGGATGGGGAAGTGATAAGCAACCCTGCAGAGTCTTGCTGTTCTGACTGTGGACTGTAAATCCCAGAGACTTCGGGAGCAGCAGGAAGAGGAAGTGAGCACACAGCCCATGCTGGCTACATGCCAGAAAGCAGTGCCTTAGCACCTCCTGACTTCTAGCTTGTGCCACTGCAAGCATCTGGCTGACTTTCCTGAATCGAGTGAATGTCTGTTCATATGCTTATGGCTTCAATCTTTCCATCTTAGACTAACCTGCCAAGACTGAATCAATTCAGCCTTCGGCTCTTTGACTATCTGTACTTAGCCCTGCTGTGAAAGCAACAGTCTGCTTCCCCTCAAGCCTGCCACCAACTGTGCTGGAATGTAACTCCTTAGCTCTTCCTTCAGGTAACGAAGGACAGGACTAATTAAACACCAGGTAGTTCATTAACTCTTTTCTGATTTATGAAGTTTGTGAAGGGGCTAGGGGACATGACTTCTGAGGAAAGGCTGAGGGAACTGGACTTATTTAAAGAAGAGAAGACTGAGAGGGGATTTAATAGCAGCTTTCAACTACCTAAAGGGAGGTTCAGAAGGGGATGGAGCTAGACTGTTCTCAGTGGTGGCAGATGACAAAACAAGAAGCAATGGTCTCAAGTTGCAGCAAGGGATGTTAAGATCAGATATTAGGAAGAATTTTGCCACTAGGAAGGTAGTAAAACACTGGAACAGGTTACCAAAAGGGGTGTTGGAAGCTTCATCCTTGGTGGTCTTCAAAACCCAGCTAGACAAAGCTTTGGCTGGGATGATCTATTTGGCATTGCTCCTGCTCCGAGCAGGGGGTTGGACTAGATGACCTCCTGAGGTCCCTTCCAACCCTAACCTTCCATGATTCTATACCTGAGAGTGTTATTAGTGTGTGGCACCTCTAAAAGAGTATTCTCATCCAGGTTGAATCACTGCTCTAGAGGGACATCCCACTTCAACTAGCAGCAAGTGAGGTTTCTAAGACATGAGGCTGGAAAGCTGTGCTGGATGCAAACTTTACTTTAGTTCCAGCAGTTCTCAATTAGGATGCTGCAAAATGTTGCACAATAATAGCACTATTAGGTGTGAATATAGCTACATACGATTTATATAGTAAACGCAGGAAAAAGTTACCGCAGGATAGCACCTTAGCAAGTAACTCACCCAAAGATTTCAAAAAGGAATCCATAGTGCCAAAAATGTTTTAACATGTTGTGGTCCAAGTTCTTTGCAGCTGAAGTCAAACTGAATGAAAGCTATGAGCTGGCATTTTCCAATGGATGACTTGAGCCCAAAAAGGCTGAGAACTAGAGCATGCTACTCTGAACTCCTGAGGACCCACTAAGCTTCGAGCAAGAAGGAAAAAGAAGAACGCAGCCATAATGAACCACAGAACAACAGATACCCAGGAGGAAGTTTAAACCATTAACTCTTAGACTTCGGCTCCAACCCAGCACAGAACTTTGGTACATAAAAATAAACCCTACCAAAAATCAATGGCTGCTTACAGACATGAAAAAAAAAAGAGCACTTTACTTTCAATTCAGCATGCCCCTGTACAAAGCACAGTGCATGCCCAGAAGAGGCATGCACTAGGCAGAGACATGTTTAATGATTTCTTTGCCTCCGTCTTCCTAAGTAGGGACCAGAACAGCAACTTCCCTGCTGGGCCCCCCTCGGGCCCCAGGGGAGGCATACCTGGGCCAAGGGTTAGCAAGAAACTAGTTAGGGAGCTTCTGGAGGGACTGGACGTATTCAAGTCAGCCGGTCGGGATGATCTCCACCCTAGAGTTCTAAAGGAATTGGCCGAGGTCATTGCAGGACCCCTGGCACGGCTTTACGAGCACTCATAGTGCTCTGGTGTGGTGCCGGAGGACTGGAAGAGAGCCAATGTGGTTCCCATCTTCAAAAAACGGAAGGAGGACCCAGGACACTATAGGCCAATTAGTCTTACCTCAATCCTAGGCAAGCTGTTTGAGAAAATTATTCTGGCACACATCCAGGAGGGGCCAGCAGGGGACTGCATGCTTAGGGGCAACCAACACAGGTTCATCAGTGGCAGGTCCTGTCAGACTAACCTGGTGGCCTTCTACGATCAGATCACCAGATCGCTAGATGCAGGGGTAGCAGCAGACATAGTCTTCCTGGACTTCCAGAAGGCTTTCGACACTGTCTCTCACCCTGTTCTCATTAAGAAACTGGGGGACTGTGGTGTCGACACCCACACAGTAAAATGGGTTGCCAGCTGGCTGGAGGGCTGCACC
>NW_017729007.1:327864-333353 GCF_001723915.1 Gavialis gangeticus | reverse complement strand
GGGACCTGAACCTGTTCAGCCTCCACAAGAGAAGGCTGAGGGGGGATCTAGTGGCCTGTTATAAACTAGTCAGGGGGGATCAGCAGGCACTGGGGGAGTCACTGTTCCCCCGAGCACTGCCAGGAGTGACCAGGAATAACGGTCACAAGTTGGCAGAGGGTAGGTTTAGGCTTGATATCAGGAGGCACTACACTTCACTGTCAGGGCAGCTAGGATCTGGAACCAACTTCCAAGAGAAGTGGTGCAGGCTCCTACCCTGGGGGTTTTTAAGAGGTTAGATGAACACCTTGCTGGAGTCGTTTGACCCCAGTACTATTTCCTGCCATGGCAGGGGGTTGGACTAAATGATCTACGCAGGTCCCTTCCGACCCTAGAAACTATGAAACTATGAAGGGGCACTGCGTTAGTTTTACCCAGTTCACCCAATGTCTGTATAGATCAGGCGCTTCAGCAGCGCTTTTATCTAAAGCTGACTGAATCAGCTTTTCATCATGGAAAATCAAAGCTCCCCCTGCCCCCTCTGCTCACAAGGACACGGGTCCAGCTGCAGTGGTCCCCTCCCCGCAACTGCTTTGCGGCGCTGAGCAGCCCTGATATGCCAATGCCCTGCCCATACCATTGCCCCTCACTCCCGACCCAAAGCCCCCCACCCCTCATCCACAACCACCTGGTGCCCCTCAGTCCCCACCCACAGCCCTGCCAGTGCTCCTCACTTCCCACCCAAAGCCCACCACCCCTACTGATGTCCCTCAATCCCCATCCACAACCAACTGGGTCCTGCTGGTGCCCCTCACTCCCCACCACAGCCTCCCACCCCAGCCGGTGCCCCTCACTTCCCACCCACAGCACTCCACCTCCCTCCGCCCTGCTGGAGGGGAACCCAGCTGCCAAGGCTATGGGGCCAGGGACCTGAGTCCACAGCCCCCTGTCCCCCATGGCAGCACCCAAGTCCTGGCTGTCATCCCTGGGATGCAGCAGGTGCTGTGGCAGAGTGGAGTGCAGATCCCAGCTCCCCCTCCCACAAGGGCAGCACAGCAAGAGCAGATTCATGCTGCCTACTGTAGCGCTGGGCTCCCCAGCCTACTTCCCTCCCCTTGGAGCCTCCGTGGCCCAGCAGGCAGGACCCAGAGCAGCATGACAGAGTGGGACCAGGCAGGGAAGCTGGCTGCCACTGCTGGGAGCTCTGTGCCACCACGGCGAAGTGCCCCCTGACCACCTGGCAGCAGCCAGGGGCACAACTCCATGCCGCCATCCCCGCTGCTGATGGGCAGGCACATGGCACCTCGCCATTGCAGCTCCCTTTTTTTTTTTTTTTTTTAAACCACTCACTCATTGGCCACTTTCCTGCTTTTCTCCAGGGACCAGGCTTTTTCACAGAGGACCTCCCAAATTCGTGGTTTCAACAAAAACTACAAGTTTGGTAAGTCCCTACCAATGATTCCTGTTTTTTCACCAGCAGTAAATACCTGGCAGACAGGTATCAAATGGGGCTCCACCCAGAATCCCTCTATCTGCCCCTCTCAGCCTGACACACATGATTAATAGGACCCTGCTCTCCATAAGGTAGAGCTGAACCAAGCTGCCCTACACCTGATCTACATATAAATTTTTAGAGGATCACAGGACTTGAGACAAGAGGACCTGGTTCCAGTCACGAATAGGGGGCTAATTAGCACATGGATCCTATGTGTGGGTATCTGGAGTACATACACATACTGAGCAGTGCTGAGATGTGGGGTCACCACAGCCTGAAATGCTGTCGCCTCTGCTGGAGCCCAGCGTACTAAACTATATGATAAATCATAAGCTTTTAGCTTTGGATTAATATTATGCATAGTTTGTACTATGTACAAGTAAAAAAGTGCTTCTCAGCCTTTTCTGGCTAAGATCAAGTACAGTGCCTGCTCTTATTAATTCAAGTACAGAATCATGAGCTACCCCTGTGCTTGAGGGGGTGGGGTGGGGGGGCAGGAAAAGCAAAGACCCCAAACCCCAGGGTCACAAGACCCCATGATGGGAAACACCCCAAACATGGAGACAAGTGGAAGAGGCTTCCTGGTGAGGTTCCAAACGAGGACAGACAACTGAACCTAGGAAAACTGCCAATGGAGAAAAATGACTGCTTAACCAAGACCATAAGAGACTTGCTGACGGTAAAGCTTACAAATTTGCATTTGCTTATTTGCATGCCAGGAGGGGTTGAGTGGGAACCTGACTTCAGAGATTCCAAGAGCAGATCGGATTTCTGGCAACAGCTCCAGACAGCCAGGGGAAATCCCCAGCTCCAGACTTTTGAATTTATGAGGGGAGGCACAAGGACAGAGACTGGTTACAATCCAAAAGTAATCCAGGGCAAATAAAGGAAAAGGACATGGAGTTTTTGGCTAAGACGACACTGTGAGAAAGAAGGAAAAGTTAAGTACAGTAAATCCTAGGCAAACTGGGTGTGTAAACTGGAGCCTGAAAAGCCACAGTGATGCTGAAAAGCATGACTGGGAATTCAGGCATAGTGAAGCACCTCACTGCAACAATCTCCCTCAGCTTCCACAGGGACTTTGCACAGTAGCACGGTGACAGATCCACAGAGCTTTGCTGCAGCTGCAGGATGCACTGTGGTATCAACAGAAGAGAGGGTGCAATGCCACCATGTGAACTTTGACCTGGAGAAAGTTTACGGCTGAGTCTCTGTTCGAGACACTGAAGACTATGCAGTTCCCCTCAATCTTTGTCACCTGAATAAGGATATTGTGCACCAATGGAAGCAGCAGAGTGCTGGTGAATGGAGTTCCTGACTGCCCTGATCACAGTGGAGTCTGATGTCCAGCAGAGCTGCCTACTCTCCCTAATCCCATTCATCTGCATAATAAAACCACTAGCCCAGCAGTTCAGGTGAGATTCCAGGATCAGCAGAGTGCAAATCCCTGGGGAAAGCGAGGCAGAGATGAAGGTCCTGCCCTACATGGACAACCTTAATGGTCCCATGCAGTGACAACTGGTTGGTGGAAAGAATGTTACAACACACCCAGGTATATAGATTGGCAGCAGGGGCTAAGCTCAACACGGGCAAGACCACCTGCCTGGTACTGGGCAATCTCGGGGGATCTATTGGCCCTGGGCATCTCCAGCTCCCACAAGGGGCTGAAGATCCTTGGGGTGGAGTCTGAGCCAGAGCTGAACAGATAGAAAGCTTGGGAAAAGACCAAGACCCAACTAAAAAAGAGACTGGGACTGTGGAATATACGCCACTCTTCAATTGTGGGGGGGAGGGTTCATGGCCCTCACAAGGGTAGTATTGCACTGGTGCTTCTGTATACCGGGCTGGTCTTCCTCCCCTCAGAGCAAATCATTAACAGAATCCAAAGAGCCATGTGCATCTTCTTCAGGGGCTCCAAATGAGAGAAGGTTGCGAGAAACACACTGTATAAGACAAACGGACTGGAGGCCAAAGAATGCCAGACATCCTGCTGTTCTTCTGTGCCAAGTACACAAGCCAGATCTGCAAACTCCAAAACAGCCTGCTTCATGAAGTACTTTGCAGGGCACCTGCTGCAAGACTGCCAGGTGTACATGCTGCCCAACATGCAGCTGTGGACCATGGACCCACCATAGTTCTACAAAGGCTTGGACTGCTTCCAGAACAAGTAAGAGTTACACAATGAAGCCCTGAAGACCATAAGATGCAGGAGGTAGTAAAGGCAAAAGACAGACTGTTGCCCCTACATGTACTTCCTAGCGATGACTGCCAGGCTGTGTGGGAGCAAATCATCCAAAAGGACCTGAAAAAGGAACACAGGGACTTGAACTAGAAGGTAGCCCAATGGGTACTCCCTGTGTGGGCACTGGAACAGAGAGGTGCAGAGAGGCTCACCTGTCTGCCCCAGGCAAACCTGCTGGTGGCAAAAGGAAACAAACTGACCACCTCCTCTGGAACTGCCCATACACCAGGGAAGCGTAGGGGAGAGTAAGTGGATTCCTCCAGATGGTGATGGGAGTCAAGACCCTGACAAAAGAGGCAGCACTGTTTGGACACCTCACCAAACAGCAGGGGACCCCAATAGCCCATTTTGACCAGTTCATGTCTTGCTTCAGAAATGCCCTGTGGAAGACTAGGAACCTGGTCACATACAGGCATGCAAACCTCCCAGTTGAGGGTTACATGGAAGTGAGCCAGCTACAGCTGCACTGTATGAATACAGAAGGAACCAATGGGGAGAAGACTGTGGAAGATACGTGGAAGAGGAAAACAAGGTACAGACTGTTCAAGAATGGGACCCCCAGAGAATACAATGACAAGGGGGAAGAGGACGATGATGGTGATGAAGAGGGGGTGAAGCGATGAGGATAACAGGGAGGAAGATGGTGAAGAAGATATGGACTAAGGACTGGGAAAAGAAATAAAGGGGCTTGAGGAGGATCTTGGGGTGGCAAGGAGAGGATAGAGGGTACAGAGGTGATTTTGTCCGGTTGTAATGGTTAAAGCAAACGGTGATGGGCATGTGGGTGCACAGCTGCATTTACTATAATGGGAATTATGATAGTTAACGCTAGATGTATGTGATGAATGGTCAAGTGAACTGTGTGCGTATATATGTATATATAAATATATAGTTTTGCACAAAAAACAATTATGCTACGTGCTGTTTAAAAATGCATTTAAGGAATACCTGTGTCAAAACTTACAGAAGTTTCAAAAAAGGTAACATGCATCAATTCTGGGTGAATTAATTCCAAGATTACTATATGCAAATTGCTACAGCTGTGTTTATTTCAAGGTCAGGGTTTTCAAATTTGTTTCTCACTTCCATATGCTGAGAGTGAGTAAGGTCTCACAATAAGGGGCAGCAGAAGGTAAGGGGGCTACTTGACAGCCCAGATTTATTTCTCTGCTATAGAAAGGGGAGGAGACTAAATTCAAGGCAAACTTCCAATAATTAGATTTTAAACCTGGAAAATTATAACAAAAATTTATAAATTACCATATAGATAATCTAATTATTGGGGGGTTGTCTTATAAATCAGAGTCATTTTATATTCTAGTAAATATGGTAAGTCTGTGTCTGTGACAGAATATAAGGTTTGGACTTTTCATTTTTTTGTCATAGGATTGCATCAAGTTTGTTGCATTTAGCAAACCTAACTGTTTTTTAAGTTAGGTGTTCTGTGTATTAATGATGTCTAAGATCTTGCTGAATTTACAGCATCAAAAGACAAAATCATTCTACTCTTTTCTTCAAACAACTGGATCCCTAGCCTCTTCGGCAAGGGAGAAAGGTGGGAGGGAGGGGAGGAGCAGGAATATGTACCCATGCTTAAGAGCTTCAATTCAGTTTAGAAAAACTTAAATCTGTAACTTATTTTAAAAATGTAGGAACATTTAAAAATCAAAGTTTATACACTGCAACACAAAACACTTGACTATTCAAATTAAAATATTCTGGTTAGACTTTTTTTTTTTTTTTTTTTTTTTTTTTTTTTTTTTTCTCCCCCCC
>NW_017729007.1:322301-327825 GCF_001723915.1 Gavialis gangeticus | reverse complement strand
TTTTTTTTTTTTTTTTTTTTTTTTTTTTTTTTTTTTTTACAGCAGCCTCCCATTAGACCCACCCCTTCCTCTGAAGGACACATTTTACATTTATATTTTATAATTCAGCCCTGATTTCAAGCCAAAATAGCCCTTTACAACTCCTTCTGTAAACATAGCTAACCTTTCCACAAAGACATGGAGCAACTGCGTCATCAATAACCAGCTATGCAAACTCTTTTAGCCTGGCTTTATCCTGCCAACTATTTCATTAATACATGACCTGAGTTGACCCTCTCCCAATTTTGAAACTTTCTTAGGTTTAAGAAAAGTGGGCATTCACTGATTTTTTTCACTTTGTTTTTGCTGTTCGTTTGATTTGTGGAGTGGTGTATAAAACTTCTTCAATACCCTTGTTAAGGCTGTATACATTTAGTCTCTTTCATTTTTTCAGGTCTCATGCTTAAGTATCACATTTTGAACCTTCTTTTGTTTGTTTGTAATACAGAGATTAGCATGCACAGATCATTACACAAATGCTCATCATCACACACTGTTAAGTGATAGAAAGCTCCCTGTATATATCCAAAAACATAAACATCTTTCTTGACACAATATTCTACTGAGCAAATCAATTTACTCTCCACAATAAATGCCTTCCTGCCCACGTGTTTCTTCATGGTTGCTTTCTAAAAGACACTACCCTACTTTATACTTAGTGTCACATGTTATTTTCATATTATAAATTAAGGGCCAGCAAAGGTCCCTACAACAAAAAGGTCTAGATTTCTGGTGCCAAAGCCAAAAGTGCAATCCAAGTTTCCCTTCTCAACAGCTGTTTAACCCTGGAAACACCTAAACTGATTACACTCCTTTTTGAGCAGAATGGTGACTTAGGTTCTATAATTCTGCCTTCCACATATGTCTGAAGCTACCCCAATCTGAACAGCTATATTCCTAGACTCCCATCTAACACTCATTTGGATCCAAAAACTGGAAGAATTGGCACCTCTCTTGTAAAACAGGGCAGCCACAGTCACTTTCAATCAAAGAGAATGTGGTAACAGTTGTGCTCATCTTTTATAAAGCATTCACCCAGTAAGAGGGAGACCTGGGTATTGTACCTTCCTGAACCTGCAGGGATTCAACTGTATACCAGTCACCTCCCAGGAGAATGCCAGCACCACTCTCTAGAGTAGGCTGGGGGGGCCTTCACCCATCCTGCTGAAGTTGTGGCACTGCAGCAACAAATGCAGGATTCACAGAACCAGACTCAATCTGACCCATTAGGGTAGCAGTGAGAGCACTCAGCTGGGAAGAGGGAGCTCTCTGTTACATATCTTTTTTATTTTTCTGTTTTTATTATTCTGGAACAATGACTGTTTCATGCAAAAATGCATTAGTCAGCAAAGACTGTAACTCAGAATTTCCCCTCCCTGCTGAAAACTTTAACTTCTATATGAGGATTGTCCAGCTGGTGGCTCAGACCAAATATGGCCCATGAAGGGTTAAGCTGCAGTCCTGTCAGCCACTATCACTGTGGCCGCATTAGCAGCCAGACGCTCCAGGCTCTCGTTCCTCTGGCTTCTGCTTCCTGGGGCTGGCCAATGAAGAATGGCACAAAATTGAGGGCAAACCAGAGGGTGTGCAGATGTATGTCTGTTGGGGGATGGAAGGAGCAGTGCAGGGGACACTATGAGGTGTCGGTATCGCATGTGTCCCAGAACCTATGGCCCCACACCAATGCAGCCTACCCAGCTTGCAGCCACCCCCCCACCAGCCATGCAGAAGTTGGACAGCCTTGTTTTAGAGTACAGTCAGGCTAACATACGCAATATTGGGGTTATGATGCCAGCCCAAACTAGCCTGTGGCTTCATAGTTAGGTCATGCTCCTGGGATGTGGCAGATGTGAATCCTCCTGGATGAGGACAGCCTAGACCTCAGCCTCTCCTAGATCTCAGGTCTCTTACTTCCTACATGAGTGCTCTAACCACTGGGCTGGCACTGTCACCAGTACCTCCCCCTCATCTTACAGCTACAATGTAAGAAGAGTGAATCCCACTCTTCTCCTTTCAAAAAATACTCGTAAGGATTTACCCTCAGGACAGGGTTCCCATCTCTGGATCCCAAATGGAAAGTTGTATCCCTTCCAGTCCTGACTCAAAACCCAAGCTCCAGAGGGAAGCTGTAATGCAGACACATCCCTGTGCTCAGCATTCCCTACTATCTAACCCTAAGGTAGCTCTTTGCTCAGACTTTTCTAAGGCACTTAACTCTCCCTGTGCCATGTATACGAAGAAGCCTAGTGTTTCTTCAGCCTTTTGAATTCCATTCTGGGAGTCAAGCACTTTAAGTTTAGCCACTGCAGCATCTAACTTGAATGGACCAAAGTCCTTTAGATCCAACTTTAAATTACATTTAAATTGTCTTCACTTGAAACTGAGTTCCTTTTTTATTTGAATAAATTAGTCTCGTTAGAGAACATATATAGAAGGGTACTGATTATGAATTTCTAATTAGTGAACCAGTTCATGTAATACCTTTTCCATAACACAGACTTAAGAAATATATTTCCCTTATTCATATAATCTACCCTAGACATACAAGCATTGGCTACTAGTTATGTAGTCTTCCCTTTGTAAGTAGCTCTTTGCAAAGATATTACAATGCATCAACCACAGAAACAACTTTCTCCCAAATGAACAGATGATCTTCTGCAATGCAGATCAGTGAAATAAAAGGGACAGTTCAAAGATGCTCAAATATACTTTGTCAGCCAAAAAAGATTTGTTATTATTTACCCTGTACTGCATAAGATGCCAGGACAACAGCAGAATTAAGAGGGCATGTCAACCTAGAAGGAGAAAAATAATTTCATTTACGTACATAGAGAATAAACAGGTAAAACATTAACTGTGTCTCTACAAATAATATTTTTCATAAAAAATAATATGTATGTTTAAAATTTCATTTTTACTTTTTTTTTTTTTAATAAAGAAAAGACTGTAGTCACAGGATAGTAGGAAGATAAAAGCAAGTTGCTGTATAACAGATCACTAACTGAATGGAAAGAACTTGTCTTAAATGGACATGTTCATATCCTTGCTGAATGCTTATTTTGGAAAGCAAAAAGGAAAGGGGATTTTGTGCACTGGACATTATTTTAATAGCTGCTGTGTAGTATTTTTAACACTGAAAGTGCCAGGCATTCATAAGGACACACTAATCCCGAACTGAGAGAGGAAAACTTGCTCCCAATTACTAAAAGAAAATAGGTGACAGGACAAGTCAGAACAGGAAATATGAGCTTGTGGCCACTGAGCAAGCCCCATCCAAAAAACCCACAAAAACAAGGGTGGCCATCTATCATTCACCTAAGAGTTGGTATAGTGAGCATGGTACTCCCTGTGTGGAGGGGATCCCTCATTGAGTTCATGCCCTCCTGTCATACAAGTTCAGCTACAAACAGTTTCCTTAATGGAACATTAATTTGTTTAATTAATAATCAACCCATTCTATGGATGTTTGCAACACTAACATTTCCTGAGTTTTAAAATAATATTTTGAAAAAAAAAAAACTTATTTTTTAACAGCAGAAAATCATATTTTCCTCAATAAGCCATTCCTATTTATGCCCAGATTTTGGAAAAGAAACTGCAATGATTTCTCTTATTACCTTCCTTCCAAAATATCTGTTTTCAGCTGTAGGAAGAATAAATGCCTAGAAAGAACAAAAATTGGAAAACAGTCAATTCATGCAGAAATTTAAATCAAGGTATGACAATTTTTAAGAAATCTATTCATAAAATGAAAGCATTTATTTACTTACAAAAACTATATAAAAAACAACATACGCCTACTGGTAACTACATGCCTCCTTTACCTCACAAGGCATTTAAAAGTTCCTTTGCCATCCATATAAGAGTCTGTTTCAATCCTGAATCAATATAAAATGTGTAAAGCATGCTGTTTCAGTCTCAAGTTTCAAGAGTTATCAATTCTAACTATAATAATCAATAACCCACTTTTGGGGATAATGATTTATTTATTTTAAATTAGTGGTCTTTTGTGCCATTATTCTTAATAAAGTTAAAATTTCTTCTTCAGCAGAAGCTGACAAATGTTCTTTAAAGGAATTCCTGAGAGCAACCTCGCTTCATTTCCCATTAAGAAAAATCAAAGAGGGTGTTTACTGAGAAAGAAACCTGTTCCTACAGTGACACCATGAGAAGAAACAATTAAAGAAAAAATGGTTTTAAATAAATACGTTTAGGATTAAGACTTTAATTATGTATGCAGTTGTGATTGCATGAAATTGCTACAGAGCAGGAGTTAAGGTTGTCTAGGTGGCCTTAACTGCATTTGCATATTTTAATATCTTTGAATTTCTTTTAAATATTACCTTGACTCTGAATTTCCTGGATGTATAATTTGTTTTGGAATAAGTATCTCACTGAAGATTGAAAGCATTTATCAGTAAATTAAGGGTTTTAACAATAAAGGTAAATTGGTTGCCCCCCAACCTTCCATGAAATACTGTATAACCTTTTTACTTGCATGGGATGGGAAGAGAACTACGAGTCCTTATGTATTTCTAAATTAAAATGTATTATGTTTAATTAGCTTCATTCTGGTTAACACCCTTAATGACAATGAAAACCCCTAGGGGCGCATCCACACATGCAAGCACGTCTGCTTGCAGCAACTCAAATAAAAGCGGTGTAAATTTAAGCCAGGGCTTTTTGCCTCAGCGCATGTACCTGGACATACACTTTGGTGTGGGGCAAACTGTGCCACTTGGGGCAAAACAACCTTGCCTGGCTCCTTCTGGATCTGCAGCCAGGGGGAGCTAGAGCCCAGGGCCAGCACCTGTGCTGTCCCCAGCAGTATAAAAAGCTGCCCTGTCAAGTAACTCAGGCCTACTCGCTCTCAGGAGCTTCTGGGGCTCAGCCAACTGATACCTGGGGACACTACCCCTTGTGCCAGCTGAAGCAGCCCTGAGAGTTCCCTGCACCCTTTACCTACTGCAGCAGCCTGGCAGTGGGGGCTGCTGCCTGCCTGTGACCTGCTGCCCACTTGCCAGACACAGATGGGGACTACAGGGCCAGTAGAGGCTTCTGCCTCTCTGGACCAGCTGCCCATGGACTGTAGCTGCCAAGTTGGCCTTTGTGCAGCACTGCTGTCATTTGTGCCCCCTGCCCAGCCATCTGGGCAGCTATCACCCGGAAGATGTTCCAGGTGCGGTGGCCTGCTTTGAACTGTCAAAGCATGTCTTCCTGGCCCCAATTGGCCAGGAGGTCAGCCACCTCCAGCTCGGTCCAAAGTGCCAGCTCTGAGCAGGCAGGGTCCTGCCACTGGCCTCCCTAGCACGAATTCTGGTGTTCCCTATTGGAAAACTGAAAAATCCCTGATTAAAAAAACCCAAAGTCACTCTGTAAAATACCCCGAAATCCATGTTTCTCCACAACTAAAACAGAAGACCACGACAGACAGACAGACAGACACCAGTTGGACAATGTTTTATTGATATATCTACAATGTTAA
>NW_017729007.1:320786-321477 GCF_001723915.1 Gavialis gangeticus | reverse complement strand
TTCCATTGCTCCCCCAACTTGGTGCCTGGAGTAGGTGCCAGGGTCCAGCTCCCTGCGGCTGACACACTGCCTACCCTGCACAGGCAGGTAGCATGCTTCAACACCAGGGCGAGGACCAACCATAGAGACAGTTTGGCTACTACCAGGACATCTCTGTAGAGGACTGAGCCTCCGGTTGCCTCAGGGCACGGTTTGGGACTGTGCCCTGCCCTGCTTTTTTTCTCTGTGGGGTTTTTTGACCCCTGAATATCCAGTGGGTCTAATTTTGCCCCCGTTCTGCAAACTGTGAGAAACACTTTCTTGTTCCTGCACGTGCCTCTTGCAGCGTCTCAAAGAAGTTTGAGACGCTGCAAGAGACACATGCCAGCTCGTCTGGACACGCCCTAAGTCTCACTGCCTTCATTGGAAATTGCAGGTATTAGGCACCATTCGTGATTAAGGCATTTGCAAACAGTATGGCTAATGTAGCATATTTTATTTTATTACACAATTAAAAGTAGCAATGTCTTGTGGCACAAATATTTCCTGTATTACAAAAAGGGTTTTAGTGCTGCTATATACCTTGCAAAGGAAATAATACTGGACAAAAAAAGATACTTAAAAAAGGGTGAAAATCAAAGTTGCACCGGCATCTATAAATCTAACTCCTTGTGCAGCCATCCTGTACACTGGATGAAGTGACTAAATAATA
>NW_017729007.1:291761-315786 GCF_001723915.1 Gavialis gangeticus | reverse complement strand
CTTGCAAAGGAAATAATACTGGACAAAAAAAGATACTTAAAAAAGGGTGAAAATCAAAGTTGCACCGGCATCTATAAATCTAACTCCTTGTGCAGCCATCCTGTACACTGGATGAAGTGACTAAATAATATGTGATCATGCAATTAAAGACTAAACATAACACACACACACACACACAATCTGAAAGAAGAGCTGTTTCAGTCTTGAGTGTTATAAGTATTTTGCACAATGGAAAGGATTAGGTAACCTAACAATTTTAGTGGGTGCTGCCAATTCATCTTATGGTGACCAACAGAAACAGGGATGTAAGACTCTGTGGGTACATTTACACATGCAATTAATGCAACTGAATATACTCTGGCTCCATTTGAGTCACTATCTACACATGAAATTAAGCACAGTAAATTTACTGCACTGCTGGATACCACTTGCATCTGACAGGACTACCCAGCAGTGCAGTAAATGAGTCTACTGAGCTCTAACTGCTGTGTGTGTATAGATGATGATGCTCTACTGTGCAGCAAATTAGTCTGCCACACCATAAAGTGTCTCGTGTAGACTCGTCCTATAGGGACCAAAATGACAAAATCAATGTGTGCATAGGAGTTCTAAAATATGGTAATGACTTGCAAAAAAAGCACAAATGTTTTATTTTTACATTGTTAAAAATGATCACATTTAGCTAAGATGATCATGTTTTAATGATAGGCAGTAAGAAACATCAAGACATTAAATTCAGAAGGGTTGACTTCAAGGAAAGCAAGGAGTAAGAGGTGCAAGAAGCCCCATGGCTGACATGACTTAGTGTGTGCCCTATGACTTCCCCACATCTTTAAAGTTCAAAGCGTACAAAAAAGCAGAGCCTAACAGAGATTACTGTGTTACTATTTCTTAGTTATTGGATTAAAATTTTAAAAATAAAGTTACCTGGTTTGTTCCTCCTGTAGTGTGTTGGGATCAGGTATAAAAAACCTTACTCGAAAATGCAGGGTGCAGGGAAAACCTCCTATAATGTTCCATAGAAGTAAATCAATTTTTCTACTTTTCCTGTAAATTTTATAGAAAAACTACAATACACAAAATAAATATATATCATGCCAAGTCTGATGTGTGTTTTTTTCTTTTGAAGCAAAAAGCAATAATGATAAAACTCTCATTTCTCTTCATTATTCCCTTCATTCCCATTATAAGCAGCAAAAAAATTTTCTAAGACATTTTTGTTTTCGAAGCACTCTATTCCATTATCGTATTTTATTAATGTTAACAGTATTATCGATGTTGAAATTTATGTTCTGCCTCCTTGTGGCATTAAAAGAAGGAATTCTTTAAAAAGCACAATGTACTTTATTTAGATGTCTCATAAGCAATCATCATCATCTGGGAAAATTTAGTGAAAGCTCCATCCTGCCCAACATGGAAAATAAATAAAACTTCACCAGTTAATGTGTATAACTGTTGTTACTTCAAATTGCCACCTCACCCATCTTAAAAAGGCTTTCACCCAAGAAGGACACTCCTCCAGAGAGAGAGAGACAGATCACATGTTTGAAAGAGCCAACTGGATACCATGTGAAGAACTGCTGCAGTACAGAAGAAAAACCCCCACAAATTGCACACCACTGGTTATGACATATCACCCCTCCCTCAAACCGTACGGAAAATCCTCAAACAATTGCAACCCATACTAGAAAGAGACCCTATTCTTAAAGAGATCTTCCCAGAGCCACCTATCCTAGCCTTCAAACAAGCACCAAACCTCGCTAACCTCATCAGAAGCAAACTTCCTCAGGCCCACAACACACCAAATGGATCCAGACCATGCCATGACAAGAAATGCAAAACCTGCCAACACACCTCCACCACCCCCACAATTACTACACCCCACAACAGAACCATCAGCATTTCTGGATCTTACAGCTGCACCTCCAGAAATGTAATACATCTCATCCAATGCACCAAATGCCCAGATGGAAAATATGTAGGAGAGACCAAACAACTGCACACCAGAATGAATGCACACCGGAAATCTATCAAAGACAGGAATACACAATTACCTGTGGGGACATATTTCTCACAAGAAAACCACTCTCTCTCCAATCTCTCAGTTCTGATCCTCAAAGGAAAATTACAAAACACTTCCCAGAGACAAGCCTACGAACTCCACTTCATCAACCTCCTGGATACTAAAAATCATGGACTAAATATAGACATTGGATTTATGACACATTATAACCTGCCTGACATCTGACTCCCCAGGTACTCTTCTCCACTATTCATCCCTCTTCTCTCCCCTCCCCCACCCCAATGACTCCTCAGTCTACACCTTCACTGACTACCTATCTTGTATGTATACCAGCCCAGCCTCTGACTTCTTTACTTTTTATTCCATCCAGGAAGAGCACACACCAACTGCTGAAGCTTCCTTAGCCTAAGGGTTTTTGAACCCGAAAGCTTGCTTAAAAACTGTTTTCCAACTATTTAAGTTGGTCTAATAAAAGATATCAGATTCACCCAAAGATCCTTGTCTGCTGATGTTACTTCAAAATCACACACAAGCACAGAATGAGCCAGAAATGAGGCAGAGAAAAACTGAACTCCTGTGTCACTAGTTATTACGGCAGTGGCCATATACAGGAGTTACGTTTCTACCACAAAAATCACAGCTCTCCCAGTAGAAGCCATGAGTATACAGGCATTCACAGTTTCTCCCAGAACAAAAATGGCTGTTCTGAGAGCAAAATAACTCATCTCCCACTTGCTAGAAGGTACTCCTGGGAAGAATGTCTCAGGAGACATGCCTATATAATGAAATGCCTATATACTTCCCCACTTTTTGACTCCTTCTGGGGACAGGTGTTCAGGAGCCGAGTGGCAAGCCTCCAGCCCCATCACTGCTTCTCACATTGAAGTTCTCAGTGTGAATGACAGCTGGGGACTTTGCCCTACTGCTCTAGTCCCCCTGGAGCAGCTACTGTTCTTCATACTTTCCATGGACCAGAATCACCTCTAGTCTCAGGAAGGTACAAAAAGCAGGGGAGAGGGGGCAGTTGCAGGCTGAATACCTGTGCCCTGTTCCCAGGAACATGTCTAAAAGTGGACATTTTTTGGCTGCTAGAAATAAATGCCAGTTTCACTCTCACCACACCGTTTGGGTCTTCTCATGCTGGCATGTGTCCTATTACAGTTTTGTTTGTTTGGTTAAGCTACCTTTTCTTCTTTTGATTCTCTGGCATGTTTTCTGGACATGGTTTGTTTTCCTTTCAAAAAATGCAGCTCTCATAGCCCAGCTGTCTTAAAACCCGAGAACCAGTGCTGGTCTCCCCCCATCAGTTCAGTCCCCAACACACAAACTTCAGTCTCTACAATAACCAATAGCTCTCACTTTCCCACATCCCTAATTTTGTGATTATCCTTGGTTTATAACTGCCTGCATCAGGAACATACAAGATTTGGAGAAAAGAAACATTCTGTAAAGGCTCAAAAAAGAAAAAGACTAGCACAAGAAATATACTGATCTAGACAGAATATCTACACAGACTTCCCATCCTCAGCTCCTGGCTTTTCCTCCAAATCATGAAGTATCACTCACTTTCCCTGCTACCCATGCAGCTAGCTTTCTCTCTCCTCAACAGAACTTCTGTCATGTTCCCCTTTCTTCAATCAACATTTTCTTTAAAAATAAATAAATAAATAAAGGAACAGAGATATTATAATCCTCCAGTCCCTGCCAGATCACTTCCTGATCAGCCCTTCAAGTGATCCCTTACTTAATTACCATGCCCTTGGACTTGGAGACTTGAAAACACACTTACCCTGGGCAGAAGCCATCTTTATCCATTCAAATTAAAGATTCAAGCTTAACAATAAAGGTTTCCCTCAATTTATGCAGCAGATGTGTTCCCAGGGAATGGCACATAAATTAAATTTGCATAAAGCGTACCCAGTTTACAATGAAACAGACAGGGACACGTTCCCACAACGGTGAGGGAGGGAGGGAGGGAGACTGGGGCTAGAGAAGGGGCAGGGAGAGAGAGGCACGGCTCAGCCCAGTGACTGCAAGCAAGCAAGTGGTGTAGGCCACTCGCAGGGCTGCAGCAGGGGTGGCACCAGGCTCTTCACTGTGCTCAGGGTGGACAGCAGCCCCACTAACCCCATTGCTCCCCACACACCCCACTGCTCCGCTTCTCCTCAGTCACCATAGCCCCTGCTGAAGCGGCCACGGGAGCAGCTGATGCCAGCTGCCTGCAGCCGCTGGGCTGCACCACACCCCGAACCCTCTGGCGCAGTGCAGCCCAGCGGCTGCAAGCAGACAGTGCCTGCCACTCCCAGGAGCTGAGCAGGGGCAGGCAGCAGCTTGCAGTGGATGAGCAGGCTGGGGCCAGTGGCCGCTGCAGGCTCTTCCCAGTGCTCAGGGTGGGCCACAACAATGGGAGGGGGGCTTCTGCCACTCCAAAATTCACTGTAGCCCCCCGCAACCTGCCCTCCCAGCACTGCTGAATGCTGGGAAGAGCCTGGTGCTGCCACGAACCCCAGCTTATAGTGGCCGCTGGCCCCAGCCTGCTTTCGAAACAGCGGATGCCACCTACTTGTAGCTTCTGGGCTACGCTGCACCAGGACATTCAGGGCAGAGCCCCGGGGGGTTCAGGGCATGGGGCAACCAAGCGGCTCCAAGCCACTGGCATCAGCTGCTCCCACAGCAGCTGCAGCAGGGGCTGTGGTGAGTGGGGCTCTGGTCCCATGGCCCTTTCCCCTCCCCTCACAAACTTACCTACTTGGGGGAGCACACCTATACCAATCGCGTAACAGCGAATTTACCTCGTATATAATGAATTTCAGGTATAAAAAGGGTCATCGCATAAAAGCGACTTTGCATAAATTGAACCTGCATAAAATCGAGGGAAACCTGTACTCAGTTGATCTTGGTCTGGAGACTCAGTACTGGCTACATATAACTGGCTCCACATACAGCAAAGCATCCAAATGGTACAGCAATTTCATACCATCAATCAAAATTCTAAAGTTACTAATCTCGACTCAGACAGGGCTATCAATAACTTAGACTACATTTGCATTCAAAGGAAAGAAAGAAAGCTATGCTGTTACCATAAACAACCAATAAAACTCTTCCAACTAAGAAAGTTATACCCTGTTCATAGTTTTAAGATGGCATTTAAAAATTAACCACTATAGAATGACTAGTTTTGATCAACTTTGAACAGGCTACGAATTTTACCTAAAATGGTTTAAACTTGCCTCAGGGTTACTATTTTTTCCTTAGGACTGTGTCTAACAACTTTTTCAGGCTCAGATCTACCATCAACATCACTGACAATAATACCGTACTGTTACCTCCATACAGCTACTGTTTGTACTACTACATCATATACTATTGCCTCCAGACCGCTACTGTTTTTACCGCTACATCTGCACATCACAGTAGTAACATCATAAGCAACCTACAGTTCCTGATCTGCAGCCAAGCAGTAGTAAGAGCTGCGGGAATTTTTGTCAAAAAGCTTTAGTAAGCAAGGCAATAATATCCAAAAGTTTACTTCACACATGAATAATATTTAAGCTAATCAAGGAAACTAGAAATTAGAAGTTTTTGTCTGCCGAGTACTAAAAATATCTTACCTTTAAGCTGTTTTTTGATAGGTTTGCTCATTTCAAGCCACCGCTGCAAAGTAAAAAAAAATTAGACGGATTTTTTTTTTTTTAAGAAAAAGTCATTATGCATTTATTTTAGAAAAAAAAGTTAATGGTGTACTTACAAGAGAATCTACTGCCTCTTCATTTTGCTGTAAACCAAAATATTCCTTCTCTGTCACACCCAAGTGGTTATAAGCCATATCCAACAAAATCTGACCAGTATCTTGTTTCTGAGAGGAAAAAAAAAACAGAAAACTCGTAAGAGGAAGGTATGACAAAAAAGTCTTGATTTTAAAAACTTAACTTTATACCAACTACATGGTCCAATAAAAGATGTCACTCTTGATTCTCACATAATTTTTGGACCATCTGTAATTTTAATAGATATTTTTAATTGAAAAAACAACAAAACAGTTGGGGGAAAGACAATAAATTTCAGCCTATAAAAGAAAACACCTAAATGTCACCTTGGTTGAAAATAGCTCAGCTATAGAGATATCAAAGGAAATTCTCATCAGAATATTTATCTTAATGGTTGTACTAAAATATGCATTAAACATGAGTCACAAAGGCCATAATATGAACTGATTGATAAGTTAACAACAACAGAAATTCATAGCTGTTCTTTGCTTTCTTCTGTGTTTTGTTTTTTGCTTTCCCTAGAAGCTCTGATTATTGGCTGCAGCCAAGGCTGAGGATTTTGACTGGAGTGTACCAATGCTCCTGCTGGAACTGAAACCCAACGATTCCTGACTAGGGGTCTTGCTCCTATGCTCAAGGTCAGACCAACTGACATAATATTTGGGTCACAAAAGAATTTTACCCCATGGTCAAATTACCATGGACTGTAGGACCTTTTGCCTTCCTCTGTAGTATAGAGTACGGACCTCTTCATTGGATCTCTCAAGCATATTTTAATAGCCTGTGCAGCAGCAGGATGTTGGCTGCCATGGTCCCCTGGCTTTACCTGGGGTAGGTTAAGATGTTATTTCTTGTGGTCATGTCAGAATTGACTGTATAGTTTTGCTAGTCGGTTAGAACAATGGCGATAAATCTTTTTGCCAGCAGGCCAGACAGACAATGCCAATGCCGTCCACAGACTTGATATGGCTGGTGGTCCCAATCAGTATGAGACAATTGCAGCATGGCCCCATCTGGCCATACAGGGGGAGACAGTGGTCATCCCGACTCCAACGTGGCCACTGGGGGAGGGGGAAGGTGGTGTGCACCAGCCCCATGGAGAAAAGGGATAGGGTCCAGGCTAGAGGGGCATGTGGCTGAGCCCTGCAGGGTGAGGGGGAAGGGGAGTGGCCCAACCCCAACCCAGCCCCGCTGGGGGAAGGGGCCTCGATCCAGCTCTGCAGGGGTGTAGAAGGGGGCTTCAATGCACCCCAACCCAATCCCACAGGGGAAAGTGGGTATGGCCCAGCCCTACCCAGCCTGGGGGGAGGGGCATGGCCCAGTCTCATCTAACTGTGGGGGTGGCAGAAGAGAGCATGACCTGGCCCCAACCTGCAGCATGGGGCTTGAGGTTTGGTAGTTTGGCAGCAGGGGAGGATTGCCATATTTACTGCCACCACTGCCACCAAATTTCCTGATCCATGGGCCACAGGTTGGTTTAAACAACAGATTTGTATAGGATGGTTTGGACAGAGATCATCCTGCCTCAGGCACAGATTTGGACTAACAACCTCTGGAGGTCCCTGCCAACCCTACTTTTCAATGATATCCATGTGGCATACAGCAAATGCATATGGGTAGATTGAGCAATATGCATCTCAGGCAACTCTCATATTGAGGTTACTTCTCATGAGTTTTTCAGTCACAAGAGCATCTGACATTCACCTGGGCTGTGGCAACGTCTTGCAGCTGTAGCTCTTGGCCACCAGAGACTACTGTTGCCCCTGCTAAGCAGCAGCCCAAGCAACTTTTGCCTCACTGTTCTCTCTGCTGAATCTGAAGAAATCCACTAGCACACACAAAAGATAGGGAGGCCTAACATGGGTTTCAAGCCTCTCCAGACAGCAGGCCTCACCTTTCCTCCTGTCCACAAACACACATCTCTGAAGCTGCACCCAATTTTCTTAAAGACCCCACAGATTCATCTGGTTCTGACTCTTCTCTCCCAGAAAGCCTCCATAGAGGACCTGCCTATCCACAGAGATCTTTGAGCACCTTCCCACTTCCACAGCTCCAAGTCTTGACCTACCACTGCTTGAAAATGGGTGCTTTAACTTTAAGCGGAAATTCACAGTCAAGTACCAATTTGCAAAAGGTAATTTGCACATTTACTAAGTCATAGAAAGATTTCCCATGCAGCAGCTCACACCTGGAAGCTCTATACATACTAGCTTGTTGGAGAGAACATAAAATCAGCCCTGCCTACTCACTTTATTACTCGTACCTTGCTATTCACAGGAAAGATGCAGTGTGCCAACTTTTGTTTGCTCTTTTGAACACTACCTATTTTAAGGCAATGCCTGTTATCTCAACCCTAAAATGATTTATGATTTATAGTTGAGTAGAACTGTAAAGGAGTCAAAATTTAGGAAATGTAAGTTTGCCTGTACAACCTGAATTCAGGTTCCTTGTGTATATGCATTGTGATACTATCATACGGTACTTTTATTTTTATCGCCATGTCCACAATACATAAACTTTTTATCCCATTTTGATTGTTCATTGTCTCATCCCATGGTTTACCTGCTGCACATCCTTCAAACTCAGAAGACAGAACTGTTCATTCCCTCATGAGCTTTCCTATAGAATTCAACATTATAGAACCGAAGTAATTTGAATATTAGTTTATTTCACAATACTCCCTGCATACATCGGACAGAGTACTTCCATCTTGCCAGGGAAGATGTGTCAAGCAGGGGCACTGACATGTTCATCCTCGCTGGTCCTTTCCTAGGAAGTACTGGATGAGTCAGTACTGCATGGTCTGCAGTATACCATATTTACCCACACACATTTAACAATCCTCTCTCCTCTTTAATGATGTTGATGGTCCACTAATCAAGCTAGTTTTTTCTGGAAATTTTGCTGCATATTAATACTCTTGGTCTCTATTCTCCTATTTTATAGCATAACTGATGGTTTTTAGCTCTTTTCAAATTCATAGATCCATCCATAGAAACCTGTTTTCAGCTGCAGCGAGTGTTACAGCTTTTGTTTTAACAGGAAAGGGAGAGTGAGATTAGGCTCTGGCCCTGTTTTATGCAGCCACAGCTCTAGAAAAATATTTTTTCTTCCTTCTGCCTACTCTAAACCAAGGTGTCTTATTTGGGGCCATGTAGTATGCAAGAAAATGAAGTAAGCTGGCATGTAGTTGCAGAGGTACATTAAGCCATGTGGCCCAACAGAGATAGACAGGCCTTCACTTATGTCATCTGATTAACCCCATGCTGCAAAAGGAGTTTCACCTAAGGCTGGAATCAAACTTGTAGGGGGCAGCCAAGAGAGGCCTGTATGAATTCTGAATAGGCATAAGTTTTGACTCCAGGTTCACCAGCATTGCTGGTAGGAGGACTCAATGTTTGCTCAGAGGAGCCTACTTTCACCAGGTAATCAGTCACCTGTGTAGGCTGCTACACTTGTCTGCTTGATCCACCACCATTGCAAAGACTGGCAAAAATTGTCAGGGCTGTCAAGTGGCTGAATGGAACAGCTGGCACTAGTAATGGTCCTTGCCCATAACAAACGGGAGCTATTTCTTTTGATATGTTAATGCATTGTTCAACAGAGTTAAATTTCCAAGATAAAATGCATGTTTTCTAGGTTTACATGTAAAAGCATGCCAAAACAGGAACTAACTCTGACTTGACAGCCGTCTTTGTGGATATGAAGGAATGGAGACACTGTACATAGGAAGAAGAGGCTTCAAGAAGGGTGCTGGGTTTTTTTGTGGTTATTATTAATGCTTGATAAATCAGAATTTTACAAGGAACGCCTTGTCTGAAAATGTAAGCAGTACATACATCATAACCACTAAAACAGAATTTTCAGATATATAAGCCTAGCTTAGAAAAGGGGTAGGCAACCCTTAGCACGCGTGCCACAGCAGCACACAAAGGCATTTTGCTGGGGATGCATGCCTCAGGGCAGATGGCAGGGGAGTCACAAGGGGCCCAGTCCTTGTTGTGGCAGTGAAGTCTTGACCCTCTCCCCGCTGTCTGGCTTGAGGCACACACGCACTTGCTGCTGGCAACAAGCTGGGGCTCCATACATACTGGTGCAGCTGCTTGCAGCCTCCCTGCCACCTGCTGTGAGCAGGCAGCAGGGGACCACCCAGAGTCTGGGCTGGATGAAATAGGCAGGGCAGTCAGGAGGCTGCAAACAGCTGCACCATGGTCCATGGAGCCCTGGCCAAGCTCACTGCTGGCAGCAGTTGCATGCATGCCTCAGGGCAGATGGCAGGGAAGGTGCCACGGCTGCGCTGTCAGAACAAGGATCGGGCCCTTCATGGCTCCCCCACTGTCCGCCACTGGCACACCAATGTCTTACAAGTCGAAGTCGCAGGTGTTTTTGGTAATGTGCCCAAAAACATTGCCAACTCCTGGCCTACAAGGAAAAACAATGCAACAGAGAAATGAATTTGTACCAAAAACATATCTCTTTCCCTAAATCAGGTTCCTAGGCAAGCCAGTTTCAAACTTCCCCTCATTCATTCCTTATAAACAGATAAAAATATAATGAAAATGAGACAAAATCCTCAATTTTATACTAAAAATTGCAAAGGAAATAAATGCTACTGCTACGCCAGCATTTATAAAGACCCATCATCCTGCAGGTACATTCCCCATGGGTTAGAAAAGCAAACTGCATCTTCCTCAATATAAAAGGCTTACACACCAAGATATGCTGTTCTATCATATTGATTAAAACTGATGGACAGATAAAGAGACAGAGAACCTAGTCAGGTTTTAGACATTATTCCAATTACAGGATAACTTTTCTTGCACGATGAAGAGGTTGTACCATATATACAGCTACACATGTGTAGTAGGGCTGTGCGAAGCTTCGGTAGCCAATTTAATTTGGAGGAGATCCAGCCCAATTCGGGGACCAAATCTGAATCCAAATTGAATCGGAAGACCAAGTAAAACCTCCAAATCAATTAGAAGCATCTGAATCGATTAGGAAAAGATTCGGCAATAAACTAAACAGGCAGCCAATACAGCTGCCTCCAGCTGGTAAGCCTCTTGGGGTTGGGGGAAGTGGGGACTGGGCTGGGACAATCTGCCCAGCTGGGGAAGAGGTGCAGAACTTCAGGAGGGGGAGGGGGGGGCACGTGATGTGGGCGCAGCAGCACTGGGAGCGAGGGCTTTACCCTGCTGCTGCTTGCCCAGCCAGAGTGGGAGCAGGTGACAGGATGCAGGTGCGGCTCACTCTGGGCAGAAGGGAGCAAGTAACAGCAGGGCATAGCCCCCACTCCCAGTGCTACCGTGCCCGCATCCTTCTCTCCACTGCCCCAGCTGGACAAGCAGTGGCAAGGCAGAGCCCCTGTTCCCAGCATGATGCACCCGCATCCCATGCTGTGCCATGCTGGCTGGCAAGTGTCACCAGCGCCCACCCCTCATACCATCTGGCAAGCAGCAGCAAGGCAGAGTCCCCACTCCCAGTGCTGCTGTACCCACATCAGCACCAGGAGCAGGGACTCTGCTCTGTCTCCACTTGCCAGTCAGTGCGGGAGGGCAGGCGCTGCCATCTCTTGTCAGCCAGCGCAGAAGGGCACAGAATGCAGGCACAGCAGTGCTGGGAAAGGAGGCTATGCCCTGCAGCTACCTGCCCCCTGCCACCAAAGCAAGCCACACCCACACCCCCCCCCCCAGCTGGGCAAGCACCAGCAGGGCCGAGCCTTCGCTCCAAGAGCTGCTATGTCCACATCCTGCATCCCACATCCCCCTCCCCTGCCCCAGCTGGGCAGCTTGTTCCAGCCCCAAACCCTCCCTCCCCTACGTCCCTTCCCAACCCTAACAGATTTACCAGCTGGAGGCAGCTGAGCTGCCTGTTTAGTCTACGGCCAAATCTCCGAAATGGCACTGAATCTTTTGGATCTGATTCGGCTGAACTGAATCGGGACAGTGAATCAAATCTCTGTCCTCTGAATCTGCCAAATCCAAATCCAAAGCAAATACTTACTGCTTCGCACAGGCCTAATGTATAGGGCAGGCTGTCAGGAGGAGGAGGAAAAAAGGAACAACAGCTTGCACTGCTGCTTCTGACCACCTGGAGGAGCTCTTGCTGGTCAGTAGAACCCCTGAAAGAATTACCTGACTCTTCCAATGAGTAATCCCCTAGGATCCCTGGGGTCTCCCCTGAGAAACAAACTGGGGAAGGCAGAAGAAATCCTCCCCCTACTTCTATAGATGCACCACCACATTGGTCCAATATCAGATCAGCACCAATATAAAGAAAATTGACTGTATCAAAAATTGGCTTGAAGTGGCCGATAATTTGGCTGATGAATGCTCGTGCACGCGTGCAGCCGCAGCACAGCACACAGGCAGCAAGGTGAGGGAGGGAGTGGGGCTGCCCCAAACCCCATGCCCTCCCAAACAAGCAGCAGGAGCTGCTGGACAAGTGGCGCGCAGTGGCAGGAGATACTCTCCCCCTGGACAAGCCACAGCTCTGCCCTCCAGCCACCCCGCCTGGGCAGCGGCCACCCCAACCCCAGTCCCTCCCTCACCGCAGGGGGCCTCCCCCTCCTCTTTTACCACAACGGACTTACCAACTGGACTCGGCTGTATTGCAAATCAAATCAGTGTCAGCCAATACACCTCCTTAAAAATTGGCTATCGGTATCAGCCCCCAAAATGTCCATCAGTGCACCCCTACTTACTTCCCCACCATGAGCAGAGGGCATCCTGCCCTGCTGGAGCAAAGCCCAGGTCTCCAGAGCAGCAGCAAGACCCACGTGAGGGTGGTGGAGGGGGGCTAGAGGAGGGGAGGTGGCAATACAGCCAGGCAGACTCCCCCCCGACCTTCCCCCCAACAAGTTTGCTGCTGTCCAGTAAACCAAGGCTGCACTGTAGCCCCCTGCACTGGTTCCCTGCCCTTGTATAGGGAACATGGGGGTGGGAGGAAGCGAGGATTCTCTCTCGTGCTTGCTACTGCTCAGGAAACCCTGCGTTCAGCACCAGTGTGGCAAGGCTGACCTTGCTCACCTGCTCTGTTCTCACATGGGGAGAGAGCCAGGGTATTTCTCCTGCTGGGTATGGGGAATGAACTTAGGGCTCAGATCTATGCTGGGGCAGGAGTTTCCTCCTTGTTCTTTTTAAAAGAAGTTTATACTAGAGATGGAGTACTGCACCCTGGGATGCCCTGGGAAGACAAACATATTGCTATCATACAGTGTATTCCTTGCTACATGTGAAAATTAAAGCTGGTTAGCAGCTGGCTATATAGTACATGTTTTTGCAATCTAAATGTATAGCTCGTTGGAGCAGTTAATAGCATGATAGATAGTTTGCACATGTAGCTGTTCTCAGTTAATTGTACAATGACTGTAACATGTAGACAGGGACAGCAAGTCTACAGCAAGTCTGCAGTTTGCAGGAAACCCAAAATAATTTAAAAACCAAACACAATACTGCATTAACAAATCTAGACCTGCTTAGTCTCAGCTGGTTTTCCGGAGGAAGAAAAATTTCCTCACCCTGTTCCATGTGCCCCTTCCATCCTTTTGTACAGACTCATCCTTTGGATGTTTTCCAGTTGAATGTAGGTATTATAACAGATCAGAGAAAGAGAAGCCATTATAGCCTGCACAGGTAACCAGCACCTCACTTTTCAAGTACAAACTAACTAGCAACCTATGAACATTTAGGGACATAGACATGTCTGCCATCACCTGTTTGGTCAACTAAAACTCTGGCTAACCATAAACTATACTGGTTAAAGCTTCTGAGATACCTTCAACACAATTTTCAAATAAGACAAGCTTCAGTACTGTATAGCCTTCAAGAAAAAAAAAGAATAAATGGCTGCACTGCAAAGAAAGAGTCACTTGACAGGCTGAAACGGAAAAAGTTAAATTTCTGGTCATTCACAGAGTAAGTATTGGGGAGCATAAAGGTAACTTGTCTAGTAACAAAGCAGACAATACTGAATTTGATGGCAAACACCTTTGAATACAATAGTAATCACAGGTTGTCAGCTCCTCAATTACTTCGTCTCATCCAGACTGATTTTGAAATTCTTGGTTCCTTCTCACCCAGTCACTTGAAAGGCAGGAAAACAATCCTCTCTCAGTCTGACAGAAAGACAACCACTGCGTTCACAAAACTCAGGAATTCATTGGTTAGAGTTACACAAAGAGGCTGCTTGCAGAAGTACAAAAATAAATAAATAAAAAATTTTAAAAACCCCACTCTTTACCTGAAAAAGCAACGCATTAGTTCAACCCAGCTCTGCAACATCTGTATAGATCAGGCACTTCAGCAGGGCATAATGGAGATTTACCTAAAGCCGATTCAATCAGTATTAGATAAAAGCCCCACTAAAGCACCCGGTCTATACAGGTGGTGGAGAGCTGGGTCAAACAAAAAGGCTGCCTCTTCTGGGCCTGTGCTGGGCATGGTGCAGAAGCGCACCAAATTTAAAGTAAAGCATGGATTTTTTACTGACCATAAAGTAAGAATAGACAGTATAGTTAGATGATGTAGCTATCTTTATAGTTAAGATTGTACAAATATTTCAGTGGTAAAGGTCACCTGCAGTGACTTGACAGAATGGAACCTTGATCCAATGGCTAGGAGACCAAGACAACTAGAGATCTTGTTCCACTGCAGCCTTCACCCGCCTTCAGAGCCGTTGAGATTCTAACATCTTCTTCCACCTGCACTGCCATTGGAGATTTGTAGAGTCATGGCTAGGGGATAGGCAGGCTTAATAGAGTGGTGACCTGTACTCACCATGTCAGAGCACTACCAGGAGGGAAAGCATTGCCATCTGCTGTCCTCACCTCATCCTGGTGGTGTTGCTGCTGCTTGGTCGGTGACTGCTTATTCATCAGAGTTACCCCTGCTTATTTCATAGCTAACCTGGTCATTCTATTATCCACCACCTGTGGACATACTGGGTAACAGTACAGATCTGCCCCACAGGTTCAGTTTTCAATGATAGCACCTAGTCCACAGCTACTTCCCCCAATTTTTTCACCATGGTTTGGGATAGACACAGCCATATGTCTACACTAAAATCACACTCTGTATCTATCCCAACTATGGTGTTGGTTCAACAAAAAGTATCATTCACAATAATTCTTGCTCTCCCATAAAAAAGAAACGTATTTAAATGTCACGAAACAAACTAAACTCGGTCAACTTAGGTGAAGTTTGGCTAAACCGCACAGATGGAAACTTCTAAAATGCCCTTAAGGACTACACTGAACCACAATTTGTTGACCTACTGCAGATGTTCAACACTGATTTTCAGATTAAAAATAATACCTTTTTAAGTACCTTTAAAATAGCCAGTCATTTGATTTCCAATAAATACTGATGTATATCCAGGTAAAAGTTAAGGATTTAAACATTTTACATTTTTGTACAAAGTAAATAGTCTCACATTAAATTTTTCACTCTCAACCATCATTCTTGTATGTAAATCCAGAAAGTCAGCCTACCACCAAATACAAAGTGTTTGGTAGCATTCAGATGCAAACTGTCCATTTCTCTTCACTTGATAGCCTGTCAAGGCACAAAACAAAAACTAGCATACCACAACTTAAGAGGTGTGTCCTATAATCCTTCAGTAAAAAAATACATAAACATGATCAATTTGTTGAAATCTGAATACATTATAAAACAGCTGAATTCATGTGAAGCATGGTGACATAATCCGTACCCCGCATGCATCATATACATACCAAAAGCCTATTTTTAACTGGACTTTTCATCCACAGTTCTCGAAGTGCTTTGAATAGAAGGATAAGACTTGCTACCACTTTACATACAGGGCACAGGAATACAGAAAGGTGAAACACCTCCAGGTCAGTGGCAGAGCCAATGCAAAACTCCAGTCTGCTGCATTCACTTTACCTTATCTAACTGCCTTTCTTCAGCAGGACTCAGCTTTCCTTCCTCAGAACCTAATACTACTATACAGGGTTAAAATAGCAGTAAGTGGAAATAAGTAGAACAGAGTAAAAGACATCTACCTGCTCAAAAAAGGCAGAGCCCCACTACTAACTCTCTATCTTAAATACCTCACAGAAATAACCCCTCACACATCTAGAAACAAGTATGCCTTTCAAATAATACAGCTATTAAAACAGAGGCAGCTAGCCTGTGACACGTGCCACAAATGGCATGAGCAGCCTATGCGGCATGCAGTAGACTGGGGAGACAAGGAGCAGAGGCAGATAGAGTAGGAAGCAGAAAGCAAAGCAGCAGATGGAGAGGGGGACTGTATCAAAAAGAAGTAAGGTTAGAAGAGACCTTGGAGGGACACTTGAGGGAGAAATGGGGCCAATTTGTGGCATACCTGCCAAAAAAGTTGGCCCCCAACCAAGCAACCAAGTCCTCGACCACTAAAATCTAGGCACAAAACTAATGATTGGAGCATTTTACAGTCTACTCACATACACTGATAAAAGTATGATGGATGACCTGGTTAAATGCATTGACTAAATATGGTTGAACAGGCTAGATATATTTTTCCCTAAGCATGTGGGAGAGATGACAGTCTACATATTTAAGAGAAGTGGTTTGAATCTGAACAATCTTGTTTAAATTACTCCAGCTATAGCACATCAGAGCAGTAAATATTTACATTATAGTCACATCCACCTCTTGCCTTTCAGAATTAAAGATTTTTAGAAGAGCTAGTTTAAAAGAAACAAGTTCAAAAAGATTTTGAACTTTAGACTGCACAACAAGCAGGTTGCAACTACCTAGTGGGCAATAAATATTTCTTACTGTTAGACAAAGTAGCTTATTTTATTTTGAAAACTGTCACTTATCTTCCATAAACAAGGGACAAAATTTTTGCAATACAACATATGAACAAATGTTTATCCATCTAAAACAAAAACAAAGGCTGGAAGTGAAAATGTGGTCTTTTATTAAAAACAGGACTTCATGAATCTGTCTGTCAGTGATGGGTCAATAAGCAGAAAGGCTAACAAGCGTAGAGTTTGTCAGTGCTCACATGAAAAAAAAAAGAAAGTATACCTTATTACACACCTTGTTATATCTTACCTTCTGTTCACAACCCCATGTAACCTTTGCAGCAGATACCATAATTGCTTCCCTGCATTTAGAATACTTCAAACTTATATTACGCTATATTTTAAGATAGCATAGCAGCCAAAAATGCAGCAAATCAATGCTGCATGACCAACTACTCATTATCAGTAAATAAGTCATGAAGCTACAGTAGTTTTCTGATTACCACTAGAAAAGAAGAATCAATGTCCATTTCTACTGGTTTTCCTAATTCTTTCTATTTTTTCAGACCTAGTAAGGGTATGTGTCAAGACAGACTTATCTTTGGTAGCCAGGTAAAGCAATCCCAATGGGACATCAAATCAATAATGAATGACTGGGAATATATATTGTATAGCTTCTTCATCACCACAAGGGCATTAGAAGTAGATCACCTGATCTTAGACATACTGAAAAGTGAGGTTCCATAGTAACAGTTATCAGGACAAGGTTCAGTTCAATAGCTGAAAACTTGCGAGAGTTCCTACACATTAAATATAAGCCCAAGAGATCATTATTAGAAAAATGAAAGACCAGAACACCCCATTTACTTTTTATAAAGTTGCTATGAAATAAAAAATAATTTATTTTCCAACAGAAAGTAGAGAGGCAGAAAGTCTCTTCACATTGGTGTTACTATATGATAAAGAAAGCATTGAAACCGTTTTGAAAAAGACCAACAATTCCAAACCAGAGACATTCAAGTGAAAGTATGTGGACTTCAGCTGGTGGTTCTCAAGTGGAATACTACAACTCCAGTCCCACCACTGATGTTTTTAAAAAACATGTTGGAGCAACTTAGAAGCAGCTGCAGCAAAAAGCATGCCTGCCTGCATTACATGATACAGGAACATGGGCCATTTCTGCTGCAGCTCTTCCTGGTTCTGCTCCAACGTGCCTCCAGAAAAGTGAGATGCACAGAGCAGTTCTATCTAGTGGCACCTTTTATCTCCAAGCTGCTGCTACCATCGGCAGTGGGTGCACTGCCTTGCCTGCACACACTGGTTTTCAGCAAGTGTCAGTGTAGCAAAACCCCCCGTTTTGTAGCAAAACTCCCTGTTTTTCCCTTTTTATTTATTTTAAAATTAATTCCCTCCCCTTCCCCAACATTTCTGACTTCTTCTCTCCCTCTCTGTTCCCTATAGATAAGTATAAGTAAGCTAAGATGTAGGATAAGCTTTAACATTTTATTTTACGTAGTACGTTTTATTTTTCTCTCCCCTCTTTGCAAATAAGTGCCCTGCTATTTCAATATTGATACCCACTATTTTATAAGCAATAATTATTATGTTTGTACTGCTTTTATATTGTGTGATTACTGTTTTAGGCCTACATATGTAAGTTAGCATAAGTCATGTAAAGTTTATGTCAAGCCTCCTTCTTGTGTCCTCTGCCCAGGCATCCCCTGTGTTGCAACTGTATAATTCATGTGCCCCTCCTATGTAAACTGGTTCCCAGATGAAGGAGAGTGATTGGGAATGATTAAAATTAAATGGTAGCAGGCTTCTATTGAATGGCTTGTAATGACCAGGCCATCACCTCGCATTGATTCATCCAGGAACCACAGCCCTCACCCAGGAACAGAGACAAGAACCCAGCATTTGAAAGACAAAAGACCCTGCAGAACCAACAACTCTACCATTGTACCCCACCATTACAGACACCCAAAACTGCACATCCCTGCATGAAGCACACATGCTCAGTACACCAGGGGCTGACCCTTGCCTGGGCATGCCTCCTGTCACTAGGGTCACACAAGGTCTGCCCCTATAAAAAGGGACGGTGAAGACAGACCCAGTGGGACGCCCTCTCCATCTGGACCAGCACCATGCCACACCACCTAATCATATGTAGGCCAGAGGCCCTGCTGGCAACCCCCCTCTGGACAACACCTACTGGACAAGGACCCCTTTCCAGCCTGAATAGGTAACTATCACCCCACAACCCCCTCTTCAACCAAGGACTTGAACTCTGCTTCTCTTCCCTACCTGGACTTCAACCCTTCCACTGAGTCTTTCTCCCACTGCCAGAGTGTGTGCGTGCATGTGTGCAATATACGAATTAGTGATCTGTGTCTAACTTTTGTGGCGTATTGTGTATGTGCTTGAACTGGTGATAGGTACGCATGTGCCTATGCTAGTTTGGATGTGTGTGCGTGCGTGCACCTAACTGATTTGTGTGTTTGTATATGTGCAACTGTGTCACACCCTCCTATCTAACAGCACAATATTGACATCCTGAGAGTTGGCCTGACCCCACAGGGCAACATCAGACCTGAACCAGGAAGAGCTGCAGAAGAAGCAGCATGCCTGCCTGCACAGCATAATGCAGGCAGGCTCGCCTTTCTGTCACAGCTGCCTCTGCAGAAGGCACAAGGAGCAGTTCCACCTAGAAACAGCAGCACTGGCCTCACCACTCTTCACCTGCTCTCTTCCCCTTCCTAGGCCTCGTGTTCTTCTACACAGCCCTTGTCCCTCCCACCCTTTCAGCACTTCCCATGTGGTGCATGTGCAGTCTGGCACCTTGTCGGATGCCGGGCATCCCTGGACTCTATCGCTTATAGCCCCAGTTCTAGCATTCAGAAGGCACAGCCCTGAGATAACTACGGGAAGAACTTGGTCCAGTTACCCCCACTCCCCACCAGTGACTTGGAGCCATGTACAGGGAATCATTGCTGTAGTGGCTGCAAATGTGCTCTGGGCCAGGCAGTTAGGGTCTGAAGAAGGAGAAAATAATATAAACATATAATCAATTAATAGCATTAATCATAGAATGATAAAGTTTAGATGATAATATTAGTAATATATTTATATTAGCTTTATAAATGGGATGCTACTAAATTCTGAAAAGTTTTAGAGGGATACCTAGGGTCTATAAAGGTTGAGAACCACTATCTTCCGTGGATTTTCAGTACTTTTGAAACTGTATGAGAGTGCACAGTATCTACAGAAATTATGCTCTAAGGTCAGGAATGTCTCTAAAAAAATCTTGTTTTTTAAAATGCCATTATATTCCTCAGAAATACCTAAAACAAAAATTTGAAAGTCACTAGCCAAAACAGAAGTTTCTCCTTTTAAAACTTCAGTTTACCTTTTGGTTCTTCGACTTTCTGTGATTTTAGGCAAGTCAAGTAAATCCTCAATGAGTATTATAAGATGATAAAAATACTTTGAAGCCCTCAGATAGTAGAAGACACTCCTATAAAACCTTTTATCAAAAAGATGACTTAATGACTTTTAAAAAAAATAAGACATTGGCCCTTGGGTTTAACTGCCTGGGCAGCCAACTATGGTCTTAGCCAGGAGTGTCAAACACCCTGGGGCCATTCCAGACTGCTGGGCTCCTCCCAGACCAGATCTAAAGACTAGTGGCAGCTGCAGCAGGTGTGGAGGAGGCATGTCCCAGGGTGTAGTGCCAACAGTAGTCTATCTAAAAGGGGCAGCAGCAGAGAGGTCTGGCAGGTGCAGGGCAATTAAATAAAGGTGCACTGATACATTGGTCCATATCATATCAGCACCGATAAAAGGAAAATTGCTGTTATCAACAAATTGGCTTTTTTTGGTTGATGTGGCCAGTAATGTCGCTGATAAATGCTGCGTGCATTCTTTTAATAAAGTGTATCCTTTTAATAAAAGATAGGGCCAGTTTTAATCCTGTCAGCCTACCATGTCTTACCTCCTCTAGAAACATATCCCTCTACTTTACCCAGCTCCAAAATAGTCCTCAAAACAAGCTTTAATAGAAGTCCCAAAGACTTCTAATAGCTAAACTCTTTTGACAATACCACTAAGTGCTTGTCCACACTGGATGAGTTCTTGCCAGAACAGACAGCCTTGACTGTCACCTATGTTGTTAGTATGTCCTGGGAGAGAGGCAACTAGAAGATTTTTTTTGACTGGAGAATCCAATACCTCCCTGAGTAACAAGGTAAACACACTATAACAATCTTTTGTCAATTACAGTGGCTTTGCCTGCACAGCTACATTAGTTAGAGGGCGTGAGTTTTTCACACTGTTAGCCAGCAGAGCTATGCAACATTACACAGCATAGGCTGGGGGCAAGCAAAATACAGCCCATGGGGTGGATTCAGCAGCAGCACACAGCGTCCAGGCGGGGCTGCTGCTGCCACTGCTGCAGCTGGTGGGGGGCCTGCTGCAGCCCAGAGATTAGGGTGGGACTTCTTTTGAAAGATGTCAGGCTCAGATTCTGGCGGGCCTCAAGACCAACAGAGTTCCAGAGCTGAGGAGCAACTGCCAAGAACAATTTCCTACAAATTTTCATCAAGCAGATTTGGTGAACTGATGTTACTTGCAGAAAGCTGTTCTTGGATTGCAATGGGAAGTACAGTAGAAGAGGGTGTCCTGGGTGCAATGGCCAGAGAGAATGCAGAGGGTAGTTCTATTCACCTCCACAAATGAAAGAGTGGTGAAGGAATGAATAAAAAGCAGTGAACATTCCAGCTCGTATGACAAAAAATTACTGACCCAGCCAAACTATTTTATAAAACCCCCCAGCAAAAAGCATATTTTCAGCACTACCACCTTCAAAAATCAGCAAAAAAGTGCTCCCACTAAAGCACATGCTCACATATATAGATAGATACATTTTCTTGATTTATATATCTGGAAAATCCATAAATACACACTTAGCCTTACCTAGCTTCTATTTCAGGTAGTCTATTTCCTAGATCAGGGGTGGGAAATTATTTGGGCCTGTAGGCCACATAGGGAGTTTTGATGAGTTGTGGGCCAGGTCAGCACACCCCACAACCCTGCACAACAGCTCACCAAAACTTAAGTGGCTCTACACTACGCTGAGCTGGGGCCACGGGTGGACCTGGGGCTGGGATGGTGGGGTGCTGACAACGCAGGGCCAGTGCCCAGAGCACAGCTGTGATCCACTACCTACATGTCCCTGTGACAGGCACCAGTTTCGTGAGCAGGGGTGTGCAGGGAGTGGATCACAGCTCTGCCCCAGGCTCCAGGCTCTCCATGGAGACCGGCTGGGACCCACATGCAAGCAGACAGGATGGGGCTGCGGCAGGCACAGAGCTGCATCTGGGGCCAGGGCCCAGAGCAGAGCTCCAATCCATTCCCTGCATGCCCCTGCCCATCACAGGGCCATGCAAGCAGCAGACCATACCTCTGCCACGACCATGGTCCCGGCCCCACACTGTCACCACCCCACAATCCCGGCCTTGCCCACCTGCCCTGATCCCAAACACCGCTCCCCACCCACCCACAGCCCCGTGCCTTACCCACACAGGTCCCACCCACAGCAGCAGGTGCAGGACTGATGGACCGTGGTGTCCAGGCAGCAGGGGAAGTCCAGCCACCACACTGTCCCAGCCCCACTATGTGCCTGGGAGCATCAGGACCGGCAACACACACCCTGGCCTCCGGGCTGGGCGTAACTGAGGGACCTGCCATAGGCTGGGCAAAATCTTTCAGTATGCCAGATCCAGCATGCAGGCCATAACTTGCCCACTCTTGCCCTACATACATTTGGCAAAGTAAGAATTTACATCACTAACATAAATTGAAATTAAAGACAGTTAAAATACTAGATGTGTATGTTCAATTCATAACCAGTAACGCCAACACATTCCATGATTAAAATGTATATCTGTAATCCAAAATAAAAGCAATACATCTATATTTGAAGAAAAGGAAGAAAAGAAAAGAAAACTTTAGAACTTACATTGACTTTAAAGCTTTGTATTGAGCCATCCAGAAAGTGGATGTTACAGATAATCTCCGATCGGGTCTTCTCTTTTGGCAGCTCTGATGCACGTATATTATTTATCCTCCCACCTAATGCTCGTAACCGGGAGTTCATTACTATTTCTGAATAACCTGCAAAGCAAAAAATGTATTTAATAAAACCATTAATTATAAAAGATACAATGTCTCATAAGTGATTCATCTGTCAATTACTTCTGATAAAAAATGGGATTTACAGACACTTCCCACCCTCTATCCACCTTTTATTCTACAGTAAGTAATGATAGTTTCCAAAAAAAAAAAATTGGGTCATATTCTTTCAAAAATCTTTATCAGGTAAAAAACAAAGTTTGGGATAAAGATTAGCCAGTGAAAGTTGATGCTTATAAATGTTATGCGAGCTTAAAAAATGCTAACTCGTATAGTTAGCAGCCAAGGTTTTATAAACATAATTGACAAAAGAAACCAAGAGATTACAAATAGGAATTTAGTGTTAAATACATTCTGACCTACTGTGGACTCTTTGAGTTATTTGCACCCAAAAAAAAAAAAAAAAATCTATTATTTTTCTATAGTCAAAAAAAAAAATCAGTGAAAAATAAGCTGCCATTATCTGAAGCATGTCTAGAATCAAATGAAGGGTGCTTCAAGTCTAAAAAAGGTTGAAAATGACTGAACTAGGCTTTCTAGCTCATTGAATCTGGGCTGGAAACTGAAGTACCCAGTAAATACCAATCTTTGTAAATTTATTAGAAGATGTTTACAATAAGACCTGTACAATTTGAATCCTCAGTAGACCCCAGCCAGAATAATTAAGACATGGCATGTAAAGCTTCTAGGGTTCTCCTGTTTTGCAACCCTAATGTAAAATTTAGTTGTGTTTTTGTTTGTTTGTTTTTAAATAAAGATGATTGAAAACATAAAACTTTATTCTGTAGCATCCTCTCAACAGATATTTGAACTGGCACACGCTTACCTATTGACTAGTGTTTCCTGTGCAATTTTGGTAAAACTGGCATTTCAAATGTATTAGGGCAGATATTATCAACAGGCAAATGAAAATTAATTCAAAGTCATGCTGCAAAGTAATTCAGCATTTTACTCAGCAAACAGAACACTATATGATCTCCCCCAGAGAGAACACTTCTTGCATCCCAGCATTCCATGAATTCACCAATAAACTGATACCAAAAAATAATTTATGTACAGACAGTAAAACATAACAGAGAAAGAAATGAAGCAAGGCTGAGATGCAAACTTGCTTCAGAGTGGGATTTTACAGAAGTAGTGTAATGAGCTATCTTGGCATTACAGTCTCTATAAAACATACGATATACTCCTTCACAACAGAAACATTCAATGTCACGTCAAGCATGCAAAGATATGCAACGTCGGCCTTAAATAGTTTTTGTTTATTGGCCAATTGATAGACATCTTTAT
>NW_017729007.1:265809-286761 GCF_001723915.1 Gavialis gangeticus | reverse complement strand
AACAAAACACAACACAACAGTGCCCATTCCAATAGTTATTTGTTTTTGCTTTGATCTTAAATGGAATACATTGCTAGCCCACTAGCATTTTAGAAAAGCTTTGAGTTTTCTTTCACTGGAGAAAAAAAAATGTGTTGTGTTGTATGGGATGATGCACCCCACCATCTGCAGCCCCCATCTTATAGTCTTCTCCATCATGGAACAAATACAAAAATGAATCATCTTCTATTTTTCTGCTAAAAAAGATTTTTTTTTTAGGTGCACCATAAAAGAATTACTGCCACAAACTATTACTAACCCAGTGCTTTAAAATCTCTCTTTTGATATGCGATTAAAGTTTCATACATTAAAGGTGCTTCATATCCATCAAGCATCACCTATGCTGTGCACTAAGTAAAAAAATAATTGTGAAGTCATGTAATTACAAGCTGTTTCATACAGCATGCCATTCAATGGGAAGGATAATTAAGATTAGCCTTTCCTACTTTTCTTAGTGCTGGACTTTGCAACCTTAACTTTCTTTTAATGTTTAATCAGTTATTTTTCATAAGGTAACAAAACATGGATTCCATCATGAAGATCACCTCCTTCCCATATGGCTCATCAGATCTTTGTTACAAAACAACCATCTCTATCTTTTAAGCTAATTAATTGGTAGTAGTAGGAGGCTGTTACCTACCCAGGACTAGCCACTAGATGAGGAAGAAACATTATATTAGCTTGATTCAAAGCTGGAAGAATGCCTCCTGCTCTTAGCTCTGGTACTTTATGCCAAAGCAGACTCCCAGCTGCTTCAAAAAATAAATGGGAAAGTATGAACCTACTCAGCCCTTACATTCCTGGAGTGGAGTATGCTCAGGGAAAAACTAAATCCTTGGAGAATTCAGACACCAAATTCTTAAAATTCTCTACTAACAATGAACAACCAGATTTTTAGCGGCTTACAATTTGCACAGACTTATACTTGGAATTCTTTATAAATATTCCCCATTAGAGGCAGTAGAACGGCATTTCATTAAAATTAGGTAACACACACACTGCATATGCATATACATACACACACTTTAAAAACACAAGGAGAGTACGGCAATTTATTGGACTGATATTGTTTTGTTTTACAAAAGGCAAAGTATAAAATACTGTATGTGTTAGTGTTACTACAACTAATAGTACATAACAACATACATAGTCCCAATCTAATCTCACAATAGACCCCTCTTCCTAAATTTCTAATAAGTTATATAGATGCCCCAATATAGATGACAGGCAATTTTACTAGTTCATCTTGCCATCTAGGAATATGAACCCCCAGGGTTTTTTTTCAAAGTGACAATTGTACATCTCTTCTCCACTCTTCTATATCTGGATTACCTTTTCACCAAGGCAATAAACTGCAATTTGCTCCCTGAGCCTAAGGCCAAATTCTAAAAAATACTGTCACAGAAGGCAAAGTGTAAGAGATGGTAACAGAACTGACATTCCTTTAAGATGTCAGTACCCAGTTTTCTATAATCTAGGTAGACTTCTGAATGGCAAAGAGAATATTAACACATCCTATGCCTGCTGAGCATCTAGTGCCTTCACAAGTAAACATGACCTAACTTTTTCTGTCGCACAAACCTATTAATTACAGTTCTCCAGGTCTTTGTGAAAAGTCTCCAGGAACCTCAAACACTTAATTGGTAACCTATACTCTTCATTGGTAATCTATACTGCAAAATTTAGTGATGTGCTCAGACAGTTAAAATACTGATCACATTAGAATTTTATTTGTTAGTATACTAAGGTTCTATGCTGAGTGTGCCAAAAAACAGGAATTGAGAAGTTCAAGCACTAATGCTTTAACGAGATGACAAGCTTGCACAGACCACATAAACCAAGGACTTCAAAGCCTTTGAATTTTGTAACCACATACCACGTCACATGAGTCAGCCAAATTAGTTCCATGAAATCTGTCCTTTTCACAAGAACAGAATGCCACTCCTTTCCCAACGACAGATTACATTGACAACTCACCGCTTCACCTGGATTACCTCATTCTTCCACATAAAAATAAAGAAGTGTTTAAATCAGGCCTGCCTTAAATTCAACATACATTTTGATTTTTATCAAATAGGAATCAATTGCTGAAACACCATCATGGATTAGATCAAACATAGCATCCTAGGTGCAAATGGTTCAGAGGAAGTTATTAAATGGCTCTGAAAAAGGACAAGGATCCTGATGCGGAGTTCTACCATAAACTCCTCCTGTGCTCAGAAAGAGAGGACTCAGATGACATGAGAGAGTTCTGAGGACTTGTCTCTCCACAGCCCAGGCTAACCAGGGCCTATAATTACAGGCCAAATCCAGCATCATCTCCTTACTTGTGGGCTGGAGCATGCCTATAATTTCTAGTAGCACTTTTTAAAGCAGTTAAATTTGAACATGTACCAATCACTGCAATGTTTAGCAACTGCAAGGACATGGTAATTATCCCGACATGAAGTAGTTCAAACCCCCAACAACTTTTAGTAAAATTTTAATGTGAAATATTTATTTTCACGTTATAAAATGCATCTGTCCTGTAACAATAATATGCAATAATTTTAGCTCTAATTAATGCAGCTCCACTACAGAATTAATGCATGTCAAAAGCATTAAATACACTTATACTTGAACATGTTTTGTTATCATGCCTTCTGTAACAATTACATTGTGATGATATTGGACTGAGTCAAAAGACTTTATTTTCCTGTACAAATATCTGGATTTTTTTTATTCTCTATTTTTACAGAATCAAGGAGCTACTTCCTAGTACCTATTCTTCATGAACAATTCCACATTTTATTTTTAATACTAAAGTATCCATACCCACTTCTTGAACCAGCTTTCTTGTATGTTACTTCAAATCAAGATCATCTTTTATCTGTTCTAGAACCTGCAACTGTAAAAAGTAATTTTTCATACCATCATTAAAATATTTAGTGCCATTTTGCCAGTGTAGGCACTTAAGTTGCTTGTTATTACCACTTTAATAAACTACTGCAACAGAGGTTTCTACTCCATGAACAGCATACACTCATGTTTTCTCCTAAACTGGGCTGTACTTACAGGATACCTGCCAGATTTTCCCCAGTACCTCCTTTAAACTTTATTAGACCTACATGCTGCCCTTCTCAAGAAAGGCTCCTGGAGGCTTACTGTAACAGACAGAAACAGCAAATGGAACAAAACAGTGTTCAGCAACATCCAGCCTAAAAGTCACCAGAGCTGGCTCAAAGCCAGGGGGCTTTGTGTCTATAATGTAGAAGTCCACAGATACATTGGTCTGATATCGAATCAACACAGATATAAAGGAAATCGATCACATCAGAAATTGCCCTTATGTGGCCAGTCATTTGACTGATAAATGCTTGTGCGTGCATACAGCTGCAGTGCAGCACTTAAGCAGCGAGGAGCACAGCCCGGCAGCTTGGAAAGCTACATGCAGCTGGTAAGTCTGGTGTGGTAGAAAGGGAGGGGGAAGACAGTAGAGGGGGAGCAGAGTGAAGGTGCGTGGGGGGGCAGATAAAGGCCCTCACAGTAAGGGAGGAGTGGGGCTGGGGCAAGTGCTGCCCAGCCAAGGCTGGTCAGGTATGGGACAGAGCCAAGGTTCGTCCTGGGGGAATTGTGGGTGGGGGGGATGGTGGCGGCGGCAGCTCCTGCCACTGAGTGCTGCATGTCTGGAAGCCACTGGTCCAGCGCTCACCCACTCATCCAACAACACCCACCACTGCTCCTGCCTCTAGTACAGGAAGGCATGGGGGGTGGGAAACGTGTTCCCCAGATCTGGGTGGGGTAGAGTGGGGCAGGCTAGGAAGAGCCCCATACAGCCCAGGGCCCTGCCTGCCCTGCCCCACCCCACCTAGATCTGGGGGCGCATGCCCCACTCCCATGCCCCCCTGGACAAGCAGCGGGAGCCACTGGGCAAGCGCCAAACCAGCAGGTCCTGGACAAGCGGTGTGCAGTGGCAGGAGCTGCCCCTGCCTCTCCCCCCCCGACAAGTCACAGCTCCGTCTTTTGCCCATTCCACCCCCGCTGAGCAGCGGTTAACCCAGCCCCACTCCTCCCTCACTGCGGGGACCTTGATCTGACCCCCCACGCACCTTCCCTCCTCCCCCCTCTCCTTCCACCACAACAGAATTACCAGCTGCATGCAGCTCTCCAAGCTGCCAAGCTGGTATCAGAAATTGGATAGATATTGGTCAATATGCCCCCTTAAAACTCAGCTATCAGTATTGGCCCCAAAAATCTCTACTGGTGCACCCCACCTGTCTCAGCTCCCAGATCCTCTGCCGCACCTCTTACCTTTCTCTCCCCAGCTCACCGCTGCTCCTCCCAAACTTCCTCCTCTGTCTCTCGCCTCTGACCAAGTGACCCCAAGCACCAAGTTATCCCAAACACCCACTAGTATCAACACACAGCCATGTAAGCGTAAGCATAAGTGTGTGTCACGCGCTAACAGCACAATATTGAGACCCTGAGCACTGATCTGGCACGTGTCAAGTCAACAAGAAAATAACCAGGAGTCACCACAACATGTAAAATGAATTGGTTCAGCTACTCTTTTAACACCCAAATAGCAAAATTTGGTGAATTTTATTTTCAAATCATTACATGATATGCAATATCCTAGATGTACAGAATATGTAATAGGTAAGCAAAGAACTTAAAACTAAAACTTTAATATTCAGTGTTATATATCAGCTTCATACCTTAAGGAATTACTCCTATCTGAGCAGCATAAAAATATGTATACTTGCATTGGCTTTACTAAGTATTTGGATGTTGAAATATTTGCAGCATAGAATGCTAGCCTTTTCATCTTTTCTGAAATTCAATAAAATTTAATTATACCTCCTCTTCCTCTCACAGTTCATTATGCTACAGTTCATTCAAAAATTGGCCTTCAGGGTAGATTTAATACATGACATTAGATTTAACAAGATGCCTATTTGCTTATTTAAAATGTACATTGAAATGGGGATAATTTTATGTACACCAATTTGCAGAAAATTAAAGCTCCATTAAGAAAGCAAAAGTCATTTCAAATATTCTTTCATAAAGCAAACTGGTATACAATTAGAGCCTAAACAAGCAAACAAACTGGCCTCTAAAAATATAATCACTGCTTCTCCTCCCAGACACTGATATAAAGCACATGCCTATTTTGAAATAATTATTTGCTGCCCCAAAGAAGAAAGCCATATTATAATCATGAAATGCATAGTGATAAAAAGCCAGGCAGCTCAAACTGCCTAAAAATTCCTACCTCATTAAGTATCACTATAACTTGCAAGTCTGATCTGCACTTCCTTTCGATACTGCATTAAAGCTTGCTATACCCAAAAACTGAAGTCAGAGCTAACTCAAACACCATAGGGATCCATCAAAGTTGTCCATTAAATTGTTCTGTATGCCTGAAGATGCAAGTATCCTTAAGTCTCAAAAAGCTCAGCTCTCTTCTGGATGATTACAGAATTATGTTGACACTGGCCCCCTGTAGCATTGGGATTTGCAAGGATGTATGTGGATGGAAGAACAGACCCTTCCAGTACCTACCCTGATTATTAAAGACATGTTTTCTTCTAGCAAGGAAGATCAGATTCAAGTCAAATTTTAGTTCTGTGCATAGTTTAAGAGAAATGTCAACTCGTAATATAGGCTTTTTCTCTATTGCTTATCCAGAAACAGCAATCCTGCATCTAAAATGTGAAAAGTATAAAGACACAGAAGTAGTCTGCTAAGACTCAAAGACATTACATTTATCCATGGTAAACTGTAACATGCCACACATTCAGCCTATTTACAGCACAATAAAATGGCAAACCAACCACAAAAATGTTCCACAGTTAAGTGTTGTCCACTTAACATGGAACCATCTTTGTGGCTGGTTTGCATCACACCTTACTTTTGAGGTGTGACATGTTTGTCATCAGGCTGCACAGCAGCTTTAGGCGTCAATCTGTGGGGAATACATCAGTTGCTGGGCCTTCTGCAAACTGAAAGCCTTGCAGCGTAGCTCCGTATCCAGGTGCACCACACAAATTTAGGTGCCCATGCAGGGAGTTCATCAGCTGATGGGCTCCCCATGGGCTGGTACCTAAAGCTGCAACCCACTGCAGTGCTACACTGCACAGATTTCAGCTCCCCACATACCAGCAAGTTAAAAGGGCACCATGGGAAACATGCCAACAGGGACCAGTGCTGATGCCCAGCTCGCCAAGCAGGCACACAGCTGGAATGTGATGAATTTTATCCAAAGTTCCAAAAATCGTGCCTCCTGCCATGCTAGATGTATATGGCAAGATGCATAATTTTGGAGATCCAAGATAAAATCTGTCACATCCCAATCAGGTGACTAATTAATGTTTGCCAAGGGTCCTTGTTTTTAAAATTTGAAAGGAAGCAAGGATAGGTGGGATAGAAAAATGAGGATGCATTGTGAACTTTTAAGGAGGATTGTAAATTTCCTAGTTAAAATAATTAATAAATCTAGGATCAAAAAAAAAAGAAAAGAAAAGAAAAAAAGCACATTCAAGCTACAGGACAGAGAGAGACTGGTTTAGAAAGCAGGAATATGAAAAGACTCAAAGATTATTTGATGAATTACAAGTCATTAAAGTCATGCTAACTAAACTGTGCCTGAAATGTTATTTGTGAATGTTTATTAGTTACAGTATGTATAATGTGGAAATGATTATAGGGTTTTTAAAAAAATGTTAAGCTGAGCAAATGCATCTCAAGCAGGTCCAGGGAGGTGATATTTCCCCTCTATGCTGCACTGGTCAGGCCACAGATGGAGTACTGCGTCCAGTTCTGGGCGCCGTACTTCAAGAGGGATGTGGACAACATGGAGAGGGTCCAGAGGAGGGCCACTCACATGATCAGGGGGCAGCAGGGCAGGCCCTACGAGGACAGGCTACAGGACCTGAACCTGTTCAGCCTCCACAAGAGAAGGCTGAGGAGGGATGTAGTGGCCTGTTACAAACTAGTCAGAGGGGACCAGCAGGCATTGGGGGAGTCCCTGTTTCCTCGATCACTACCAGGAGTGACTAGGAGTGTCACAAGCTAGCAGAGGGTAAATTCAGATTAGACATCAGGAGGCGCTACTTCACTGTCAGGGCGGCTAGGATCTGGAACCAACTTCCAAGTGAAGTGGTGCTGGCTCCTACCCTGGGGGTCTTTAAGACAAGGCTAGACAATCACCTTGCTGGGGTCATTTGACCCCAGTACTCTTTCCTGCCATGGCAGGGGGTCGGACTTGATGATCTGCTCAGGTCCCTTCCAACCCTCCTAACTATGAAACTATAAGACTGACATAATGCTTGAATAGCCAGATGTTCATATGAAGAGATACAGCTACACTTAAAGCTGGCATGATAGGGCAACTGTTTTTGTGAGGTCCATCTAACCCTTAAGTGTGGGGTGCCTATTTTGCAAAATAGAAAGATAAGCAACAGAACACTACTCAACTTGCATAGGAGTAAACAGCTGTAGGAATAAAGTAGCAATCCTATTATTTCTAGGAATTCTGTAAGATAAACACTGTCAAAACCAGCTTGTGCCTGTCACTCAGAGGGGTGTAGGCAAGCAGCAGAGCAGCCTGCAGGTGGCTGCACTCCCAATCAGGAGTCACATGGCTAACAGGAGGTTGCCCAATTGGGATGAGGGCACAGGTGTTTGTTATAAGAACAGGCCCTGGGCAGTGGAGCCAGCAGTTTGTTTCAAGCAGCCTAGGTGAGAACATCACCCACCTGGAGCTGCTGTTCACACATCTTGGAGGTACAGGGTAGGAACTATGGGGTTGGAGGAGGTTCCCGGTCCTGGGGCATGACCTAAAACTACACCCTGCTGGGGCTGCTTCCAGAAAATGCCACACCTGTGCTTCCCTAGTGAAGGGTGAGCATGGAGCGCCAGAAAACCTCAGCCCCCACTGCCTTGCAGGTTATCCCATGGAGGGGAAAGGCTAGCAAAGCACACCCCCCAAAAAAAGCAAAGGGCTCAGGTTTACTGTGAGGCAGGGTCCAGGCCATAAGAAGGGGCATGAGACAGGGCCCAGGTCCACAGTGAGGCCTGAGGCTCCTGAAGGAGCTGGGTATGAGGCTCCAGAGGGTGGGATTCTGAGCCCCAAGAAGGAGCTGGGTGTGAGGCTCCAGGGGCAGGGGGATTGAAGCCAGTGTCGGGCATGGGATGAGTCCCCTGTGAGGGGACCAAGAGAGTTCAGAGCAGGGCAGGGACCCCAAGAGAAAGGGAGAGGCTGGGAGCCCTCAGTGAGGACGGATCAAAGACCCCAGTGGGAGTTGTACAATTGAGAGTCCCAACATGAGGGTATGGTATTACAGGCCGGGTGATAGGCCAAGTACATTTAGGCTGGGTGTTAGGCCATGGATGCCAGCTGTGAAGGCACGGGACACTGTCTAAGGGAAGGTTCAAAGCCATGCATAAATCCTTGGCATCAGGGCAATTAAATGGGCAGCCTCCCACCTTGTTAATAATTTCCAATTGGTTTCATTAAAGGTGTGGCACGAGAGTGGTTAGCCCTAGACAAGTGTGTGGCCCAACGAGTAAACCGGCCCTGGGAGCTCCACTTGTTACAATAGTTCCTATAACACAGGAGTTCTCAAAAGGGAAATTTATATAAGATATAGCATACATATGCAAGGGGCACAGGGAAGTAATCAGAGCAACATGGGACACCCCAGAAGAGTCACAACCATGAAGCAATACAGACCCTTTTAAAGAGAGGGCAGTGAACTCGTTGATGTCTATCTCCGCCCAAGACTGATTAACCAGTTGCTCATTCCTTAGTTCCCTTCCATCTGCTACTATAACTTCGTAATTAAAGAAGATACTGTAAATTCCTAAAAGCTAAATTAAGATATATAAGGATCCTTTAGTCAAATTATCTTAAAAACTGGTAGTAGATTATGTTCTTCAAGCAATTACATCAATGTGAGGTCTCAGTGCAGTGCTGTGGCAAAACAGGCTAAGACAAAGCCTGGAGGCAGGAAAGGAAAGTATCAAATTATACAACGGTCCTACTACCTCTCCTCTAAGCCACACGTGGAACTGCTGCCAAGAAGCCCAACCCCAATCCATTCATTCCCATTCAGGTGTGCCAAATCCTGCCGACAACGCTTATTTTACCTACCCTACTAGATTACAGCAGCACACATCCTCAGAATCACCACCTCACCACACATCCTTAGAACCACCTGCCCGGTACGATTCTTGGCACATAAACAGACTGCTCTAAGATAGTTACACTGCCTTATTTCTGGGAGACAGCAAGAAACACTTCTCAGTGCCACTCTGGGATAGAAAGAGGAAGCACAGTAGGCAAGGAATTAGAGAATAACATCCTGATTACTTTAATGGGTTACCAATACTTGGTAGACTGTGGCCAGTTCTCGGTTTGTTACACTGGCCCCTACTTTGTGAGGCCCATTTAACCCTTAAGTGTGGGGTGTTTATTCTGCAAAATAAGAAGATAAGCAACAGATACATCTCAAAGGTAACTTGAGCACTGCATACAAGTACTTCGACATGGAAAGGGATCCGATAGTGGGAGAGCTCTTCCAAAAACAGCATGGTAGAATGACTGGAAGTTAAACTACACACATTCAACAGTAAAGGTCTATAAATATTGGAACAACTTATCAGGGGATTCAGAGGACTAATCATTGCTTGGAACCTTAAGATAAGGTCTCTTTCTAAAAGATATGCCTTAACCTCCATATAGTCCATGCATTTAGGTCAAATAAGCCATCATAGTGGTCCTGGATGGCTTCAGCATTCATAAAATCTAGTCCCGTAGACTTCAATGAAACTAGTCACACATATAGAGTTAATTTAGGTGTTTAAGTAACTTCAGGATTAAGACCTTAACTCTTCAGTCATCCACCATCACCAACTATTTAGTCTGTTTAGGTTGCGCAGCTGAAAACTGGCATCTCATTTGACCTGAGCCCAATTGTCCCAGGGCTTCACTCGCATCAAAACAGAAGCAGCTCAGTCAATGACATGTCACTCTACCAAGCTCAGCTGCTGCTCCTTTCCATATAAGCAGCCAGTGAGAGCACATGTAGGCCCATGTAGGCCAACAGGCCCATCCTTGAAACGAATCACAATGATTATACAGCCATACAACAGAATGTCCCAGGAAAAAACATTAATACATTTTATCTGGCATCTTTTAGAGCAGCAATACTCAACCATGGTGCCGTGGCATGCTGGGGTGCCTTAAGGTCCAAGGCATTGTGGGGTGTAACACAATGTTGGCATTGTTAGGTATAGATTGATTCACAAGCAACACCCTGATATTTTGAATAGGAATCCATAATGGTAAAAACTAGGGGTGTGCAAAGCAAGCCCTATTCTATTCAGATTCAGCCTAAATCAGGGGCAGTGATTCGATTTGTTGACTTGGATCACTGTCCCCAGTTCAGAGAATCAGCAATTCAGACACAGGCACAGCTTTAAATATTTTTTCTACATACCTCGAGGTACCAGCGCAGCTTGTGAACACTGCGATGCTGGGGCAGATGGAGCATCCCACAGAAGTGCAGGGGGCCCCTCCACGTGCTCCGTGGCAAACCCCGAAGTGGACCAGACTGGAAGTGGACCTGACCCACGAGGCACAAGTCACCAAGCTGGGGGGGCACTTGTGGTCCACTTCCAGGTCTGCTGCCAAGCATGCTGGGGAGCTCCCCATGCTTCTGCGGGACACTCCATGCGTCCCAGCTGCTCAGCATTCATGAGCCCCCTGCTACCTAGAAGTATGTAGAAAAAACATTTACAGCTGTGTCTATGTCCAAATCTTTCTGAAACTCTCCAAATCAATTTGGGGGGTTCCAATTCAATTTGGAGAGATTAAAGGATCCTCCTATTCAATTCAGATTTGGAGATTCAGCCACCAAAAATCGAGCCAAACCTCCACCAAATCAAATCAGGGACTGAAGCTCCGCACAGCCCTCGTGCAAATATTCTGACTTGCGATCTTTCTGAAGCCTCTGCAGCAGCAGAACTGCTCTAGTTTTTTTCTGCACTGAAAAAAGAGACTGAGAACAAGAAGCTAGCATTTTTCCGAGGGATTCCTTGAGTTTAAGGCGGCTGAAAACCACTGCTAGAGAGACAGACTTAAAGCAATGCAATGAATGTGTACATCTGTATGATTCCCAGAGAAAAGTCATGTCTGCTCATAGCCTGAGCAAGTTAAATGTACTTCTGAGAGTCAGCAGGATTAGTACTGAGCCAGAAATGCTACCTGTTGAATGATGAAAGCAAGACAAAGAAATCCACATACTATTCATCTTCCCAGGAACCCAAATATCGTGAACTAAAAAACAGAGAATTAAATGAGAATGAAATATAGCAGTTCATATATTCAACTTGGAGGCTTTTTTGTTGTTACTATCACTTGCAAAACCAGTTTAAAGACATTTACATGATTATCTGCCTTATTTTTAATAACTCTTTTAAATCACATTTAAAACAGTATGCTCACTACAGTAATGGCCAGTTGCCCTGTTTCCTGTACTGTATGAATTGAGGAATTCAGGAACTCTATGGCTTCCTTTATAACTTACTTCAGATTTACACAAAACCATGGCATAAAATAAACACAACTGACTCCCACAAAAGAAAACCTACAAGATCTAATACTTGGATTTATTTCTTAATGACAGCGTTTCCCCTGTTTCTTTTGTGTTGCATGAACTGCAGCTAGAAAAATGCAGAGAATTTTTTTAAACTGTCATCCCCTCTATTGGATGTAGTTAAGTTAGCATCACTGATAATTGGAGGAAAAAGAAAAGTCAAAGATGTGCTGAGGTTTCAAGTCCTTAACAGAATTTGTATTACAAATACTGCTTCAAAGTAAATATTAAGGTTCTCCACAGTTATTACGTTTAAAAGAATATAATAACTTTTGTCCTAATAGTGAAAACTCATACTAGAAAACTATGAAGGCTTTGTAAGGTGCTCTCTTAAGCACCTTACAATATACTCCCAACAAGTTCCCAGTAATCTTGCATTCTCTAATGTAAACTGACCTTATCGCTTTAAATTATATCAAATGAAATTCCACAGAAATTCACTGAACTTTACAAAGGCAAAAACTAACAACAGGCTTGGAAACTACTGGCTACTATTATAAATTTTAATGCAATGATGAAACTGGTATTAAAAAGGGGCCATGAACTCTATATTTCATGAAACTGTGTTGTGATGAATGAAAAGCAAGCCCACAATAATTTGTACATGATCAACTTTAGAACCAATTAAGGTCATGCTAATTAACAGAAGTTTACTTATCAGCATTCTAGTTTTAGCCAAAGAGAAGAGAAGAACAGAAGAAAACTTACAACATTAAAATGTAAAAGCAGAACAGATAGACACAGTGCATGTTTTGAGGAGAGATTGTGAAACTTATTTTTCAAGACATCATGTGTTTTTCAACATGCATGTTAGCAAGTAAGTCGCTGTTTTGGAAAACAACATGTCTCGTTATACTAATATACAATTAGTACCAGCTACAATAACTGAGGCTAAAAACTGGGAAAATATGTAAAAACAGCAGTCATTAGGTCTGGGCAAGCATTCACTAAAAGAAACACTTTTTGGTAAGCCCAGATAACAGCTTACCTCAGAATCTCTTTCATGTTCCACTGTGCCAAAACACACAAAAATTTGTAAGAAGCAAGAAAGCTAATGAACTGACAAATAAAAACTCAAATTGCACTGCTCAGTCAACACCACCCATAGCTTTATCTATCAACTTTAGAAAAAAAACAAATCAGCTGAATGACCAATCTGACTAGAATACATACTGGACAGTATGATATGAAAAATATTTTCATATGCTCAAAAGTACCCATAAGCAAACTGTTTCTTCACATACTTATCGGTTATGAAAGGTCATCCATAAAAAGCGATATTGTCACAGATCAGGTTTCCACACTGTAATACACACTGCTAACTGACTTAAAGGACAACAGGTACAAATTACAGTCTAAGGGTTAAAACGTAATTTTTACATTATGCTTTACTGGAACAACCTGGTTTGACGTTTCTCCTCTTTCTTGCCAAAAGCTTCACTGGAAACAGCATGAGGTTCAGTTCAGGATGGCTACATTCTTTTCATAGTACAAATGCAGTGTGCATTACTACCCAGTTTCTTTTACTGTCTTTACAAATAAACAGGGACTAGCATTATTCAGTCAAGCAAAATAATAAAAGGACACGACTAGTGAGACCCTACAACTGCCGTGGAGCAGATTTCACCACAAGGCTGGGATTCTGGCACCCAGGTTCTAATCCTAACGTGTCACTGATACTTCAAACTCTGATGAATCATTTCCCCTTCCCACCTCCCACAACTGGGAGACTGAAAATCATAATTATACTAAGTAACCAAGTGCAGCACCCCCATTTTACAGACAGGAAAAATGGGGCACTTAGCATCAGAGTCAGGGCTCAGCATTTTAGGATGCATGTTGAATGCAATGTAGGGAAGCAAGAGTCATTATTCATAAGAACATAGGAATATTTCTTCAACCACTGTGGCCTCAGCAAATGCAGAAGCATCCACGAAAAACGGTAAGAAAACAGTTCTGATAACAAAATCAAGTTAAAAAAATAAGTTCTAGTAGATATAGCAGTGCTAAAGGGAACACACGTTTTAACTCGCTGTATTGTTTCATGTAAAGCTACATTTCACTAGCCTTAGAAAGTCACACCATTCCAGTTTCCAATTCTGTACATTTTTCTTTTCAGTGAACATGTACACAAGCTGCCCGCATACAGACACAGCTCTAAAATTCTGAGGAGCCTACAGTTGTTGGGATCTGCAACAGGTTCCAGTTTATACATAATGCTTAGACTTAAACACAGTTATCTGAGATGCTGTAAAAAAGTTTACATGGAATGAATTTTGCTTGCTGTCCACATGTTTATTCATATGAAATTTGTAGGTGTGTACCAATAACGATTTTTTTTTTTAGCCAATACCAATGGCTGATTATTGACCAGCCATATAGGTTGATACCAATCCAATAGCCAATATGGAGGCCAGCAGCTCCCTGCCGGTAAGTCTGTGTGGGGGAAAGAGATCAAGGCTCCCCCCCACCCCACAACGAAGGAGGGAGTGAGGCAGGAGCTGCCTAGCCAGGCTGGTGAATGGGACGCTGCTGGGAGCAGGACAGAGATGCAGGCAGCTCGTCCAGGGGTTACAGGGAGATGGGGAAGGGAGGCAGCTCCCCACTGCTGTACACACCGCCAGGGGAGACATGGGGAGCATGTGCCCCCCCCCTGCAGATTTGTGCATGGGAGAAGGCGTGCTGCCAGCTTAGGACTAGGGGCTGTACTGTTCTCTTCCTGCCGGGGAACTAGGTCAGGGCTGCGCTCGGGGACAACCCCTCATCTTTGAGTACAAGGCTGAGGGTGGGGCAGGGAGCAGCCTGCTGCTGCAGCTCTGACTCTGGCCCCAAATCCCGGTTGGGGCTAGATTCAGAGCCTCAGCAGCCACCTGCCCCTCACCCCGCTCCCTACTGCCTCAGACCCCTCTGCCCAACCTGCTGCCATCAGGCACAGCTCCAGCTCCATTCCCTCCTGAACATGGACCACATAGAAGCTCAAGGCTGTGCCCGGCCACACAGCAGCATTCCAGGGTTTGAGCTGCTGCCATTGCTGCTGCATGACCAATCAGTGGCCAGAGCATCTATATGCTCCATGCCCAGGAAGTAATACAGCCCAAGCCACAGACAGCAGGATGGAAGGAAGAAGGGGAAGAGAGGGAGCAGAGGCTGCAGGGAAGTAGCATGGGACAAGTCGAGGGACAGAGGGCAAGGAGCCCACCTGCCCCCCTTCTGCTGCTTCTCCTCTTGTAGCAGTGGCAGGGGATGAATTTAAGACAACCCCCTTGCTATGAGATTCTATACATGGAAAATTATAACCACTTCACAAATTTTCCGTGTATAGAATGTAATTATTGGTGGGTCATCTTACATTCAAAGTAATATTGAATTCATGGAAAAGGGTATATCCCACAGCATAAACAAAGAACTCACATGCCATTTTATTTTAATACTGAAAAGGGTAAAAAAAAAAAATTCAGCCCCCAAGCTCATTAAATATTTTTCCACTAAATTGCCCATTTAAAAAAAAAAATTTCAAGGAGTTGGAAACAAACTGAACAAGGTAGGCAGCAATCACCAACATGGATAAGCAGCATCAAGACACTGCGCAGTTGAGGGTGCTGAAGTGAATGACAGACTCAACATGCACTGAAAACTGAAACTCAAATATGTATTCACTGTGGTAATAGCTCAAATTATTCCTACAGAGCAGTGATTCTCAACCAGGGTGCCTTGAGATCTTTTCAAGGGTGGCACATAATGTTAGCACTGTTAGGTATACAAACATGATTCAGAAGAGAAACCCAAAGATTTCAAATAGGAATCCATAGTTTTGACCTTTGCACATTCTTTACAACAGAAAAACGGCTCTATTATATTTTCCACAGTTAAAAAGAGAGTGAAAACGAAGAGGTGATTTTTTTTCTGAGGGATGTGTCAAGTCTATCAAGAGCTGCCTTGAGTCTAAAAAATGTTGAGAACTACTGCTATAGACTCTATAAACTAAGTTATGTCCCAAACTCATGACAGGGAACACAGCAGAAAAACTTCAGAGAAAGTTTAATAAACCATCAGTAACGCAATTTGAGTTCAAACCCTCTTAGTCATCACAGCTCCTACATAGTCAGTTTCTTAATAAATGCTAGGATTGTACCACTCCTTGAGTTTTGAAGGACAAAAATGCCAACATATATTTTCACCATAAGTTTTTAAAAAAAATCACTATTAATAGGAGACTCCTGTCAGAGAAAAGCCAGAAGTCCAGAAAAGTAACAAATTATTTATCTTGTGTTTTTGTTTGTTTGATTTTTTGTTTTTATGTTAATTAAATCAGTATTGCCAAGAAACATTGTTTTTCTACACCCATTTTTTCCCTTAACACATGAAAAACAGATTCAGAACTTGACAGAACTGTTTTCCACATTATTGCCTCAAATGTTTGGCATCTATTTATCCCAAAGGGATCCTTAAACTTACCCCACCCCACCCCACCCCATCTTCAGGCACCTTAGAAGACTTGCACAGGTCATGAAATTTACGGTAGCCATCAATTTCTCTTAACCCCTCCTCATACAACTTGCCTTCCAAGCCCTTTTGTAACCCATCTCTGGACTTTCTCTAATTTCTTCAGGTCCTTTTTACAATGTGGAACAAACTGCAGAGTACTCTAGATATGGTCTAACCAGGTCTGAGTGAAGTGGCAATATCCCCTTCCATATCTTACACCTAATATGCCTGCTGATACATCCCTAAACTCCATTTGCCTTTTTTTGCAGCTGCACCACATTGCTGAATCATGTTGAGTCTGTGATCCACTGAGATCTTTCTTTACAGTGCTGTCATGCAGATAGTTGTTACCCATTCTGCATTTGCATTTTTTATTATTCTTCCTGAGGTGAAGCGCCTTGCATTTGTCAGCACCAAATTTAATTCTGTTTGCTCTAACCCCGTTTTCCAATCTATCAAGATCCTTCTGAATTGTGCTCCTGTCCTCCTGGGATGTTTGAAATTCTTCCCAGTTTTGTGTCATCTGAAAAGTTGCTTAGGAAGCTCTCTATTCCAGGAACTAAACCACTAATAAACATGTTGAACAGCACCAGACCCAGGACAGACCCCATAGGATCCAGTTGTCAATCTCCTTTATAATAGCTTTAACTAGCCCACATTTTTCCATTTTTATTAGACAGTTGTGCTGGACTTTGTCAAAAACCTTACTGAAGCCCAAGTACACTATATCCACTGCATTCCCCTCATCCACCCAGCTAGTTACTTTGTTAAAGATCACATTTGTTTAGCACAGTTTGTTCTTAGCAAATCCCTGCTGGCTGCTCATGATTAGCCTTTCCTCTTCTTAGCACCTGCCAATGGACTTCCTCATATGTACTCCAGTACTTCCCAGGTACTGAAATTAGGCCAACTGGTTTATAATTCCCTGCGTCCTCCTTTTTTGACATTTTTTAAAGAAGGACACTATATTGGCCCTTTTCTAGTGCTCCAGTACCTAGCCTCTGTCCCATAACTTCACAAGTATTACTGCCAAGAGCTCAGATATCTCTGCTGCCAGTTCTTTCACTACTCTGGAATGAAGTTCGTCAAGCCCTGACGGCCTGAATTTGTTCAAACCAACCAAAAGTTCTCTGAAGGTCTCTCTGAACGTTATCTTGTTTCCCCTTCTTGTCCTTATTAGCTATCTGGATGCAATTTTGGGGGGGTCTGTTGTTGGTTTTTTTTAACAAGACTGAGGCAAAGTAGCTGATGATAAACAGCTCCACCTTCTTAGCATCTTCTGGTAAGAGCCCCGCTTAGCTATTCAGAAGTTGACCAGCACATTCCTTGCTCTTTGTTTTCCGACTGATGTATTTACAGAACCTCTTCTTATCATCTTAAATTCTCTCACCCTGGGCACATGTACACATGCACTTTAATGTACAGTAGTCTATTTTACTGTGCATTGAACCTTCACATAAAAAATTGTGCTAATACACAAATGCACTGTAAAAAATAGGCTACTATCACTAAAAAAAACATGCACTTTTCGCTACTAAGCAGCCAGGCAGCCTAATGCGCATTTATTTAGTACATCAAATTAGAGGTACTAAATTTAATGAGCATTAGGAAAAGTACATTAATGAGCGTGGAGGTTCATTTTTACCTCCAGGTCTTCATCTCACATCCACAGCCTGCACAAGAACCACAGGTTATTAATGCTACCCCCATGGCTGCTGGCAGTTTTCCTAAGACTCACGCATACAAATCTGTAGACTAAGAAATTTTTTTTTTTAACATGCTAAGAAAAACAACAGCAATAAAGGTCCATTGAGGGGCATGTTGTATCCTGCCAAAAGTTATGGTTTGTTTTAGATAAGTACTTTAACCTACTGAAAACCAAGCAAAAATAATAAACTTGTTGTCACACCTTCAAATAAATTCTAATTATACCAATTTTCAAAGTGTTAAGGACGATGCAGATTCATTTGAGTTTAAATGAGTTAAAACACAAAACTGGCATCATTTTTTTAAACACAAAAATCAAATTAGGCAAGCAAATTTCACATTCTCCTATCTTCCCATTTCAGCTTTTGTATTCTTAGCTGGCAGGTAAAATGTTTACCTACTTCCCTTGAAGCCTTCTTGGCGTGTTGTGGCAACTGACTGCAAAGGAATGTAGGCATGTTGCCAAACTGTCTGCTTTGAACAGGAACAGGAGCAAAGAAAGCAAGCCCACTTAGGAGCAAAGAAAGCCCACTTAGTGGGGAAGTTCAATCTGTTCCCCTCTTCATTGGGATCACTGTTAGGTGCTTTCATAGGGCAGGAATACTGATTATTGCTTCTCAATAGACAAATTCCTCAAAACAAAACATAAAAGGGAGGAGGCAAGAGAAAGGAATGGACTATGGCACCTAATCATGTTAGATACGTAATCACAGCAGAGCCAGACAATGAAAAGGACAAAAGTCCATAACTACTAAGGTTTCCTTGGTATAACATAAAACTCTTTACCGCCTCAAAACAAAATACTCAAACAAGTTACACTGTACATCGTCAATAAGCTAACTTTCCATTAAAAAACAAATTAGTAAAATAGAAGGTCAATGACAAAACAGTGACTTCCATTTAAACATTTAAGTTTTTGCAGAAAATATTAATTTTAGATAATAGAAATTAAATCATCTTGTCAAACTTAACATGCTTCATTAACTGTTTCTAATTAGCCACATTTCTTTAAAAAGCTCTTCATGTTGATTCTCTGATAGTCGTGTAAGAATGTGTACTGAGACCATCATTAAAAAAAAACAAAAAACACACAAAATGACCTCTATCCAGACTGCCTAACCCAGTATGGGCCAACGTTTCACTGCACCATCCCCAAGTATTACTCTGATCCCATTGCTCTATGTGCTTCCTGCCCTATCTGTTGCTGTGATCCCAGCTCCCTCCCCAGTTTGCAGTGTGGTACACACATTACCCATTCCATATGTAGCACCTGTGTGGGTAAGCTGGAAACCCCTGGTCTAATCTATTATCCGTATAAAGTCACCATATTTTACTTAGAGATGAATATATGTTTGAGTGCAAAATGCACTTAGTCAAGGTATGTTACTTGCACTCAAAAACCATCTAAATATGGCACCAGTATTTACACATAATGAGTACAGTTTTCTCTCGCTTTAGGCAGGTTCTGTATGTGCAAATTCACTCTTACACAATGACCCTTTTTATACTAAAACTTCGTTATATACAAGGTAAATTCACTCTTATGCGATCCGTGTGGTGGAAGCCTACAGTAAGCTGCTTTGTGCGGTGCATTCTGGGAGTGATGCACACCAAAATATAGTCTCCTGTGTGGATCTGTGCTCCTCACTCATCTGCAACACGTGTTTCTGTAGTTGCCATCCCCATTATGATAGTACCCTGTGCTTGTGCATACTGTCTGCTGTTGATGAGTACCAAAATTGTCTTGTAAAAGTGGTAGAAATGGGTCCAGGGGTCAGTACAGTCGAGGTTTTGGAACATATCTCTATCTGTTACATTGTAAAGTGGGTTTCTTTTATGCAAATTCTATTTATGCACCGTTTTCCAAAAAAACATGGACAGCATAAAGTGAGGGAAACTTGCACGCTCAGTCTGCATTTGAACTTTGGAACCAAAGTACAAACTCTGGCCTGTGCTGCCTATGTTTTTCTATGTTCACTGACACCTATTGCACTACAGGAGTAAGCCTCTCAATAAATAAATAAATAAATAAATAAATAAATAAATAATCACACCTTCTCAATGTTTCACTGGCAAGAACCTCGGAACTGTGGCCAAAGAACTGTTCCCTTCTGATTCTCAATGGGTAGTACATGGAACCAGGACTTTCTAGTCTGCTAATTCAAAAGAACTAATAGTTGTCCTGATAAAGAAAGAAAAATTACTGAAAAAAATGGAAGAAAAAACCTGTAAGTGTTTGAGAGGAATTCAAGTAGAGTTTGAAAGGTGCAAAGCTACATTTTTCAGCTTGTGGAAAATCAATGGGCAATATAAAATGCATAAGATAAGAAGGAGAGAGAAGGGAATGATAAGCACAAGAGAGAGAGAAGGAAGAAGAAGTAGACTGTATTGTAGAGATGCAGAGGAAGAAATACAAACAAAAAACTGGAGATCAGACTATATGGAGCCTTGAAAGCAAATTCAGAAAGTCCCTAACTTGAGAAGAATCAGAGCCCAGGAAAGAATTTAAAATACATGAGGTACCTGTTTTGTACAGGTGCCTGGCAACAGCACAGTTATGGCTGCCTTCTAATAGCAGCTTTAAAATAGCGTATTTACTCAAATGCAAGATGATTTCTCTCCCCCTCCCCCAATCAGGATGTGGAAAAAAAGGCCTCACCTAGGATTTGAGTAACAGCCTGGGGCAGGCCCCAGGGCTCATTTGAAGAAGGGAAGCAGAGGAGCAGAAGGGAGAAAGGGTGAGGGGTGGGCAAGGACCACAAGAGACCCTTGTGTGTGGCTCAAGGGCAGTAAAGGGGATAATGCATACCCTGCCACTTCCCTCTGCTCTGGCACTGGTCCCTCCAGCCCTTATCCATATTAGTTGGGAGCTGCTGCCACTTGCCCAAGCCAGGCTGGGGCCTCTGTTGTTGCTGACTGCTCCAGAGTGGGAGCAGAGCTGCAGCAGGAGGGGGAGGCAGGGGGCAGGAACAGGCACAGAGGGACAGGTAGCAGTGGGGAAGCATTAAGGGGAAGAAGACACTGGGGGAGGTGGAGAGGGGAGGCAAACACAGGCATGAGGAGCAGCAGAGGGCAGGCG
>NW_017729007.1:256465-260809 GCF_001723915.1 Gavialis gangeticus | reverse complement strand
CTGAGGTCCCAGAGGGACAGGTAGCAGTGGGGAAGCATTAAGGGGAAGAAGACACTGGGGGAGGTGGAGAGGGGAGGCAAACACAGGCATGAGGAGCAGCAGAGGGCAGGCGAGGAGGACAAAGGGAAGGGGAGTAGGCCGGGAGGACAAGGGGCAGGGTTTTGGCCCCTTGCTGCCTCTTCCCCCCCATCCCATGGTACAGGGGAAAAATTTAAAGACAACCTTCAACTATACAATTTCTATACAATTTATAATTTTTCATGAGTAAAATCTAATTATTATTGGCAGGTCATCATACATTTGAAGTTGTCTTTAATTAGGGTAAATACAGAAAACATTATTTTCCTCCAAAGGTAGGTGGCCAACTGGTGTGAAATGAAGAAAAAAAAAGGTTAGTTTTTACGGCCTTTGACACTTTAGGCATCTTTTGTTTGCCTTCTCTTCATCAATATTTGAAAAGTAGTCAGATTTCAAGTTGGGGCTATAGTCTTCTCTTGGCAGTCCTGTTTTTCTATCAACAAAATCTACATGTAAGTCAGTAGAGAGCTAAATCTTAAACACATCAGGTTCTACAGTCAGATTCTCTTTCTGGAGCACACAAACCTGAATGGCTGATAGATGTACACAAGAAGCAAGGCTGTTTGGACCAACTGTATAGTTGGGAAGATATGTCATACAAGTTTTTGGGCACAGTGCACCCTGCTTCAAGGCAGGTGTTGGTCAATAAAAATGCTTGCTTGAAATTGGTAGCCTCCTTGTATTTACTTGTGGAACTGCATGCCTCTGAGGCTAAATGCAGAGGACAGGTCTGATTGGGATTTAAGTATTTTTTCTTGCAGCAAATCCCAGACCTTAACCATTGGTGAGGTATCCAAATTAACACTTTAGCTCAGAACAATTTCAGCTAATTCAACTTAATTGCCATTTAAGCCTTGTATGGACGCTTCTGTCCAAGGACAAGCGTGCACGAGTTAACGTTCTTGACAGGGTTCAAATGTCTGCAACCTAACTGTTATGTATGCAAGAGCTAAGAACAATTCAAAATTAACCAGGGTTAAAATTGGAGCAGTTTTGCTACATCTGATTCTCCACTCATTCACACACAACAATTAGCATGTAGCCCCTTTAAGGAGTTCCCCTTTTGAAAGTTCCAAATTTTCCTGTATCTACCCCCACCTCTAATTTTCTTGCAAAACTCTCTATACAGTAACAATGCCCTTCTTTACCCTTCCATTTCTCATAAGATGAGCTAATTAGGAATAATAAATTCACTTGTTATTATTGACTTTAATAGCAACTGGGCAGTCCTCCCACTGTTCAAGAAGAAGCCATGTCTCCTCAAAAGTTACTAATTCTAGTTTGACTTGAAAAACTGCAAGAATTTTTCAGCTTTATGAACAGTGCCAGCAATGACAGAACATAGAGCAGTACCATGTATCTGAACACAGGTAGCGATGGCTGCTTCTACCCTAAAGCTGCCTACAAAGAATGAGAGATGCTTACATTGTAATACACTACATCCAAGAGACCAGAAGAAAATCAATCCTGTGCCCAAACTCACTGAAGGGACAGTGAGAAAAATTATTTCTCTATACTTGTGATTATCTAAGCCAAAGGGAATAAAGTGGGAAAAAAAAGCCACAAGGAAGAGGAGTTATAAAATGAAAAAAAAAATTCGGAGGAGCAAACCAACAATTTAGAAGCCAAGAGAACGATGCCTACATTTCTGAGTAGTATTGTTCTTAGTGCTATAGCTCTACCCAGCATACCTTATGCTGCTAGAGCAACTGTTCTGTTTTTTACTACAAAAATTAATGGAAAAGAGCTGGCTTAAAGAGGAGCCTGGAGATTTGAGAGGTACAGGAGAGGGGGAAAGGTGAGCACTGTAAAATGGACTTTTGAAGAGCTATATTAATGTGCAAATACACATCATGATATATCTGTCTAGTAGCAAGACAATAACTTTGCAATATTATCTAGTCACATGGCCCACCAAAGCCAAATCCATGAAGACCTACATGTATATTTAACTGCATACCTCATGGCTCCATTTCCATTAAGAGAACTCTATACGTTGCATAAATTTACATATACCTGTAAGTATTTGGAGGAATGTATTTAGAGCTTAACATTTGGAGTATCCACCTATTTAAAAAAACCCTAATATTTTGCCACAAAATGACCCATCAATTTAGTTATTTTCACTAACAGTTACTCAAGTCCCAGTCACCACAGCTCAGATTTAGAGTATCTACCAATGCTTGCACTTCATAATCAAAGTCTATACAGATTGTAGACTCCCTTGTTCCTCTCCCTCTGCCCCCTTCCACCTCCCCCACATCAGCACAATGTAATTTACTTCCCAAACACTTTAGCTAAACTAGAAAAGCTAATAGTATGCAGTTGGACCACAAAAATCCTATGATGACTTTAGCATGCAAAGTCCTGTGATAGAGCCAAGAGGCAGTAGTAGGTTTCCTGTGACAAAAGATTAACTGAGGCCCCTGACAGACATTCACTTTAAGACATGATGAGATTGTATCCTTAATCCCAACAACCACGTGTCCTACCATACCACACGTACATGGAAGGACATGCAATTTTTGTACCAGGGATTAGATGTCAATCACATGTTACTTTCTGATGCAAGAAGAGCCTGGGCTTCCCCTGCACCAAGCAAGATGAAGCCAATCAGCTGACTGTCAGTTTGGCCCAGGAACCAAACTGGTCCCCAGCTTCAGCCAACAATCTGCTCAGCCCACGGGGACCCTGGGATCAGGCTGCAGCAGCACAGTACCAGGGTCCCCATGCACCAGGAGCTATAAAACCATACGTGCTGCCCAACTGAGCCGCACATGTGGATTTGACAAGTCCTAGTGCATAGGGACCCTGGCACTGGGTTGTGGCAGCCTGATACCAGGCTCCCTATGTACAAGGAGCTATAAAACCACGTGATCCACCCAGCTCAGTGGTGCACAGCATTTTCATTCATTCCAGGAAGGGGACCCTGGGATCTGGCTGCTGAAAGCCAATCACCAGGTTCCCCTGTACCAGGACCTATAAAACCACATATGTTGCCCAGCTGGGTGGCACAGGGGGTTTTGACAGATCCCAGGTGGCCACATGTTCAGTTCAGAGCATGATACAAACAAGAAGCCACAAAGTTTATTCCATATATGTGTGGAATAACTAAGGCACAATTCATCAAGATTCACCAAGAGCAAATTTTGCCTAACCATATTTGTTATCACAAGTATCTTGTACATCAGTAAAACTTCTGTAAGCTAAGGAAACGTAGCATAGATACAAGTACTGCAAGGCAAATTAATAACGGATTGGTAATCATACTCCCAAGAGTCATCATCAACAGCTCAATGTCAAACTTAAAGAAAGTATCAAATGGGACTCCCAGGGTGTCTATTCTTGCTTCAGTACTCTTCAATACCTTCATTAATGACTTGGTGGATGAAATCCAGGACACACTTTCAAAAATCTTCAGATAACACAAAGCTTGGCAGGGGAACTTTAGAAGACAGAACTGGGTTTCAAAATTAAGCTGATAAATTAGAAAACTTGTCAAACTTCAATAGAATGAAATTCAATAAAGAGAAGCACAAAGTACTGCACTTAGGAAGAAACAATCCAATGCATAAATGTAAAATGTGGAATAACTAAAGCAGCAGTACTGCAGAACAGGACCTGGGGATTACTGTGGATCACAAGCTGAATAGGAGTCAACAATATATATTTCAGAAAAAAAGTCTTAATAGGATATAAGTAATCTCGATAGTAAATCACAGGAAGACATTTTTCACTATATTTAGCACTGGTGAGGCCTCTCCTGAAGTACTGTTCACAGCTGGCACAGGTGCCAGAACATGGAACGAAAAGGCATTTTGCTTGGCACTCTGCCCCAAGGCACGCAGGCAGGGAAGGGGCCAGGGTTGCACTGCCACACCAAGTATCAGACCCCTCATGGCTCCCCTGCCGTCTACCCCAGCACACCAACATCTTAGAAGTCAAGGTTGTGAGTGTTTCTGGCACTCTGCCCAAAAACCTTGCTGACCCATGGTTTACAATTTTGGGTTCTGCACTTAAAGACAGACAGACAAATATGAAAGAGTCCGGAGGAGAGAAATAAAAATAAGTAAGAATCTAGAAACCGCAGCATACAAGGAGAGGCGAGAAGAACTGGGATGATTTAGTACTGAGAAGAGAAGACCAGAGGGATCAGATAACAGTCTTCAAATAAAAAGGGTTGTCACAGAGTGGATGACAATCAACTGTTTTCTTTGCTCACTGAAGTCAGGACAAGTAGTAATAAGTTTAAATTACAAGGGAGAT
>NW_017729007.1:240295-251465 GCF_001723915.1 Gavialis gangeticus | reverse complement strand
ATCATGCGTTTCACAATCAAAAACTGAAAGTGCTTTGCACAATCTGACCAGCATGTCCAAATGAAAAATTAAAATTTGACTATACTTTGAAGATGTTGGCCTAGATGATGTAAGGATGACTCAACCTGATAAAAAGGACAGATTTAGGTTGGATATTAGGCACTTTATAACTGTGAGGGTGGTTTATCACTCAAACAGATTACCTACATGCATGTTCCAGGAATGATTTTAGGGATTTGCACTAAGCAAAAGGGATGGACTAGATGACTTCCTGAGGTCTCTTCCCATTCTGTTTTTTTCTTCCTTTTCTTATTTTGATGATTCAGCACACACACACGCCAAAAAGCTGCAATTGATGTCGGAAGCAGTATTAATGTTGTTATTCCTAGGTACATGATTGGTTAAGCCAAAGGTCATAGGACTGTGGCTGTCAATTAAGTGGAGATTCTGAGGGGAGAAAAGTGAAAGGTAATAAAGGATCTTTTGAACTTTTAATGTTTCCTGGGCCCAGAAATTGTGCTGGTGCACCTGACAGCATATGAAAGGAACACGAACACAAGGAAATATATATCAGAGAAAGAAAGCAGCTCTCAGCTTATTGAAAACCATCTCAGTGGGAGGGAGAGCAGGGGAGTGATGAAGCTAGACTCCCTACATACTAGCTGGCATTATCTGCTGTGGAGAGGCACATAAGTTTTTGATTACCCTGCAGCTGTCTACTGATCAAGCCAGTAAAACAGGCTTTGCATTTCCTGTACTTAAGAGTTCAACTTTGCCTTCTAATTTACATCAATTCATTAAGAAGCTAGTGGGGGGAGGGGGTTCCCCCTTCCTGAAGATATCAGAAAGAAAAATTACATTAAGTCATTAAACAATCAGCTCAAGTGAAAGAAGTAGGCCGTGTATGACGATGAAAATGAATTACAATTCCAGACTTACCTGGCAATTGAAAGTCATTGATGTGAATACATTTGATAAACCTTTTAGTACTTCTAGAAGCACAGTAAAGGTGGCAATATAAGAGAAGCCCTTTTCCCAAATTTTATCATTCTTGCTAGTGTTAGAATGAAGATGCAGCCATGATGGTCCAGTAATTATGCAAGAGGTAAGGATTTTTCAGGTTGTTCTCTTTTACTGGAGCAACTGAATATTTGGGATAGTTAGACAAACTTTTACGAGACAACTTCATTAGGTTGGTGGAATAAGACAGCTTTCACAAAAATGCATCCACAGTGAGGAAATGGACCACTTAAACAATACTGGCTTCTAAAATGAGATAAACTGGTACAGAAAACTGTGTGTTTGGATTTGTTCAAAAGCAAAACTGCAAAGTTATGCTCCTCAGTTAGGACTTAATCAGTTTTCCTGTAATATCACAAATTGGGGTCAAGCAATTCCCTGTACCTAGGCTATCAGAGTTACACAAATACAGAATATGCTTTTAAACTTACAAAGCCAATAATGTAAAAACTGAATAGGAAGGTCCATCCTTCAGACGCCAGTGTATAAAAAGGGAGGACTTGTAACATTGCTTTCAAAACCTGCCATTGGATCTCTCTTACAATTGGATAAGAGAAGCAGAAAAAGTTCCCTTTGTCTCATTTTAAGTATTGTTTCTTCTTTAGATATTCACACAGTATTGAGACTGACAGGTTCCCAAAACAGAGTTCACAGTCTAAACTGAGAGGTTCACTGAAGTTATTCATTGAAGCCACCAAAGTTTTCCCAAGTTTTATCTAAAGCATTGCACTAATCTGAATTTGAATGCAAAGGAAAAAGAGCATTAAAGATTGTCAGTGGTTAGACATTTACTAAAGTAGATATGTATCCCACACTGAGAATCATTCAGAGACAGTTATTTCTGTATACAGAGTCTAAGTCTCCAAGCACAGACAAACCTTTAAAGTGCCTAGACAAATAGCTAGAATGAAGGCCCCTAAATAATTCAAGTACAGTTCTGGGAACTGCCACATTGTCCTTTTAAAATATGCGTGAGTGGACTATCAAAATTCAGCTGCTGTTAAAAAAAAAAAAAAAAAAAGAGTCGCCATCCTATATGGTTGCAGACACATGTTCCTTTCATATTCTGAAAGGTAGCTGTATGCCTGTCTGAAATGACCAGCACAAAGTTCTGAACCACCCTATTCAACTTAATGAGGCACCGGATCTAACTTCAGTGAGGACACTTATCAATTTACTGTACCTGCTTCCCATTTTAACAGAAACATTGAGCTAATGTATCCTACCACTTCAGTGCACAAGGTTAACAGAAACTGGAATGGCAAAACAGTTAACTGTTATCAAGATTTTCTACAGTGAGAGGAACGGAAGAAATGAAGAATTCTCCCTACTGATACATTTATAGTCATCTATGCTGAAAAACACAGAGGAAGAGAATAAATATGCAGTTCCTTTTCAGTGCCAAAACCAGTTATTTTCAGATATAAAAGGAAAAAAATAACTTATTCTTCCACATATTCCTGAAGTCCTAAATATTCTCCACTACAATATTCTCAGCGCTCTTCAGACAGTTATTTTCTGAGCCTGTGTCTTCAAAACAAAGAATGTGCCGAATAATGAAAATTTGGGAGCAACATAAAATACACCAAATTTAACCTCAGAATAGTCAAACACTAAACACTGAGTTGGGAATAGCATATTAACCATGGGGCACTGCTGCATATTTCTGACCATAACATTTTACTCTGAATTACCACATTAGACAGTGGGTCTGGACTAGAGCTCCGTGTCAAAGTCTGATCCATGGATGGCTAACCTGCAGCATGTGTCCTGCAAGTGGCATGGACGGCCTGTATGTGTGCAGCACATAGCAAATCAGAGAGCAGAATGGCAGGCTGAGTAGGGAAGCAGAAAGCAGAATGGCAGCCTGGGCAAGGGAAGGGGACTGAGTGGCACTTGAGGATAGCACAGGGCTCATCTTACAGCACCTACTGAAAAGGTAGCCACCACTGCTCTAAGCACAAGACAACTGTGGGCAGCTAGTTGATTAAATGCTTGCATTCACCAAAACCTCTAACAAAGATTTTGTTGCTGGTAACTAAAGAACTGAAAAATTATTGTCAATTATGAAGGCAACTATAACTACAGGCTTCAAAAAGTAGCTGAATTACCTTTAAAAACAACAACAGCAAAAACACGTAGCCCATTTATTAAAGTTACTGTTAATTTGATACACAAAAATTCTGCAGGTATTTCCTCAGGCAAGCAAAGCATGGTTCAAAATGCCAAGCAAACTTTAAAAAACTGAAGTTTTTCAATTACAACTTAGCTTACCATCAGGTTTTAATCATTTTGAGACCCCAAATATTTACATGCATCTCTTTTCCATACTGTTAACCCCAGGCTCACAGCTAGTAAATTATTTACTTTAATTATTCCCCTGCGACTTTCAACTATGCAAAACAGCAAGTTAAAAACAAACAAACAAAATGAACAAAAGAAATCCAGACCTTAAGGGATGGTGGGCAAGACTTGCATTAGCTCAAGGTTGGAAAAGACAGGTTGAAAGCAATTCTTCAAACTGAAGTTCCAAAAACTGGCCCTGAATTGCCAGTAGCTTTGTACATGATATCCCGAACACATACTGTGGGGTTCCATAAATACTACTTTCCCCAGGAAAAAACAAAAATAAAAAACAAAAACCTCTTTCTTTCTCCCTCACTCTTAAAAAAAAAACAAAACAAAACACTCTTTAAGCAAAACAGGATCTGCTTAAAGAAACATGCCTTGCAGACACAGCCCCCATGAAAAGATCCCTTCATTAACTGTCATACACAAGCCTATCTGAAGTACAGCATGAACTACTTTTAAAATGAAATTATCTATAGAAGTCTTTAAAATGCTAATAATTAGGTTTCCAGCATTATCCTTTTGACCAGAAAACCAAATAAAAACAGAGGACAAAGGACAAAACGGAAACACAGGGAACCCAACTGGACACAATCTGGAAGATAGATTAAATAGAAAAGGGTGTCATGACTTGACACCAGTGAAGATAAAAAACTGCCATAAACATAGAATAAAGCTACTAATGAACAAAGTTCCAACACTTAGTAACCGAACAAGCTGAAAACACAGCAGCAGAAATTCAGAAAGAAACCATGATGTGGGGCAAACTACAAGCTGATGTCTTCTGACGGTCCTGAAGACATGAGCCCTATTGATTCCTTGGAGTCTCAGAACAGCAGAGACTTCCTATGCCTGAAGAAGGGTGATTGCACCTGAAAGCTTGTCCACCCTCCTCAGTTGGTCTAATAAAAGATACCACATCTACTCAAAGAACCTTGCCTGCCATTGATAAATAAGGAGATCCACTGATACTTTAGACCTGTGAATGAATAACTAGATACACAATATGCACTTAGTATGTGCCTTCAGTGAGCAATTCATCCAGACTCATCTAGGACTTAGTCCAAATTCCTATTATCTGGCTTTGGAGATACTTTATATCCAAGCTAGCTTACCTATGAAAATGCAAGCTGTCCTTCTATAGTGGGATTTTACAATGTGCTCACTATCTTGTTGTAAACACACTTTCCTTTTTTTAAATGAGCTACACCATGTTTACTTCTGAAAACTCATGAGCTGATAAGGCAAGCTGTACTTTAATCAGGTTCAGGACCGGCTGACATGCCAAAGTACAACTTGCCTTATTTAAATACTAGAACTTCTGAATGTGTAATTTAGAATGGTAGCTGATACATTTTAAAAAAACGTCCTGTTCATGACAAACCATTAGATTTAACATCCCCTGTAACACTGATAGTCATAGGTACACTTATGCATAGGCTTAACATTAAGAGCTTATGAAAAAGTTTCCTATATTTAAAAAAATGTATACCCCCAACTAAAAATTTATGCCCATATAATTCAAGCAGTACAACCTCTACCTCAGTGAGACAACGCTGTACAAAAGGTTCTTCATATGTAGTTATGGGAAGCAGAATAAGACACACTAGTATAAATACATCTACAACAGAGATTTTACCCATCTGAACCATTTAAAGGAATAAACACATATACATACAAAACTGAAATCTTAATATGGCACAAAAAGTATATTTTATAGAGAAAACCTGTGGTTGCAGAATCAGGCCATAAACTGAAATTGCCCAATATTGAAAACTAAGATTTACATTAGCAACTGCAGCCAAAACAAATGTAACAATCGTTATTAGTATAAAGAAAGAGTAATACAGGTCAGAGCTCAATTTCCTCCCTTAATTGACTAAGTACAATTTACAGAGTGTGTAGACAAAATGGAGGCCCAAAATTGAAGTAAACCCCTGTGTTGTGCACACACCCTGCACTTACCTGCCTCTCTGGCACTGGGGAGGGGAGGGCAAGCTGCCAGCAGACAGAGTGGTCCCTGCACTGCAGGGGGGGCTGGTGCTTCCCTCCGTGGCAGTGGCACCCCCAGGTGGCACCTGCCCACAAGCACCTGACTCGGGTGGTCCCGAGGGGCATTGCAGCCACAGAGAGAAGCACCGGGCCCTCGCGCAGCTCAAGTAGGCAGGCAGGCTCTGGGTGGGGAGAGAAGGGGGAAAATCAGACTCGCCATTTTTCTTGGGAGGAGCCTGCCTTCCCAGGCTGCTGCCAGACTGCCTGCAGAGCTTCCTGCAGAGCTGCATGGAGCCCAGTGCTTTGCTTCATGGCTGTAGGGGCAGCAAACTAAAACTCCTCGGAGGAGTTTTAGTTTGCTGAGCTCCAAGTCATTTAAGGGACATTACGTCACCGAATTTCCTACAGCAGCTAGAATTAACGTGCAATACACCGCCAAGGTGTGCAAACACGGACACCATTAAAGCGGTGCAAAAGCATTTAGCCTGCTTTAAAGTATCATGCACACAAGCCCTTCGTTTCATCTACACACGGCCACTAAAGAGACAGCACTATCAGGCTAGTCCCTAAAAAGAAGAAATGATCATGAAGAAAAATTAGAGTCATGAAAAAGGCATCAGATATTGAGCCTGTATCACATTTATATGCCACAAAATTAAGAGAGTTGTACAGTTTTTGAAGAAAGCTTTGTGATGATGTAATTCTGAAGAGGAAACAATTCATCTGTAAACTAAAGATGGACAGTACGCAACTTAGGAGGGAGAGCAAGCAATTGTGACTAGAAAAGTTTAGTGACTGTTTTTTCACAGTAATGTGCATATGACATGAAGGTTGGCAGGGTTGGGAAATCCTTGATCAGATGGATGACGTAACTGTTTCCATTCATTAAGAAATATGCCATAAGTAGATTATTTTGGTAAGTCAAATAATGTATTTCCATTGCTCACGTTTGCATTTCCTGAACTTGCACAGCTTTTCTACCATATTTACCTAAACCCCCAGATGACTTTGGATTTAAGACAACACTCCAATAATTAAATTTTATTCATGGAAAATGTATGAATTTGTTATAGTTTTCCATGTAGATAATTTAATTATTACAGAGTCATCGTAAATTAGTGTCCTGTCCCCCTACCTTTACTGCAACAGGGCAAGCAGTGGTAGAGGGGCAGGCAGTGAAGGAGTCCCCTTGCCCCCTACCATGTCCTCCACCACTACTTGCTCTTCTTGCTAACTGCCCCCCTCCCCCTTCCCCCCGGGTCTGCACACCCTGATACTTACCTCCCCCAGCATCTGTCCCTCCTGCCACTTGCCTCCTCTGGCACCTGCACTTCATGCCTGTGTCCCCTGACACTTGTTCCCCCTGCCATAGTGCCTGCTCCCCTGGCACCTGCTGCCCACCAGTACCTGCCCCCCAGCACCTCTGTCCCCCACCCTCACTGCTCTGGCTCCAGCCCCACTCTAGCACCAGGACATGGAGCAAATTGTTTCCCTGGCCCCCACTCAGCCATGTAGCAGCTGTTGCAGGAGGGGTGGCACAGTTGCTCTGGCTCCTATTTCAACCCCACACTGGGGCCAGAGTAAGAGCCACCACAGCTGCCTTCCCCTACCCCTCCTTGTACTCAAATCCAAGACAAGGGCCTTCTCCCCCTCCATGTTTAAATGAGGAAAAAATACCTTGCCTCGGACTCAAGTAAATGTGGTAGTTAAAAAACCCTTGCAAGTTTAACAGAAGAACACTAAGAAACTTAGACTTAAAAGGAAAAGCTCCTTTTTGTCCTCTTTGTAAAAAACAGAGCTACCTTGATTGTTCTAAGCACATCATACATTAAAGTCTCCAAATCATATTACTTAGCCACACAGATCTGGTTATTGCTAATGTCCAAGTGCAGAAAAGTTAAATTGGAGCCAATCTGAAAAACTTCAAATGAACTATTCTCCCTCGAAACACACACAGTGACAAAAGTTGAAGCATTCTGTTTTGTCTTGTGAATCCCATTGGGACTCTTAACTCCCCATCCTCACAGTATTTATTCTCCATGTTGAATTGGGATTCCTTGAAGTATCAGCAAAAGGCTAAGGAAAGCAATCATATTGATTAACCTAAGCGATCTTCTGTTCAAATGGAAGCACCCTGATATATAACAAGCTAGCTGCAGCCTAAAGAAGCCAGTTCTACCTGTTTGAATCCAAGCAGCCATTACTAAACAATGGATCACTTACTAATGTATGTTAAGCAACAGGAAACTGAAAAAAGGCAGTACCACCACCACCATCTCCTCCAGCTAAGAAAAATAGTAATCTCATGTTCTGAAAGGAATACTTTAAATACTAGGATTTCAGCTGTAAATCCTGTTCTGACATAGGTGCTTCCACAGTCAAGAGGGGTTAGCAATAGGTTCCTTCCCTTTCCAATGTTCCCTATGCACTAAATTAGGCAGATTCCATTATAGCATGCCAGATGTTTTGAATCCCATTTTTAACCACCATTTGGCACTATACAAGAAATATAGACACTTATCTTAACACTACCCCCATTCCACCACAGAAAACAAGCACTTCAGTTAGGTGTTCAGATGCTCAGTATCACGATGCCCGAATCTTTCTGGGGACTTATCCTTATAGCTTTTGTAGCACAGCAAACTGCAAAACTGTTTGTTTCTAACAGTAGTGGAGTTGGGACATTGTGTCTATGATGGTACAGGAACTATGAATGCAGCAAGGGATTTTTTGTGGCAGCTTTTACTGAACCAGCTGTATTGTTGGGAAAGATGCTAGATAAATTTTCAGGCGCAAAGTGCCCTTCTCCAGATCTCCCAACTGCACAGTTGGTCCAATAAGAAGATGTTACCAAAAAAAACCCTGCTTCTGCTTGCAACAACACAACAGTCACAATATTCAAACACACTATAGGAGGTGATAAATGAAATCAAAATTCTCTTAAAGATTTACAGTAACAGGAATAAAGTTAAAACAAAAACACAATTCTTAAAAAGTGTTCTTGAAGCTCCAAGACCAAGAAAGCAACTGAACACATTATTTTCTCCACTGCCCACCTTAGCACAGTCTGTCTAATATAACTGTACATAACTGTCGAACTATTCTCTATAGTAGGAATGGCCAACCTGTGGCCTGTGTACCAGAAGTGGCACAGGCAACCTCTGTCTCTGGCATGTGACAGATTGGGTAAGAAGCAAGGGACACAACACCAAACAGGGCAGGGAGAACAGGGCAGAGGACAGAAAGAGAGCAACAGATTGCGCAGGGATATATAAGCAACAGACTGGGCAAGCAAAATGGACCCCAGGGACACTTGAGGAGAGTACAACGCTTGCTTTGTGGTACATTTGTCAAAAAGGTGCCCCCCCACCCCGCTCTACAGTGAGTATAAAACAGCGTTTGCCCATAAAATTGAAAAATTCTACACTAAATTCTTAACACACAAGCATTATTAGCTTAAAAAAGCTAATGCTGCCAGCAACTATTTTAATTGTTAGTTTCTTCTTTTTTCAACTTTTTATGTGGATAAGGACTCAGATGGAACACATTTTAAAGATCATTATCAAACTAATGAAATAAGGAAATACAAAATACTGATACACATATTTTTGTTTTGTTCATTTAATGCATTTGTGGTTTAAAAACAGCTTAAAAACAATCATTTTTGAGCTGCCATAAAATTACTAATTTCAAAAAAAATCCTAAGCAAAATAGTGGCCCAAGACTTGGAAACACAATGAAAATTGCTTCACTGTAAATCAGACAAGAACAGGGAACATAAATCCTAAAACTGGTTTTGCTCTCCAAAAATCATGGTGTGATTTTCTCATCAGAGAAAATATGATGAGTCTCATGAAAATGATTTTTGTACTAACAAACATATATGAACAAAAATCAATATATAAATAAATAAAACTGTTCCAATTTATATTTTCCAAGTAAGCCATGTTAGAGACCAATGTGCTTTAATAATAACTGATGAGTTAAACTGATGTCACTGTAAAGGACACTGCCATTTGTCCAGACACATGACTGATAATAAACAAAAGAGTTTAGTTCGGTTACTTCAGTCCAACTGCTGGAGAGGCTTGGTTCATACTTTTTTTTAAGTTCAAAAGCCAAGACAGATAGATATTTTACAGGACTTTCATTACTATCACACTGACATTGTGCGTTCCAAGTGAACTTTACAACTTACTGTTCCGTTTTAAAATATGAATAAGTATGACAATGACCAGCACTTTACAAAACGTCTGCCAAGTACTTCAGTGTTTATGAAACTTCATGAGATCCGATGTCTCTTGTATTAAAATAACTGTTTCACAGAAAGAAAGATAAATCAAACATTTATGGGTGAGTCTTCAAAAGAAATATGTTTTGTGAATTGCTCTGTATGCTACTTCCTTAAAAATTAAAATAAGAAGTGCAATTTAAACAGTGGCATAAATATTTATCTTCTACCAGTCAAAATATTTTTGCCACAGTTGTACCAGATGATGTCAGCCTCACCAAGATTTTAATATTTGCATTTCATTAGTAGTTATTCAGCATCTGCAGGTTAAACTAATAGATCTCATCTTTCTTTTCACTCTCTTGTCAGCTGATTCATTTGGGGTCAGAACTGCCCAAGCATTAAAAGACCATTTATTCATTCTTTTATTCATTTATTTATGGTTTGTTTGTTTTTTTGTTTGTTTGTTTTGTTTTGTTTTTTTTACACAGACAGACAGACTTCTGAACAAGAACCAAGTAGTGATCTCTCCCAATCTGAATATAGGAGGCAAACAACTAAAAGTTAAGTTTTTTAAAAGATACTGATAAAAACTTGTCATATCAGTGTTCGTCTTTACTACCAGAAAATAATGTTTTGAAAGTTGAAAGTAGTAATGACATCCTTATGATGATCCAGAAATGATGCAAAAGGTAGGGATTTTTCAGGGGGATATCATTTATCAGACCAACTGTGAAGCTGGGGTAGAGGGAGGCAGGCTTGAAATACAAGACGTTTTTCATCAGGTCACCTGATGAAGAATGCCTCGCACTCGGAAGTGGGTCTAACTCCATCCCGACTGCACAGCTGGTCCAATAAATGATATCACCCTGAGAAATCCCGACCTCTGACAAAGCCGCAAGCGCAGACGCTGCCAATACCAACGTGTTGGGCTGTTCACATTGCACAAGCGACCATGAGCCGCACGTGCCGGCCCAGCCATGAGAAAAAACACAGGCTCAGCGACAAAAGCAGCTATATGCTGCAGCCACCCTGCTCAACCCAGGGCAGGCAGCAAACCTGGTGCCAGCGAGCGCCAGGGCAAAGAAAGGGGAAGCCACCCCGACAGGTAGAAAAAAAAAGTGGAGAGCAAAGACAGACAGCAAGTGCAAAGCAAGTCCAGGATCAAGTTGCAGCAGCCGAAGTTGAGGTGGGATATTAAGAAAAACTTTCTCACAAGAGGGTGGGAAAGCGCGGGCACAGGCTACCCCAGAGAAGCGGGGGCACCTCCATCCTGGGAGGTTTTCAAGACCCGGCTACACAAAGCCTGGGCCGGGGAGAGGCAGGTGGGGACGGTGCTGCTGTGAGCAGAGGCTGAACTCAGAACTCGCTGCCCGCTCGCGGGGCTCCCGCGTGTCTGCGGGCGCCGGCGGGCACCCAAGGGGCGCCGCCCGGGGAGGCCGAAGGCGAGGAAGAGCGCGCCCGAGAAGACAGGGAGCAGGCGGCGCCCCACCGCTGCGACGACGGGTTCGGGGCTGCGACCCCGGGAAGCCCGAGCGCCACCGCGCACACCCGGGGCCGTGCCCAGGCACCTGCCCC
>NW_017729007.1:239556-240098 GCF_001723915.1 Gavialis gangeticus | reverse complement strand
CCGCCCGCCCAGCACCGCCGCCACCGCCGCCAGGAGGGGACGAGCGCTCCGGCGAGTGACCTCACCGCGGGGAGGGGCAGCCCCACCGCCCCATGGCCGCGCCTGCGCAATGGCCCCGCTCCGCCGCGGGCTCCGGGCGGGCTGTAGGAGACCGGGCCCTGAGTAACTCTTGGCTGGGAGCGCGGTCGCAGCCTCACCGGCTGTGAAAGACCTCCGTGTCCAGGCGCTGCTCACAGCAGCTCCGTCCCCACCTGCCTCACGCCTGCCCAGGCTTTGTGCAGCCGGGTCTTGAAAAGCTCCGCGGACGGAGATGCCCCCGCCTGTGCCTGCGCTTCGCCGCCTCCTCGGAAGAAAGTTCTTCCTCGTGGGAAAGTTTTTTCCTCACGTCTCGCCTCAACTTCTGCTGCGGATTGAGAGACTTGTTCTGTCATCTGCCACTGCTGGGAACAGCCTCCTTCAGCCTCTCCACAACCACCCTTCAGGCTATTGGTGACGTGAGCGTGGCGCGGCACCCCCTGAGAAAAGGCGCCGTCGACACTGAG
>NW_017729007.1:211940-234556 GCF_001723915.1 Gavialis gangeticus | reverse complement strand
CCGCCGCTGACACCGCAGGCAGTCCGCGATCGCCACTGGCCACTGCTGGCGCCAACAGTGCCGTGGCCGCCTGCGGGAGCTCCCCGCTTGCCATCACCATGCTCCCGCCGCCAACAGCACCACCACTGCCACCTGTAGGAGCTCCCGGCTGCTTCAGGCTGCTATTAAAGCCCCCCTCGGTCTTCTCTTCTCCAGCCACTTCCCTCAGCTTCTTCTCAGAAGTCACGTCCCCCACCCCCACACCATTTTGGTTGCCCTCCACCGGACTGTCCAACATGTCCACATCCTTTCGGTAGTGGGGGGCCCAAAACTGGACACAGGACTCCACGCGTGGCCTCACCAGTGCTGAATAGAGGGGAAGAATCACTTCCCTAGATCTGCTGGCAACACAGCCTAATATGCTGTTAGCCTTCTTTGCAAGAAGGGCATACAGTTACTCAAGGTAACTGCTGCTGCCCACAGAAGTGTATGAATCTCGGATTTAGTTAGTCTATCAGATCCAAATCTTCCACTGCAAGGGAGACAAAGTAGTGAAAGAGGGTCCCTCTCTGCCCTTACTGATTCAGGGACAGAAATTAAATCCTCACGCCCTGGCACCAGGCATGGAAATCAGTCTGTGCTTAATTTTAAGCTCATACTTAAATTATTTCAGCTACAATGGATCAAGGCCTCCCTAGAAAAGATAAAGGCTAGAGATACATTGAATGGTTTCATATAGAACAAGGCAAGCCACAAACATATGACACAACCCTTACAAGTCTTGTTGCCCCTCAGCAGTGAGAAATTTAGCCCTGAACAAATCTAGGTAGTAATTTTCTCAGGCACTCCAATGCCTGCCTTTCAGTGCCTGGCCTGCCATCTCTCACACTTTCAGAGCTGCAGCCCACATACTTGATCACATCTGCCACACTGCAGTTTACTCAAGGTTTATCCCTCGAGTTGTCCCTATCCGTTCACCTGTCCATAGCCAAAGCGTATCAAGGAATATAGAGGAGATGAGACTTGTCCAAGGCCCAAGTGTCACATTGTCTCTGGACACATGCATGAATTAAAATATTATACATGCCAGGAACTTCTCTCTTGCCAGCTTTGAAACTCTAACCCAGTGAGAACCAACCTTTTTGGCAGGTATGCCATAAATTAGTGCTGCACTCTGAGTACGACTCCAATCTTCTTCCTCTGCCTGATCTGCTGTTCTGGTTTCTGATACCAGCCCTGTGCTCCCCATTTGATCTGCTGTTCTGCTTCCTGTTTCCCTCCCTGTCTGATCTGTTACTTCATTTTCTGCTCCCTCCCTAATCTTCCACATGACGCACACAAAGCCTGCTGCAGCTCTGGGGCAGGGGACTTAAGTGGAGAATTGAGTTCTACCCCAGTTAAATTGTGCCCCAGACCCGCTACAGCTGGAAGAAAATTCTAAAATTAACCAGTGTTCCCTAAAAAGAAGCTTTTTCTTAAAAGAGGAATCACCAATCTAGATCAGGATCGGGGCCACTTAGTCTAATAATCTCTCTCTGAGAGAGCCACTCCCTCTTGACAGGTCCCTTGTGATGGAGAGGGCTCCTAGCCACTATGCACTCCCTGAATTCTGCTGCCTTTAGGAACAGGGGCAGTGGGAAATAGGACATTTCAGTAAAATAATACTCTTGAAAGACTCAAAATGAGTTTCATGTCTCCTTTTTCAGATAAAGATGTAGCATACATCCCTGTTTTACAGATATATAAAGCGGAACACATGCTGACACTTCTTTCTGACGAGGAGTACATTGCATCCCACATGAATCCACTGAAGTTAGGTGGAACATCTGTGCAGGAACTCTAGTCAGTGTAAGGTAATTATACTCTGACTCAAGTTCTGACCATTGTCACAGACAGGATACTGAGTGACATGGATCTCCCATTTGATTCAGTACAGCAATTCCTAAGAGACTGAAGTAGTGCTTTTTCTTTACATCCAAAGATATGCTGATCTAGCCGGATGAAATTTGTACCTAATTACAATCTTTCCATCTTTCAGAATTACCATCTGACATGCAGAAGGCTTTCAGCCTTACAAATGAACATAAAGAACCCACCATCCTTTTTCCTCAAGTAAGTAAGCTACAGAAAATCAGGGCAGGGAAATGTAGTGTTAAGAAGTATGACAAAGGTTGTAGTCTGTGCTACCATCTACATTGCTTTAATTCTATCTTCAGAAATTGCATTCCCAGAATTCTCAATTGTACAGAAGAGCAGAGAACCTCAAATTGATTTAAGGAAAGTAATAGCTAAGATTCAAGCGCTAAGCTTGTTGCAACTGACACTCTCACAGCTCTAGTGGATTTCTTCCTGTGTAGCAGTAGGTGAATCCATCAGCTATGATCTGCATCTGCTAACCAGCAAATCAACTTTGTTTCCAAAGCACTGTTGTAAATATGCTGCTGCAGATTTCCCCATACTTCATAGACTTGTTATAGTTATTCTGAGTTGGAAGAGGCTTTTAATTTGCAAACTAGTTGGTTATAACTTTTTTTTTGCTATGCACATTCAAGTTTACTGAGTTATTACATTATCACACATACACACATTGAATTATGGGACAAGAAGAACCAGGTTGCAGAGTTAAGCAGTTGGAAGTTAGAATTAAAGCACTGATGGGGGGGATTTGCAGTGCTTCCTTGCTCAAAAGATGCTAAAGTTTCTAAACAAAATACCTCTAAGGTGTTTTTAACTTAAGCAAAATGATGGTTTCATTCCATTTTTAGAAATGGCTGAATTATGCTTGCTGAAAAACTCCAAAAGATTCAGGCCGAGGCAGAAACCCAAAATGAGAAATTTCATCCCCAAAGAGAAAACTTTGGTGCAGTGATAAGACACTAAAAACGGGACCTTAAAAGGAAAGTGTAAAGCAGTCTTAACTGTATGCACTATTGTCACTGTTACTTTATATATACAGTAATCTGTGAGTATATGCAGATGTGGAATAAAGCCCATTGCAGTTCTAGCAATACTGAAATCCCAGCAGGAGCCCTTATTAGAAATTTGTAAAACTTTTCTGAAACTTGCAATATTTCTAAATACAGGAGTTAACAAGGGACTTTTCAGAAGCGCCTAAGTCAGAGGCAGGCAATTATTTTGGCTGGAGGGCCACTTAATCAGTTTTGGTGTCCTCTCAAGGGCCACATCTCTCTCTCTCTCTCATCTTCCCTCCCCGAAGCTGTAGTAGGCCCCAATTTCTCTTTCTCCTTCTCCCCCCTCTCCCTGGAGCTGTAGCATGCCCCAAACTTCTCTCTCTCTCCGGCTATCCCCAGAGCTTTAGCATGCCCCAATCCTCTCACACTCTCTCTCTCTTCTCTGCCCCAGAGCTGCAGCATGCATCCCAGGTGTGAGCAGTTATTTTGGGCAGAGAGCCACTTACTGAGTTTTGGCAAGCCATCAAGGGCCGCATGATAGGCAGCCCAGGGCAGATTAATATGAATTTTCTAAATTTTTAGGGGCCCTGTGGGCTGGATAGAACGGCCTGGTGGGCTGCATCCCACCCCCAGGCCACATTTTGCCCACCCCTGCCCTATCCTCTCCCTCTCTCGCCTTCCCCAGAGATGTAGCACACCCCAATCCTCTATCTCTCTCCCTCCTTCCCCACCACCTGGAACTGTAGCATTCTCCGATTCCAATCCCCACCCAGAACCTGCCAGCCCCATGTGCAGCTTATGCTACCATTCACCCGACACAGCAGAAGCAGCCCCAGGGAGGTGCCAGCATCCGCTGTGGACACCTGGCAGATCCTGGGTGGGAACTGGGCCATCTACCTGGGTTTACAACTATTGTTGCTGTGCCAGTACTGACCAGAAGCAGTCCTGCCCACCTGCCCTGCACAACAGAAACTGTCCTGCATGCCTACCATATGGCAGCCAGAGCTGGAGCCACTGACCGCTTGCAGGCTAGATCTCCTGAGTTGGCAGCCACCCAGCCACAGGCCAGATACAATCAGTTGGCAGCACAGATCCAGCCCACAGGCCATATTTTGCCCACCCCTGGTCTAAGTGATATAAGTCACCAAATGCTAGAGAGGAGCCAGGCCACCATTCTGGAGTGGCTGTGAGCAATTGCTCATCTAAGTAGCACACCCAAGACCAAGCACCTAAAAGCAGCACTAGGGTACATGTTCATTACAACTTTAAGCCAGCTATGCTGCCTCATTCTGGGGATTTGGCATGAACTGGGCAGGATATGTGTGTCATGAAAGTCATTCCTGCTGGAGCATGGAGACAGAATAGACAATCCCTAGAAGCACAAATCGTATTGAATTTATGCTCCTCAGTTATTTAGGTAAGAATTTTCAACCCCCCCGTCTGTTTAGGTATTCCTGCCTCCATACACCCACAGACAATTATACATCTGTGTCCCTACAGGTTGTGCAATTGCCATCCTTGGAACTTTTTTGTAGAGCAGGCTAAACAGACACTTGGCTGGGATGGTTTAGACAGGGATGTCACTGTCTTGATCAGTGGATTGAACTCAGTGACACCCTGAGGGCTCTTCCAGCCCTATTTTTTCTGTGTAGCTACATGCATGAGTGCATACAGACATGCACATGCCCACATCCATGAAAGATTCCACAACTAAATATTTCTTTACCAAAAACAGAGAGTAAATGGAGGAAAAAGAGGAGGATTTTAGACATATGCCTCCATATTTCATGTAGCTCTAAAGAATGAAAATTCAATGGACTATAAATTCCCAAGGAAAGTGGTAGAAGTGTCATCAGTTCAGCCATTTAATATAAACAGAACAAAATAGTTTACAATACATTATTGGGAACTATTCTATTATAGGAATGGCAAAGGGCCCCAAATGAATTATGTGACTTTCCTATCATTAAATTGATTATCTGATCACTACAATAGTCAATATCCCTTTACATCAAGCAGAGGGGAGTTGACTTTGAGAGGCACATCTCTCAAATCATCCTTTTGGTATATTTGGCACTTACTCCTTCCTCACAGCTACGCTGGGCACATTCAGACAAGCACACATATGCACTTTGTGGCACCTCAAAGGCTTTTGAGGTACCACAAAACACACAGTGCATGTGCAAGGATTCTCTGTGCTGCATATTTGCAGCGCAGAGGCAAAATTAGATACTGGGAATTCCCAATATCTAAAAAAAAAAAATGCAGCAAAAAACATGGGGCGGGGCATGTGTTGCCTGAAACTGGAGCCTGACCAGCCAGAGCCATGCTCCAGCTGCTGGCCAGGCTCCACATACCCCGATCTCCATCGCTGCAGCACCAGGAGGCCCCCAGAACTCCAGATAAGGCTGCTGGGGCCAGGCTAGCTGTGGCCCCAGCCTCCCCTACCCCACCCAGGACAATCTGCCGTGTGCCAGAGTGAACATGCAGGGGTGTGCCTAAGGACAAGTTGCAGTGGCACAAATACACATGTTCCCACTCATGGGGACGCACTCCCTGTGATTTGCTAATATTGGAAGTGTTGCATTATTATGCCAACATGTTTTTAAAAATCTTGCTTAAATTTAGCTCCATATTTTTCTTTTATGTACCTAAGAAAGAGTTTCTGTAATTCAAGACATAATAAAAACTTGTTGAAAAGAAACTGCCATGTGAAAGTTTCAAATCATTTTTACTTTGTCATACATTGCCATTATATGCCCTACTTTTGCCTATTAGGAATTAAAAGACACAATCACAAATTTATATATCATGTTTAAATAGCTCTTACTTAAATGAATTCAGTATAGGCTGTCTTGGAAGTTGAAATAACTTGAAGTTATGCTACTTCTGCATCAGGTACACCATGTCTTTCTCCAATTATCACTCCTTAGAATGTAATAAAGCCTCACTACATGTTCTTGATTATCTGAGTTTGCAGATGAAGCCCTGACAGATGATATTTTAATTGATCCATTTCATTTCCCTGTCTTTCAGTGAGGCATAAGAGGAATGGAGTGGGGCCTTTAGGGAGAGTGGGGCACTTTTCTTGTCATTCTGGTTGATTGATTTGCATGATGGAAGCAAGTATTAAGTTCAGTAGGTTTTAAAATTATGTACAAGCATGGAGAAGCTTAAGAGAGACTCCATGCTGCACATCAAAATAAAGAAGTAAAATAAATACTTAGGCACTGTTGAAACACCATACATTGAATTAAATACAGAATACAGAACACTTGGACCTGGCAATGTCACACGACTACAATAAAGAATCTTTTTTCTTGTTTGGGCTTTCTCTGCATATATATACACAGTGCGGAATAATAGCCTTTAATGCAGTACAACATCACCTGTTTGGAATATTTGTCTAAATACAGCTTAACCTGTGATTTGAAAACCTAAAAACTAATACTCCTCAATGAAGAGACGTGATGTATTCATTTAAAAAAATGACACATATTTTATCATTTGGATTTCTATTTAAGTGTATGACAAATCCAAGCCAGCTATAGCATTTTCTGTCCCTCATTGATCTGCAGCAGAGGAAAAACTCATTCACTTAAATAGGAATTGGATAGGGCTCTTCTTTTGTTGCTATGCAGTCATTTGATGTAATGTATCTTTGGTTTTCTTTTAACTTCCTATGTGTTGATTAGTATTCTCATAGCACTGCTCTGTGTTCTTATATCTTTGTACAGTGCACGCTGTTGTCACTGCTTGTTGAAATAAAGAAATCCATCCAACAGATGGTATGTTATACCAATCAATGACACTACTATTTCTATGTTATTTGACATACTACATAAATGGGAATAAACAGTGGGGCTGCTTATGTGTTTTATCAGTAAGAGACCCTGAGATCAGGGAGAAATGCTACCACATAAGTTAATGTTTTATCAAAAGATAAAAAAATATTAAACAACTTCATGAGATTAGTAATAGAACAGCTCCTTTCTGAAGGTCACAATTAATGCAACGCCTAAGACTTTAGCCACATTTCTTTTAAAGGATTGTTAATGGAATATACAGATGCTGTAGCATGTTCACATTTATTGTCTTGTTCAGCTCTAGTAGCATGCAGGGTTATAAAGTACCTAAGGGGAATAAAGAATTAGGTCTGGAGTCTGGGGATCATAAAGGCAACAACTCCACTTGACTAATTGATTTTCAGACTGATATTTTAAAACAAAGATTGGGGCAGTTTGATTTGGGCAGAGAAGGGAGGGAAAAACCAGAGGATTCTGAATTTAACATTTAACTTTCTATAACTTTAAAGCTCCACTGAGGTCAAACAATGTCACTGTTCAGCAGTTAGGCACTGACAGGGTTTGCTTGTGAGTAATCCAGAGGGGCTCAGCCTCTGACCTGTGGTCCAGAGGTTGCGCAGAGCCTTCAGGGCTTGCCACAGGTCAGAAAATTTGGTGGCGAGGGAGCAGTACCAGTGTAAATTGTCAAATTTTTAGACCCATGGAGAGGCTCACAGGCCAGATAATATGACTGTGTGCGTCATATTGCACCAGCACATACGGCCTAGCTGGCACACAGCTGGATTCAGGTTCTGTCATTATATTACGAACGCCCAGCTCCTGTATTCCAGTGACCTACACCAAGGGTCACAGCCAATGAACAACTTACATGTTTAAAAGTTAGGTGCTGCAATGCCTAACCTTGAGGCCCTGGAGTGGAATCCAGAATCAGTGTCAGGCGCCTTGAGTTTCTGTACAGTATGTTTGGGGGCTTGGTTGTTTCATAATAGGATACCAAGCAGTCATCTTTTCAAGCAATAAGCCACCAACACCATTCTGAACCCATTCCTGAAGGTAAGTATCCAGGCCTAATCTTTGATAGAACTCAGCAAAGCTTTTCAAGGCTGCAATTTTGGATCTGGATGCATAAATTCCAGTCCAGTCACATTTTAGGCACCTCAGTTTCTTATCAGGTCTTGCTCCAAATTCTAGTCCCACTTACTCAAATTCTCAAGAAAAAATATGGTTATAAATGACCAAAGATCTTCATTTTTAAGGAATTACATGATAGATAAAGCAAACTATTAAAAGAACGTTAAAGTTGCAGATCATGAACTAAAAAATTAAGGTTTTCAGGTGACCTAAACTCTGTCTTCCTGGCACAAATGCATGAGGCTGCTGTATAGCATTTACTTAAGTCAGGGCTGTCTAACATCTGAGTGGCTGGGGACCACAGGTCCCCCAGTCACACACCATGTAGGCCACGTGCCTCCTGAGCTGCATGCTTCACCATGTGGACATCTCCCTTCCACATTGTACTGCGCTGACGAGGACCTGACACCACCCACCCCTGCACCATGCCATGAGGCTGTCAATACCACTGCTGCGCTGCACTGGCACCCCCAGATTCATTCCCCTGAGGTTCTTGGCCATAAGCTTCCTTAGCTCCACCTCCAGGGGCAGGCAGCAGAAGCTGCAAGTGCAAGGATGAACCCTGGAGACTCCAGCAGCAGTAGAAAAGTCATGGGGAAAGTGGTGCCTGAACCAGAAGCCTGGGGGCCGGACAGTCCTGAATTACCCTTTGCTCAAAGGCACAGGCATGTGTACAGGTATGGCACAGAGGCAAATAGGAACAGAGGCAAATGCAGGGGATGTTACTTTTCTCCTAACAGTTGGGAGCAATTAGAGCAATATCATTTTATTCCATTCCATACTTTCTCAGAGGACGGAATGAAGTGGACCATAGCCAGCTATTGTGCTATTCAAGTATGTTTAGAAAAGTTTTATATCGGAAACCCTCCAGGCTTAAAACAGGTTGCATCTGCTCAACTGAATCGACTAGCATTCTGAACTGACTAGCCTTCTGAATCGACAGCCAGGCAGCAGCCCGCACAAGTCTGGCAGTGGGGGCTCCTGCCTGGCTGTGACCTGCTGCCACCTGCGACAGCATCTACTTCCTTGGACCTGCAGCCCCATGTCTACATGCCTGCCAGACCTGAATGATGACTGCCCAACCATATGTGCTGTGGCATAGGCACTGCAGCACAACCACATGCACCTCTGGGCCTGCTGCCATTGGGCTGTGGCTGCACAGTTGGCCTTTGTGTGGCACTGCTGCCATGTGTGCTCCTGCCCTGCCTTCTGGGTAGCTATCACCTAGAAGATATTCTCATTGTGGTGGCATGCTTTGAATTGTCAAAGTATGTCCTCCTGGCCCCAAGTGGCCAGGAGGTCAGCCATCTCCAGCCAGGTCCCGGGTCCGAGACCTGAGCAAGTTTCTCTGACTGAGTCCTGCCACTTGCCTCACTAGCAGGAATTCTGGTGTTCCCTATTTAAAAATTACAAAATCTATCATAAAAAGCCCAAATTCATTCTTTAAAATACCCCAAACTCCATGTTCTTCCACAATTAAAACAAAAGACCACTATATATAGAGAGAAACAGACAGAGACAGAGAGTGAGAGATCAATCAGTTGACCAATGTTTTATGGCTATATTTACAATTGTAAAGCAATTTGGAAGCCTACCAGTGCCTCTATCATCATAATAAAATAATTTCTAAATATCTATATGCTTTGGTGTTTGCTTTTGGTTTTTTTTATCAAAGAGATACTTGAGCCCCCCTGACCCCTTCGCTAACCAGGATGTGGGGACAGCTGCCCCTGCAGCCACAGCTCCCACCAGCAGCTCCCATCCTGTCTGGCGGCTGAGCATGCAGGGGGTGAGATGTGGTGGGGAATGTGGAGTTTGCAGAAGGTGGGTTGGAAGGAGTGTGGGTGTGTCAGGGGGGTCGTGGGTGGGTGTGTGGGTTGTGTGGGGATGGAAGTGGAGGGGAATGTGGGGTGTGTGTGGGGGGTGTGGGATTTGTGGATGGGTTTGTTGGGGGGCTTGAGCAGGAGCCACCACATGCTTGCCCACCCTACTCACTCCCTGCAGCAGTGGCAGCAGCAGCCAGCTGAGCCATCAGAGCCATGGCCCAGGTGCAGGCACAGCTTTGTGGTGGCGTGGCATGGCGTGGCGTTGCCTCACCCAGGGGGTGTGAAGCAGAAGGGACCCAACCCAGCCTGGCCTGCTAATGTACAGCTTTGGACAGGACCGAGAAAACCATGCACTAGTGGGGTGGGCTTGGGCCCTGGCCAGGTCAGCACAGAGTCCACGTCAGGCAGCGCTGCACCACGCAGGGTTGTGCCTGCAGTCAGACCATGGCCCCAACAGCCCAGCTGGCTGCTGCTACAGGGGGTGGGGGTGGGGCCGGGCAGGCATGTGGCAGCCCCTGCTCAAACCCCCCCCACAAACCTACTCACAAACCCCACACTCCCCACAACCTCCCACCCACACCCATAACCCCCCCAACCCTCACCCTACACCCATAACCCTGTCCCCCACACACCCCACACCCATAAACCTCCCCCACCCTCATGTTGCTGCAAACTTACCTGGGAAAGCACCTGGATCCAGGTCACGCTGAAGCCTTGCTACACAAATGTGCTTGTCTGGACGTGTCCTAAGGGGGCATCCAGATTTGAACTACTTACGCCTGCAGTCGAATTCTCTGCCCCCTTGAGGAAATATGTGTTCTTGCTCTCTCCCACTAATGACACTTCGATTCTTTTCTGCACAGCAGACCAGCGTCAATGCCCTCACCTCAGAATACCCAGTGGCCTTGTAGTTATACTGATCTCTTGAAAGATTTAGGCTTGAATCCCCTCAGAGGGGGAGGAGGGACATCAGCCTAGCTTTTAAATGTCCTGACTGAATGCCTTACCACTAGGCTATTGTACAAAATGGGGCACTTCCTCCTCCTCCAGCCATTTTTCCCTACATTTTAGGGAAGCCTGAGTTACTATGCCTGCAGTAGGCATTGTCAGAGCATGCTTACCTAATCTAACCTCACAGGGGACATAGGCAAGGAACTTACAGTTTTTAGGCAGGAACTCAGCCCCATTAATACTGAAGTACTTATTCACTTACAAAGAAGCAGAGCTTTACAGGTAAAAAAACAACAACTGTAGTGCCTGTGGAGACGAGTACATGCCAAGGGAGACAGCAGCTGAGAATAATTTTCTGATTACTTCTGGGGTATCGCCATTCCTTATTTTGAGTCTCATCATAAATGGCATGCCTAGGAATACACAGGAGATCTGTGATAGATCAGGCAAATGAACCAAGGTCGCATAAGGCCTCAAGCTAAAGCCCTAGCTACTGTATTGTCCTTCTTAGTCTGCTTAAAGGGCAAGTGCAAATCTGCTATAAATTACTTGCATCCTGAGTTCCTAGATTTGTATCCTATTAACATGAAATTTAAAAAAAATATATGAATACCTATTTTTGATGGGGCATACAGACAGGGATATTTTATGCGCCCTGCCACCTACTAACCACTTTTATACTCTCTGTCATGGGTTTCTCAACCTCTCACTAACTAACCAGCTAACCTATACTTTGTGTCAAGACAATTTCTGTGAGTTTAGTTCTCTTTTACAAAAGGCCCACTCCCTGCCACACCAGAATATTTGCTTTTCCTCTGATATTATTTTCAGGGACCAGAGGCAGGAAAAGAGCATAGTCCTTGAGAACTGAAACAGTTTTATCAGAAGAAATACTGTCCAATTCACCCCGGGATACCCAGGTTCAGAAGATGAATTTATTTTAAATTACTACAATGAAGACTTGCAAAAATAAGAGCGTTACTATACATTTAGACAAATGGCTACAAAAATGTAACCACTCAACTCCTAAGGAAATATTAGTTATAATGGGAGAGTATAAAGAATTACCTTGATCCAGGTTGTACTTGGTTTTTTAATCCTGTGTCCTTCTAGTGCACCCTAGTACAGTCAAACATCTTGTAGACTGAAATCCTTTCTGTGCCTGGGGCTTGTGTCATTTATCTCTTAACACTCATTTAAAGCTGCCAGAGAAAGCCTATCTTCTGTGCAGCAGGAGGGGTACATTTCTGAGATTAGTTGCAGGCAAAGCACTGAGCCACATTAACCCCTGGTGTTGATATTAAGTTAGAATAGTGAGAAGTTATGAGAAACTTATGAGAAGTTTCCACCTGAAGAGCACTGGAAGTGGTTAGGAGTTCTTGTTTACTGAAGTAGTATACCGAGCAATCTCTCAAGTAACCAAGCAGCACAAAAATGTTCTTATGAGTAGAGGTGAACAAAACCATTTCAGTACCTATGCAAATGTTTTCTGAGTAGATTTTTGTACATCTGGTTTTTTTGGTCAGGGTACTGGAGTCTCTGGAGTTGAATGGTTTGGTAGTATCTGAGACAGAAGATCACTGATGTTGTTCTACTAGGATAAGGCATCTTGCTTTCTCAATGAATACCAGGATCATAGAAAAGTAGGTCATGTGGTCATCTAGTTCAGCCCCCGGCTCAAGACAGGGTCATCCCTAACTAAATCATAGCAGCCAAGCACCTGTCTAACTTGCTCTTGAAAATGTTCAGGGATGGAGATTCCACAATTTCTATAGTGGAAGTCAGCTGTTCTGATGCTTGACTGCCCTTGTAGTCAGAAAGGTCTTCTTAATCTCCAGCCTAAATTCTTTGGCTGCACTGCAAAATGGTCACTCCTAGTCCTGTCTCCTCCAGCCACAGAAAAAAGGCTATCTCCAGCCCCCTTATAATCACCCTTCTGGCATTTGAAGAATTTATCAAATCTTCCTCCTGGTTTTTTTCCAGATCAAATAGTCATAGTTTTTCAGCCTTTCCTCATAAGTAGAGATCTCTGGAATTCATGCCAGAAGTGTGCAGCATGGTGACTTCTTTAATCTTGGAGTTTACCCTATGCACCACCCCCCCACCACTGATTGGTGGAGGAGCCCCGTCATTCACCGCTCCTGCCTGCACCTGGCCAGGAGGTGAAACTGTGGTTTTAAATACGCCACAGTTTTTGCCTCCAAGCTATCAGGCACAGGAAGCAAATGGTGAGTGACAGGGCCCCTCTACCAATCAGCACTGGGGGAGGAATGCGAGGGAAGCTCCAGAATTAAAGAAGCCTTTGCATCGCGCACTTCTGGTGTGAATTCTGGAGATCCCTACTTGTAAGCCATGCTTCCCAGGCTTTTAATAATTTTTGTTGCACTCTTCTGGAATCATTCCCATGTATGAATTATTAACAATTTTAATAAACTACAAATTTCATTCTCATTCATGTTTTATTGTAAAGATGGATGACATTTTGTGGAATAAGTTACTAAAAACTGTGGTTTGGAGATGATCAAAACTATTTATTATTCAGGTTGAATTTGCCAATACTTTGGCATAAAGGGGAATATTCAGCAATTTCAATATTCTGTTTAAAAGTGACCTAAATAATAAAAGTGGTTATCCCCAAAAGAAAATTAAATGCTGTATTTCAGGTCAAATGAAACGTTTTGGCCAATTCAGCTGATTTTTCTCTTCATTTTGCCCAGAAAGAAAAAAAGGAGAGAGAGAAATCTGAACAAGTATTTTTCTTGGATTGGCACGAAACTTTTCACCCCATTTTCTTTCTTGAAGCATGGCATTGAAAGCAGGACACAGTACACCAGTGGTCTCCAAACTTTTTACGTAAATCACTTTTGGCATTTAAAAGCAACCCAAGATGTACCATGTGCCGCCACCACCCTTCCCCCACTTGCCCAGCAGGTAAGTCTGTGGTGTGGGATGTGGGGAGCAGATCGAGGCAGAAAAAATTATTTGGGGGAGCACCTCCATAGCAGGTAAGTCCCACCCAGCAGGGGCCCCACTCAACTTACCCCTGCTCCTGCCTCTGCAGCACTGTCCCTCACTGCAGGGGCCTCGATCTGGCACCTGCCCCTTCCCTCCCCCACGGACTGACCTGCTGAGTTGGGGTGCATGTCTGCATGCATGTGGGCACTCGGCCTCCCACCTCAGCCTCAGATCAACTCTTAGAGGCTCCAAGATCTACCACAAGAGGCTCCAAGATGTACCGGTGGATTGAGATCCACTGGTTGGTGACCACGGCAGTACACCAAGCAATGTCTCACTAGTGCTGAATTTCATAACTTCATTCAAAATAGTACAGTTCCAAGAAAAAGCAATCCTATCCTCCCCACAGGATAGACTGGGGGCTAGAGTAGACATGGGTATTTACCTTCAAGTAGATAAGAGAAATAAGCATAGGTTTCATAGTTTCATAGTTTCTAGGGTCAGAAGGGACCTTAGCAGATCATCTAGTCCGACCCCCTGCCATGGCAGGAAAGAGTACTGGGGTCAAACGACCCCAGCAAGGTGTTCATCTAACCTCATCTTAGGTCTCTGACATCATTGGTGAATGCTCTATCCCCAGTGTATTAGTTCAAAGAGAATTCTTCAGCACTGCAGCAGAAAGAATTTACCACATTTGCTTGAATAGAAGGCAACCTTTATTGTAAGATGACCCCTGGGTCCCCCCATAGATTCCATATATGGAAAATTTATACATTTGTTATAATTTTCCATGCATATAAACTAATTATTGGAGGTTTGCCTTGAATTTGCCCCCCTCCCACTGCTCCAGCAAGGAAAATAAATCTGGAGGGTCAAGTAGCCCCTTTTCTTTCTGCTTCCCCCAACTTTTCCCCCTGGCAGCCTCTTCCCCCAGTCCTTACTGTCAGACCCTGCTCTGCCTGAGCACAAAGAAGTGTGAAGCAAATTTGAAAGTAACAACCTTGAAATTACACACAGTACCCATACAATTAATTAATCCAGAACTGATACATGTTACCTTTTTTTGAAACTGCTGCAAGTTTTAGCACAGGTACTCCATAACCACACTTTAAGCAGCACTTTGGCACCTACTAATACGCAATATAAACAAAGCGTGGCATTGATCCAGAGCCAAAGGTTCATGATTTACCACATAGGTTATTGGGCTGGGCTCCAGCAGAGTCAACAGCATTTCAAGCCATTTCAAGCTTAGCACTGCTCAGAAAGTGTATGTTTTGACCTCGCAAAAACTTTCGACTCTGTCAGCTGACAAGTGTTATGGAGGATCTTTCTGAAGTACAGATGCCCATTGAAAGTTGTCACCATTCTCTGCCTGCTCGATGATGGTGTGTGAGTGGTGGTTCTCAGTAATGGATCTATCGCAGATCCCTTTGAGATTAAAATGGGACTTAAGCAAAGCTGCATTATTGCTTCAACACTTTTCTCAATATTCCGTGCCATGATGTTACATTTGACCACCAGCAAGCTTCCAGCCAGAGCGAAGCAAAACTACCAAATGGATGATAAGCTGTTTACCCTCAGCTGACTACAAGTCAAACCAAGACCACCCAACCTCATCCACTGAGCTCCAGTACGCTGATGATGATGTACTGTGTATTCACGCAGAAAGAGAGCTTCAGGCAATTTATAGCTGTTGCTGTTTGAAAATATCAGAACAGGCTTTGTTAATAAGCCAGAAAAGAATACCTCGTGAAGAAATTCCACTTATAAACTGGTATTTTATTAAGAGAATCAGCAAAAGAAAATAAAATGTTATATTTATAGATACAGAGGTAATTCAGGGATAGAAACTGTATGTATGTATATACTCTTAATATTACCAAAATATATCTGTATCTATTGACAAATACCCCTACATCTGCCATATATATATCACACAACAGATACTTCATCTACATTATTTTGTTCTCTTTTTTGTTTTCTTGTCTTATAAGCTATTTTGTTCTCTTTCTATAAGCTTCCCTTGATGGGAAAGGCAGCCTATAAATTTAATAAATAAATAAATAAATATCCCAATAGATAGACAGTTACATACATATTGAGGTTTATTGGAATATGACTTGGGCACATTTATTTTTATTTTGAATGGATGTAGAAGTGTGACAATAATAAACACTTCACTTTATGCCTTATTATGCCAAAAAGTTTTTGTGCCCAATCATCAGCAACATGTATATCATCCTTTTCAGTGTGTGTGTCTTTTCTCAAAATAGGAGGGCTAAAACTAGGGTGTATCTTACACATCAAAGGTATGTTATAAAAAAATACTGAAACCATTGTAATAAAAGCTGACCAAAATTCATTCGAGAGACAAGGAATTTTTTGGGTGATATCTTTTACTAGACATACTACATAGTTGGGATAGAGTTAGACAAGCTTTTGAATGCAAGACATTCTTCTTCAAAATTCATTCAAGTTTATGGCAAAAACTTTTTCCAGCAATTTTACCCTTTTTGGGGGCTCACCAGATACATAGGTATATCTTACACATCAGAATATATAGATACCAGCACACTTCACACTCCCAACATATATACATTTATGCCTCTTTTTTTAAATACAGAAGTATGAAACATATGCCACAACATAAATTTAAGAGCTCATGATTACCGAACCAAACTTAACTACCAAATCAAAATCTTTCACATTCTGGGTTATACAATCATAAAGAAACTACAACACCCATCTTAACTTACATTTCCCATTTCCCATCTGATGCCCTTCTCACAACACTATACATCCAGCCTATTCCATCCCATCCGTGATTCAACACACAGAGTTCCCTGTTCCTGCACTGTATACAAAGTAGATATACAAAACCAAAATAAACAGTCCTTGTTTCCATATCTTCTTAATACACAAAATTAACATACATATTTTGCATCCCCATGCTATCCTTAAAGGTCAGTTCCTTATGTTCATTTTACTAAACACTTAATCATGCTAAGTAGGCCTGGTCCTTGCATTAACAGTGCAGCCACCATAGTCCTACCAAGCCCAGGGGTGGGCAATTATTTCAACTGGCAGGCCACTTAATGTGTTTTGGTGAGCTGTCAAGGGCTACACATATAAAATCTTTCAGAAGATATCATTTTAACAACTTACAGATTAAAAAAAACATTATACTAAAAATCTAACACAGAATTAGAGATTCTGTTTAGCCCAGTATCAGAATGATCCAAGGATGGAGATTCCACCACATCTCTAGGTAACCTGTTCCAGTGCTTCACCACCTTCCTGGTGAAAAAGTTTTCCCTAATATCCAACCTAAACCTCCCTCGCTGCAACTTGAGACCATTTCTCCTTGTTCTGTCATCTGTCACCCCTGAAAACAGTCTAGTTCCATCCTCTTTGGAACCACACTTCAGGTAGTTGAAGGCTGCTATTAAATCCCCCTTCAGTCTTCTCTTCTCTAGACTAAATACTCCCAGTTCCCTTAGCTTGTCCTCATAAGTCATATCCCCTAGCTCCATAACCATTTTCACTGCCCTCTGCCAGTCTCTCTCCAATTTGTCTACATCCTTTCTGCAGTGGGAGGCCCAAAACTGGACACAGTACTCTCGATGCAGCCTCACCAGTGTTAAATAGAGGAGAATAATTACTTCCCTCCATCTGCTGGCAATGCTGGCTGTATGCTGTTAGCCTTCTTGACAACAAGGGCACATTGATGACTCATATCCATCTTATTGTCCACTGTAACCCTCAGATCCTTTTCTGCAGAGCTGCTGCTTAGTCAGTTGATCTCAAGCCTGTATAGGACTTTGCACTTGTCCTTGTTGAACATCATGAGATTGCTTTTGGCCCAATCCTCCAATTTGTCTAGGTCACTCTGAATCCTACCCCTACCCTCCAGCATATCTACTACATGACCCAGCTTAGTGCCATCTGTGAACTTGCTTAGGGTGCAATCCATCCCATCTTCCAGATTGTTAATGAAGATATGGAACAAAACCGGCCACACAACTGACCCCTGGGGTACTCCACGTGGCTGCCAACTAGACTTCAAACCATTGATCACTACCTGTTGAGCCTGATGATTCAGTCAGCTTTCTATCCACCTTACAGTCCATTCATCCAACCCAGACTTCCTCAGCTTGCTTGCAAGAATGCTGTGGGAGACGGTATCAAAAGTCTTGCTAAAGTCAATTTATATCATGTCCAGTGCTTTCCCTGCATTCACAGAGCCAGATATCTCATCATAGAAGGCAGTCGGGTTGGTTAGGCATGACTTGCCCTTAGTGAATACATGCTGGCTGTTCCTGATCACTTTTCCTCCAAGTGCTTAGAAATGGAGTCAAAGTCTGCTTTTCTGAAGTCCAGGGTCCACACTCTGCTGCTCTCCGTTCATCCTTTTGTCAGGATCCTGAACTCAATCATCTTGTGGCTGCTGCTGCCCAACTTGCCATCCACTTCTAAATCCCCCACCACCCCCACCAGTTCATCTCTGTTTATGATCAGCAGGTCAAGAAGAACACAGCCTCTAGTTGGCCATTCCAACATTTGCACCAGGAAGTTGTTTCCAACACTCTCCAAAAACTTCTTAGATTGCCTGTGCACTGCTGTATTGCCCTCCCAGCAGATGTCAGGGTGACTGAACTACCCCATGAGAACCAGGGCCTGTGATCTGGAAACTTCTGTTAGTTGTCTGAAGAAAGTCTCATCTACTTCATCCTCCTGATCTGGTGGTCTATAGCAGACCTTCACAACAACAGCACCCTTCCCTCTGACCGTAACCCAGAGACTTTCAACAGGCCTGTCTCCGGTTTCATACTGGAGCTCTGAGCAATCATACAGCCCTTTTACATACAGCACACCTCCTCCTCCTCTTCTCCCTTTCCTGTCCTTCCTGAACAGTTTGTAACCATCCATGACAGTGCTCCAGTCATGCAAACTATCCTGCCAGGTCTCCGTTATTCCAATCACATCATAGTTCGGTGACTGTGCAAGGACTTCCAATTCTTCCTGCTTGTTTTCCAGGCTCTGTGCATTTCTGTACAGGCACCTAAGGTAACTAGCTGATTTCCCTGATTTCTCAGGAAGAATGAGGAGGCCTCCCCTCTTGCCATCTACTCCTTGTGCTTCTTCCAAGTGCTTCCCCACTTACCTCAGGGCTTTGGTCTCCATTCCCTGGTAAACCTAGTTTAAAACCTTCCTCATTAGGTTAGCAAGACTTTCTGCAAAAATGCTCTTCCCTCTCTTCTCAGATGAATCCCATCTCTTCCTAGTAATCCTTCTTTTTGGGACAACAACCCATGGTCAAAGAAGCTGAGCCCCTGCTGGCAACACCACCTATACAACCATGCATTGATTTGCAGGATGCGTCTGCTCCTACCAGGACCCTTCCTCTTGACCAGAAGGATCGAGAACACCACCTGTGCCCCGGTGGGTGTGTCTATGTAAAATGTTAACTGCTTATTAGCCAAAAAATACTGGGTAGTAGTGCATCACTGCATGGATAGTGCTAATATGCTACTGTGCAGTATTATTAAGCTACTGCACAGTAACATCATCTAAGAGATGTTTGCCAGCACTACTGCACAGTAACTCCAGTTACAATGCATTCATTTAGTAGTTGCTAATACAAATACTAAATACATGCACAGTAACGACTGCACGGTAGTGTCTCGTGTAGATGGACCCTGTCCCTTTCATTCTTGCACCCAGAGCCCTGTAGTCACCCTTGAGCTGCTCAGGGTCACCCTTGGCAGTATCATTGATGCCCACATGGATAGCCAGCATCGGGTAGTAGTCAGAGGGCCGGATGAGTCTTGGTAGGCCTTCCATGACATCTACTATAAAATATTTTAATTTTATTTCAAAAATAATTTTTGTCCTGATTTATTTTTGAGTAGTATATATGGAGAGGATTGCATAATAACTCAAATGAAGTTTTACTCTTGTATAGTGTGTGTGGGTGGGGGGGGGTGGAGTGGGTATGGAGGGGGGGGTGTACACACATTTGTGGGGGGCTGTCTATTCACTACATCCCAGGAGCCAGCTGGGGGTGGGGGGAGAAAGGAAGGGAGGGCAGGGGGCACATGCCACAGAGCTCACCTGGGCAAGGTGGTGCAGGTGCAGGTGTGGCCTGCCCACTGCTCATCCAGCCTGGGGCTGCCTCTGTAGCGTTCTGCATGGGGCTGAGCCCTGCCCACTGCTGCCTGGGGCAGCCCTCACCACACTCCCACCCACCTCCAGCCCACACCCACCAATGGCATTTCCCTGGCCCCAGAACTGGCCAGTGCACGCAGCTTCCTGCCAGGGCTGCTGCCACTGCTGCTAGAGCCACCTGGATACTGTTTGGCTCCCCCCAGCAGTTCCTCCTCCTCCTCCTGCCCCTGCTGGACCACTCCAGGCAGCAGGTAGCACTGGGAAGCCCTGAGGACATGTGCTGGGCACCTTATGCTCAGCCAGGTCGGCAGGGAAACCACAGCTGGGCAGCTCCTGCCCCAGCGTGTGGAGCTTCAGCTCCTGGCTGCCTTCTACCCACTCTGCCAGCCCAGCATGAGCACTGGAGGTTGGGGGAGCTGAGCAGTACTTGGGTGGCTGCAGAAGCAGCCCCACCGGGAAGCTGTGCATGCTGGCCAGGGCTGGGACAGTGCCATCGGCAGGCACAGGGTGGGTGCAGGTGGGAGCACAATGCGGGCTGTCTTGGCAGGAGCGTGCAAGGCTCAGCCCCATGTGGATCACAGAGTGGGAAGCTGTGGACTAGATACAATCATTTGGCAAGCTGAATCCAGCCCATGGATTATATTTTGCCCACCCCTACCATAGGCTCTCTTTTTGCAGTATCTCCTGGACCTACTCTAAAACCCACCACCTGCCTCCCCACTTAACCATGGTACCATTAAACATTTTATTGTCTGCTCAGCAACTACCTCTTACAGCAGTATCACCCTTCTCTTGTCTCAATGGCAGTGTATTCTGTACCCCTTACCCCACTCCCACTGCATCAGATCCTTCCAGGTCACCTCCCTCCAATATGTGCATAAATTATATGTACATTATGTAAAACATTTCTAACAATAATTCCAGCAGAGCCATCGGACGCTTGAATCATCCCAGTTTAAATATATTTTTCTACTGTAGTAAGCTTTATTGTCAAATAAGAATCTAACTGGGATAAAAGGCATTAAAAGCTGAAGGGGTGGGTTTTATAGTTCTTCCTTATTTTCTCCACTGGCAGACAAGATGTCAATAAAAGATGAAGGAATCCGCTTTTATTATAGATGCCAAGAAAGATGTTTGCAACAAGATGACTCATTCATCTGATGGCTTTCTGTTTAATTCAAATACACTAGTTTAGATAAATGCATTCATTATTTCTGTATCGCATGACTGTTCCAGCTTCATCAATATTAACATTTTTCTACACAGTATGTTTAATTTAACAATGCCTTTATTGAATTGAGTGGGCATTTTGCTTGGTGAAAACTAGAAGCAGACTATAAAACACTTTCAGATTTGAAAGTTTGTAGCTAGTAGCTGCTTGTACTGGATGCATATATGATAGCATAGGATAAAAAGTGTATTAGAACAATTATGGGTGCCACATTACTCAAAAGGAGAAGTCAATAAGCCAGAAAACATGGATATCACAACATGACATCTTGTATATCTGTGTGCACACTATACAACAAATACACTACAGAGTGCATGGCCTAGAAATAGTGGAGAACATTTTGAAATACTTTATTGTGATGACTCTCATCTCTTTCTCTATAAGGGTAGGTTTCCTTGCTAAAATGAACTCTACAGTCTTTCAAGCAGGGAAAAATATTACATGTTTAACACCTCCGATGATACTCTCAAACTGCTTTCCCATACAGAAAAATGTCATGATTTTAGTGCTGCACAAATAGTAATGACCCTCTTCGCTCCTGAATGCTCTTACTCTTTTACATAATTAGGTTTATTTATTTCAACTGGTTTCACATGCTCTGTTGCTATTTCTGATAGCTTTGTTTTGCTCCACAGGGTTTACTGCCCTCTTGGTTTTTTTTTAGAGGGACTATATTCGTTTACATAATGGAGTTAAACAACAGCAACTGTTCTACTTGGTATTTAGCTTACACCATAGCTGCTACGTTCCCATACCCAAAGGAGTTTTGTGCCCAAAAGCTTGTCTAGCATCTCTCCCAATTATACAGCTGGTCCAATAACAGATAACACCAATCAAAACGTGATTTTAAAGCCAGTTCTTAGGTTGAATAAGCAACGTTTAAGAGTTCTTGTAAGTCTTGCATCGAACAGTGAACAAAATACAATCAAACAGGAAAAGTAGAAACAAAAAAACAATTACCATGCCTGCTGCATCCTAAACAATACAGTCAAAGAAGCAGGTGGTTCTTTCAAGCCCTTTTTGAAGGGCAAACCCAAGGCCTGTATTGCAAATGCCTTTCCTGTGGATCTTTATTCTTTGGAGATCATTTTGACTTCAGTTAGAGATTGTGTTGGAGGAAGGAAGTAATTCATATAACCCAATAAAAACAAAAAACTTTGTGCTCGCTAGAAAAGATAAGTGGCTGCGAAAAAGCTTTGCAAAACCTTCATACAAGACTGCGTGATAGCCTCATTGCCACTTCAAAGGATTAGTGTGCAGCTTTAGCTTCATTTGAAGAAGTGAAAGAATACCTCAAATTAATCACCAGTGGCAGAAACCCATTTCCTCTTTTTCCTTTCTTGTTAAAGAACCCATGGCAAGAAACACACTGAAAGAATGTGAAGATAAATTTAAACAATTACCTGGTTCTCAAAAATAAGTAAGATTACTCCCTATGGAAGCTCTGGTCAGAATTTACTGATGAGAAACCACAAAAAAGTATGCAGTATTTAACAACCATTCAGAGTCCTGTCCTGCAAACTCTTACTCACATACATTATTCCTTGGAAGTAAATTGAGTTTCTCTTGTAATTAGACAAGGACCTACTGCTTGCTTCTGGGCATAGGCACTGATGTTTTTTTTTGTTGGTGGGATTTAAGATGATGGACATGTGCC
>NW_017729007.1:204807-206940 GCF_001723915.1 Gavialis gangeticus | reverse complement strand
CTACCCCGCCCCCCTGCATGGGGAATGGGGTGGTTGTGTGATGGAGGGGATGGGGTGGGCACAGGCAATGCGTAGGGGGTGGGAATGGGCATTGGCAATGTGCAGGGGCAGGGAGCATGTGCCCCCTGAGATTTCTATGCTCACAGGGGCGAGAGGTTGCAGCCAGGCTGGACCAGCTCTGGGCAGGAGCCGCCTCCGCAGCCTAGCAGGCAGGAGGGAGCGCCATGCCACCATGGCCATCAGGATGAGGTGCCCCCTGCCTGTCCAGCAGCAGCAGTGGCACAACTCCACACTGCCGCTTCTGCTGCTGCCAGACCTCATCTTTACAACCACGGTGGTGTGGCACTTCCTACCATGCTGGGTCACAGCCGCTGGGCCACAGAAGTGGCTCCTGCCCGGAACTGGTCCAGCCCAGCTGCAGCCCTGCATCCTATGTCCCTCTGTGGGCACAGAAATCTCAGGGGGCACGTCCCCTGCGCCACATCACCTTGCCCCACATCCCTCTCTGCTGTGTCACCTATGCCCCCCTCACCCTCCAATGCATCATCTGTGCCCTCTCTCCCCCAATCCCATAGAATTACCTGGAGGGAGTTGCATGAGCTGCTCTCCACTGCTGGTTGGCTGCCATGTGCATGCATTCACACACATGCACATAGTACCCCCTACCACCAGTTGCACTCCCCACTCCCCGCAGCCCTAAGCAGCTCTTACAGGCTGGAACTCTGCCAGGATGCAAGAGAAAACACATGGTTCCCTGTGTTTTTCTCCTTTAAAAGGAGAAAATCCGCATTTTTTCTGCAGCAAGCAGAAAACCGGGATCCCTGGTAATAGCTTAGGGCCTCAGTCATCATTCCTAAGCATGTCACTTTACATCCAGCACACTCAACATAACTGAGTCCATTTTTTACAACATAAAATAATATAGAAATATTGCATAATTTTCCTTAGGTTTGGGTCCTCACAGCCCTCTTCCCGGGGGGGTCCAAGGCCCTTGGGCCCCCATGTACTCAGTGGCTATGCTCCTGGGCATACCTACATGAATGGCAGTCACGTGAATGACTGCAGCATACCTTAGCCTGAGCCCACTCCCCGTCCAAGCAATAAATCAGAGCTGAAGCTGACATTCAGTCTTAGCTTAACACAAACTGATTGTGTGCGTCATGGAAGTCTGTGAATTTTGCACTGTTTTATGCCCTCTGTGCACCAAACCCTGGCACAAGGAAGATGGTTCAAAGAAAATCTTGTAGCCCCAATTGTGAATTAGTCAGTTTTTGTGGATAACCAGATTTTTGCTGTATAACAGGGGTATGTAACAACAGTTCTTTAAAGCACATACCTCACAGTTGGATGCACATGAAGTATTTCCAGTATTTGTTTACTTTTCATAACACAACAGGGAAATTCTGTGCAGCTTTGGCTACTTTATCCCTCGTCCGTGTTAAGAAAGTTGCTTCAAACATCAGGGCATTTTGAATGAATATGTTGAGTCAAATTCACCCCTAGTGATGATGTTGATTTCAGACTAGGTATCAAATAATCTTTTTGTCCAACTACCATTGGATTCTGGATGAGCAACTCCAAGTAATAGGAAAGATACACAAGTCATAAAGTGAGCAATCAAACGCTCACTAACTGCCTTCAGTAATTTATATGACCATTCCTAACAGCAAGCAGACATTTCCTGCAAGTCACATGCCTCTGGGAATCTTTGGGGAGTTATGGCAGACAGTTTTATACAGCCTTTGTAAGTTGTACTGTGCTTCTGTGGAATTAATTAGCCTAGCTAGAGATCCTTTTTGGTTATGCTCCACTTTATCTACATTATCTGCATTCCAGTAACTGGGGTACTCTGCGAAGTATCTAACCCTCTGGTGCAGTCTGGAAGATATATTTCTGACACACTACCCACATACTCAAGAGAAAGAATGAAAATATTAGATACTGCTTATGCAGACTCTTCAGCTTATCTGCTTTTACATGCTCTCAATTTTTCACAGTATATATCAATGCTGAAGTCCAAATTATTGTAGATGACTGCTAGCAGAAATATTTAATGCACAGAAGTGATCTGTAGGCATATTAACCACAGAATACAACTGTAATTATCTGTACAGGACCGGACTCAATGCAGGA
>NW_017729007.1:196532-199807 GCF_001723915.1 Gavialis gangeticus | reverse complement strand
TCTGCGAAGTATCTAACCCTCTGGTGCAGTCTGGAAGATATATTTCTGACACACTACCCACATACTCAAGAGAAAGAATGAAAATATTAGATACTGCTTATGCAGACTCTTCAGCTTATCTGCTTTTACATGCTCTCAATTTTTCACAGTATATATCAATGCTGAAGTCCAAATTATTGTAGATGACTGCTAGCAGAAATATTTAATGCACAGAAGTGATCTGTAGGCATATTAACCACAGAATACAACTGTAATTATCTATACAGGACCGGACTCAATGCAGGATCTTAGTTCTTGGCCTGAAAGGATCAAATGCTGCAATATTACTCCTTTTGTATAGACAGTATTACTCTAACGTCACATCCAAAATCATTTTAACAGATGATTGTACGAGGACAAATTTGCAGTTAAAAAGTCTAGGAAAAATAGTAAGGGAAGCACAAAAATATGCTACATATATTTTTGTAAGCCTCTCATGAAGAGCCCAGAAAGTTTGCAGAACTAACAGTTGAGGGGCAAATGTATTTTTACTTAGAACGTGAGCAAATCTGACCTGAAAAACACTCATCACAAAATAATCATGCACCATCGTTTTCCCATTTTCACAAATATGCCTTGTAATTATAAGAATGGAATAATGTTTTAATTCCTTTTTGCTCTGTCAAGTAGAACACAATACTCTGCATTTGGCCAAAATATCTTCTTGAAGGAGTGAAATGTAACATGATAGGAAGAAAAATTGTTCATGAAAATTTGCAGCAAGGGAAAGATTTTGGTGTGGACTGAGAATCACTAGCTCAAGCATTCAAGTTATTCTTTATTGTTTTCTGTTTGTATTACATACAGGGGAAAGAATAAGGACCCTTCTTTTAAAGCCAAAGCAATTCCTTTGTAGTGAAATGGATATTAAATAGGAAAAATATATACTTCTGAACTGCATACATACAAGTGTTTAATTTTATGCCCTGAAGCCACATAACAACATAGTCCTTCAAACCCAGTCCCCTGAATTCACACACAATCATAAATTGAAGGAATGCCCAAAATTGGCATTTCTAATTCTCACTCACAACTACAAGAAGCAATGCCCAAAATACCAAGAACACCCTGTAACATGTTTAAGAGTTTTAAGCCTGCGTGTGAGTATCTGCAAGCCTACAGCTTAGTGTAGCATAACCATTGCATCAACTATCCAACAACAATTTCCCCATATTTTATGCTTACATATCCAGTAAAAGTTACATTCTCACCCACTCCCTTACAGCTCCTTTATGTCAGCCAACAACCTACTGTAACTCTGTCAGACTGTGTATCGGGGAGGAAGACAGAGGGCAAGAGGAAGAGGAAGGAAACTCAGGAAGTAAAATCATTGACAACCCAGATGTGCTTTATGACATAGTTGGTTGAAAGGTATGTTCTCTGAGCATTTTAAAATTGCAGTTTTGTTCTTAAAAGACCAAGGAGTTAAGCTTATGGAACGATAAAACTTGTTTATTCAGACAGCAGTGCTCTGACTACTGTTCTGCTCTTCCCTCCTGCATTCCCCAGGGCAAATGTAGCAACTTACATCAGGGCTCGTGGACAGAGGTGATATCTTTTATTAGACCAGTCAGATATTTGCAAAAAAGTTCTTTAATTGCACACTTTCAGGCACAAACACCCTTCATCAGGAATCAGAGAAAAGACTGTAAAAGTTCTCCTGGATAGAAATGAAACTTCATATTTCATAGGATTTCATAGAGGAGTCAATAGATGGAAAAACCCTCTGGGCAGCAGTTCTTAGCTGGTAAGGAGTCTCAGCTCTCCTGTGAGGCTGTGATGATGCAAATTACCTTAGACAAAGGCAGAAGCAGGATTCAGGCAGTCAAAGTTGTTTCCTGCTTGGGAAAATATGAAGATTTCATTTTTAAAAAATGGCTAAAATTCGATATTTTTAAAGTTAAATCTTCATATTTTCCCAAGTAGGAAACAACTTTGACCACCTGAAACCTGAGATCCTGCTCCTACCTTTGTCTAGGGTCATGAACGGCGTGTGCCCCCGGCAGCTGGGAGAGCATGGTTGCGCTGGTGGCAGCAAGAGCGTGGTAGTAGAAGCACGGTGGCAGTGAGTGCCTTTTTCCAGGGGGTGCACCGCCACGCACGGGGTGCACGTGCACCCACATGCACCCCCTGTGTGTCGCCCCTGTCAGCCTCACAGGGGAGCTGAGACTCTTTACCAGCTAAGAACTGCTGCCCAGAGAGTTTTTCCATTTATTTTTTTAACAATTTCTTCACTATTTGTACTCCATTTTCCACCAGTCCATTGGATTGAGGGTATTTAGGACTTGGAGTGTTGTGACAGAATCCATATTTGTTTGCAAATTCTTTAAACTCACGACAGTTGAACTGAGGTCCATTGTCTGTTCTCACAATTTGTGGAATCTCGTGTCTAGCAAAAATCAACTTGATGCGAGTTATGACATGGTTTGTTATTGTACTTTTGAGCAATTCAATTTCAGGATAGTGAGAATAATAGTCCAACATTAATACATATTTTTTTCCTGCATGTATGAATAAGTGAATGCCTACTTGATACCATGGAGCTATGGGCTCCTCCATGACCATCATGAACTCTTTTCTTTGCATGGATCTGTACTTTATGCGCATTGTACAAGCCTTTACAGCATCTTCTATGTCATTATTTATGTTGGGCCAATATAGAGCACTCCATGCTCTCCTTTTGCATTTTTCAGTGCCTGGATGCCCCATATGTATTCTGTTCAGCATGTCTTTCTTTAGCACTGCTGGAACAAGTTGTGAGCCTTTGAACAAAATGCCATCCATTACTGACAGCCTGAACTGAGAATAGGGGCTAGGTATATGTTTTCCAGGCCAACCAGCACAAAATAGCTGCTATCACTTTTTGCAATGTTGTGTCCTGAACAGTAGCTTCTACAATTAGTGCCCACATTTTATCTGTGAAAGGAATCATGCTTTTAATGATATTACCATGTACCATGTACACTCGCAGTGCTCTGGTGTGGTGCCAGAGGACTGGAAGATGGCCAGTGTGGTTCCCATCTTCAAAAAAGGGAGGAAGGAGGACCCGGGGAATTATAAGCCAATTAGTCTTACCTAGATCCTGGGTAAGCTTTTTGAGAGAATTATTTTGGCACATGTCCACGAGGGGCCAGCAGGGGAGATTATGCTTAGGGGCAAACAACACGAGTTCATTAGAGGCAGGTCCTGTCAGACCAACCTGGTGGCCTTCTATGACCAGGTCACCAAATCCTTAG
>NW_017729007.1:187899-196031 GCF_001723915.1 Gavialis gangeticus | reverse complement strand
ACAATCACCTTGCTGGGGTCGTTTGACCCCAGTACTCTTTCCTGCCATGGCAGGGGGTCAGACTTGATGATCTGCTCAGGTCCCTTCTGACCCTACTAACTATGAAACTATGAAATTATGTCTGAGTCTGGAATTCTATCATTTTCCTTTGTGTCATATGCTCTGGACAACGTATCTGCAATAAGTAGATGCTTTCCTGGCACGTACTGCATGTCTAGATTATACATTTGAAGTTGAAAGAAAAGTCTGTGTAATTTGGGTGACATGTCTGATAATCCTTTCTTTGCTATACTTACCAAAGGTTTATGATCAGTTTCAGCTATGACAGGCTTCCCATAGACGAATATATGACATTTCTTACAGCTATATACCAGAGCTAAAAACTTTTTTCCTCAATTTGTGCATATAGACACTCTGACTTAGAGAGTGCCCTAGATGCATATGCTATTGGTCTCTAGCATCTCCATGTTTTTGTAGCAAATCTGCTCCAATGCCTTCTTTAGAAGCACCTGTTGACAATTTAATAGGTCTTTTAGTGTCATAGTATTTTAGTACCAGAGTTTTCATTATTTTTCCCTTTGAGATTTTAAATTCAGCTTCATGCTCATGTTCTCATATCCACTGAGCATTTTTTTGTAGGAGTGATCTAAGGTGTTTGGTCTGCTCTGCTAAATTAGGTAGATATTTCCCTACAAAACTTATAATTCCCAGTAATCTTTGCACTCTTCCCTTATCTGTAGAGGGTGGTATGTTTGTAATAGCTTTAACCCTTGTAGGATTAATTTGTATCCCTTTCTCAGAGTGCTTTTCTCCCAGATATGTTATTTCTTTGACCCAGAATTTGCATTTTTGTTTGTTCAGTTTCTGACCTGCTCTGCGAGCTCTTTCTAGTGCCTTTCTTAGCCTTGTCATGTTCTTTCATAGCATTTCCTAAACTAATACATTATCAATATAAACCATAGTTCCATCAAAACCTTCAAAAAATTGTTGTACCTTTCTTTGAAATACTTCAGATGCAGAACAGACTGCAAGGAAACCTATGAAAGCAATACTAAGGACATAATGAAGGTACATAATTTACTATTATTCTTTTCTAGGGGAACTTGCCAAAGCCAAGAACAGGCATCTGAAGTGGAGAAATATATAGCTTCTGCCATGTTGCCAAAAACCTTTTCCCTGGTGGGAAAGGGAGAATGCTCTCTTTTGATGTACCTGTGTCTAGATCCTAAGTAAATGAACAATCTCAAGGATCCATCTTTTTTTTACTATTATGACCAGTGAATGAACCCAAGCAGTTGGTTGCTCTACTGTTTCTATTATGTCTATGTTAACTAATCTAATTCCTTTTTTAGTTTCTCCCTTTAGTATAAGGGCAAAATTTCTTGGAGCATGTATGGTGGGAGTATTTGGTTCTGTTAATTCCATCTTGTACACAGTTGTCAGCTTCCCTATGCCTTGAAACATACATCAGAAAAATCTTCTTCTATGTTCTTGCTTTCTAGTCCCTCATTGTCATCCATTCTCTTAATCAAACCCAGAGCCTTACATGTTCGCAACCCAATAATTGGCATTAGCTTTCCTGGGACTGTTACAAACTGATTTTTTACTATATTACCTTTGTGTCTAACATGCAGTGCACAGACACCCTTGTTTGCAATCATTTTCCCATTATATGCTCTAAGTCTCACATTCTTATTCTCATAGCACGCAGGTTTATTTTTCATTTTTTGAATAATGTATTTTGGTATTACATTGATCTGTGATCCTGTATCTAATTCAAAAGTTACCATTAGTCCATTGGTGTCCAGGGTGATTGCCTAATCCTCAGAAGAATTAACATCTTGTATTGTGCCAATGAGAAATTCTTCCTCTTCCTTGTTACATAGAGTATGCACCTGCTGATTCTTGTGTGTTGCACCTTGCTGTTTTCTGCAAACTCCCGCAAAATGATTAACTCTTTTGCTTTTGTTGCACCACTTACCAAATGCAGGGCATTGCATGGGTTTGAGGTAACCCCAACAGCATCTGCCACTGACCCTTGTTTCTTGAAGCAATTCTCTTTGGCCTCTGCTTGCCTACTTCATAGTAAGGTCCTCCTTTCCATATTGTTTGTGTGTTGCCTTAGGTTTCTGCAGTCTTGTAATCCTGTCTAGTTCAGCTTGTTTGGCCTTTTCCTCCAGCTTCTGCAGCCTAGCATTTGTTATCTCAGCTGCTTAGCACGTTCTAACTTCCTTTTCCAAATTAAGCTCAGGATTCTCTAGCAGTCTTTTCCTGAGGCTTGTATCCCTTGGTGTCCAAACTTTTTGAATGTGGGGCCAGATCACAAACTTTTTATCACCCAGTGGGCAGGCAAGCCATATTCAAAGACCTCACAAAAAATGGTATCACATCAGGAAGTGATGTCACATGACCTTTGCCACCAATGAAGCTGCAGGAAGTGACAATGAAATGGGTTTAACCAGTTCAAAACTCTCCCTCTATAGCATCCACCTCTGCCACTGTTTGGGATAGGATACCGAGCTAGATGGACCATGGGGCTGACAAAGCATGGCACTCTTTATGCTCTTATGTTCAGAAGCTCTTATGTTCTTTGGCTGAGCTTCCAAACTGTGGCTGAGATTTTCAAAAAGGGGTAGATAGGTATGTTACAAAGTTGTCATAAAAGATTTGAAGCCCTCTAAATCTCATTCATTTTAATGGAAGTTGGCCTTTTGACTCAGCTTTGAAAATCTCAGCCCAAGGTGCCAAACAAATAAGTCAAAATATATTTTGCATTCCTTTGCAGTGCATCTATGTGGGGCTCTCCAAGCATTTAAAAAACATGAAATGAACCTCAGGATGAGCCCAGCTGGAGCAGCAGGGGCTCAACTGCACTTTCCCCTTACCTGCGCTGGTCAGTCCCAAGCGGCACACAGCTCAGCTGCTGCTTATGCTGGCTGGTGCCAACCCAGGTGGGTCTGTCCTACCCGGAGCAGCATGCAGCTGAAGCTGGCTTCACACATGCTACTGGGGATGGGAGGAGCCCGGCTGGTCAGCACCAGCCAGCAGAAGCAGCGGCAGAGCCATGTGCTGCTCGGGACTGACCGGCTCCTCCCGTCCCCAGTAGCACATGGGAAGCCAGCTTCAGCTGCATGCTGCTCCAGATAGGACAGACTCACCTGGGTCAGCACCAGCCAGCAGAAGTGGCGGCGGAGCCGTGTGCTGCTCAGAACTGACCAGTGCAAGTAGGGGGAAAGTGCAGCTGAGCCTCTGCTGCTCCGGCTGGGCTCATCCTGTTCTGAGCGGCACACAGCTGCTACTCTTCCCACATGCACCACGTTGGCAACGTCAAGCTGATGCAGTGCGTATGGGAACCTTGTCCCTTCCCCATCCCTTCAGCAACCATTAGAAAGCTGCTGAGGTGCTGGGGGAGGGACAAGGGGTAGGAATGAAAGTAAACCGTGTTTACTTTTGTTTCCTGTTGCAGCACCACAGGCCACAGAAAATGCCTTGGTCGGCCGCATGGTGGCCCACGGGCTATATGTTGGACAAACCTGCCTTATATCACCAGTATTTGGTCTCTGATCATGGACTCTTAGGTCTCCAAAGTTGCATGTCTGACTTAGCAGTCTGGGGTCTTTGACAAACTCCTCTATTATTTCTCATTCTTTCGGCTGTCTCGTGGAAATTATATCATTCAAAGGTTTCATTTTGTTTGGGTATACAATATTCCTTAAACTTTTTATTACTGTGCCATAGCTTTTCTGTTCTGCTTCTAATAGTTGCAGGCTATTATAGAGAAATAGAGCTTCTGGAACTGTTATTTTGAAAAAAAAAAAAATAGCTACCTTGAGTGAATATTCCCTCTCTATAGCTCCACTGGCTGTCATATATGGTGAAGCTCTGCCTAAATTTCTTCCAGTTCTTTGCTGCATTGCTGCACAGCTTTAATTCCTCTGGAATTCTGAAATGCTCCATTTCTTTGTCTTTCTTCATACCCCACTCCTGGTACCATGTGTTGTTCTCAAAAAACTAAGGGAGTTAAGCTTATGGAACGATAAAGCTTGTTTATTCAGAGAGTAGTGCTCTGTCTTCTGTTCTGCCGTTCTCTTCAGAAATCCCTGGGCAAGTCTAGCAACTTATACATAACACACTTAATGGTATCCACACAGTTGAGTCTTCATCTTGGATTTTAGGAAATGGTATAACAACCTCAGTTTTAAAAAAATGACATTGGAAATGGGTGCACTGGAAGTCACTGGCTTTCAAATTTGATGACAGTTAGGATAGGATTTGTAAAAATGGAATAAAATTAGTCTAAAGACCAAAACCCAGATTGCTTTCTTAATGTTAATCAGAGCCCAAGTAGGTGCTGGCTGTGTGGGAAACAAGTACTTCTAAAATACTGTAGGAGATAAATCTTTTCCTAAGAGTTAGCAGCATAATTCAAGTCTTCCCAAAAGTGCCAGGAGTTTTGGTACAGATTTTCTTTGCTGAAAAAGGTCAACCCTCCAGTTAACAGACAATGGTGAAGCCTAAAAGCTAAAGCAATCTGAGTCATAGTCCCATTTTAAAAACATCTCAGAATTGTTTTGAAGAACATGTAAAAGAAAGACTACTTTAATATATTTTTACATTAAACTGGTAGAAGTTACATAGCACAGGTAATGCTGCTTCAACTGTTGAGAAAGAAGCTCAGAAACAGATCTTTTAAATTGCTATTATTAGTGCTATGCAATCTCAAAGGAGAAGTGGGTTTTTTTGTCATGCTGATGCCCTTCCTTGAAGTCCCCTCCATAAAGTCAGGGAGCAGAAGTAAAACTGTGTGAAAGTCATTTGTACTATTTCTAGTGTCTGCTAAGTATTCCATAAGCAAGATCTGGTCCCAATTATAGCATCTTAGATGACTAGTTACCTACTTCTATAGCTAATATTATCTTAAAGTGTTCTGTTTGGCAATTATCCTTCATTACTTGAGAAAGTAATAACTTCAATGTCAATAGAATTTTAGAACCTGAATAAGAGTTGGAAAAGGGGGGAAACTTGTTCTGTATGTAGTTTTTAGCACAACAGAGCTCTCCAGTGGTATCTGATTATCATTATATGAGCAGGCCGTGTCACATATAACTTTGTATTATGTTACTATGCTTGCTGACCTGTTTAAATGGGTTTGATGGAGTGGAAATGACAACACTCATGTATTTTTATGCAGCAAATTAAGTGTGGACTCCCTCTGTCCCAGTTGCATTTAGTCAAATTGTTAAAAGCAAACTGAAGATGAACTAATATGATCAACTGAGAAGTATTATTTTTATAGAACGTAAAGAGTTCCTTTAAGGTGGCAGCTCATTGGAAACTTCTGGGGAATATTGTAGAGAGTGAGAATTATTAGAACTATAGATCAATAAATCTGATAAGCACACTACCAGAAAACAAGCTTGAAACCAGATGATAATGCCTCTTAACATGCCACTAGGAAATACCTAGAACATTTTTACAGGAAACAAATGTTAATAAAACAACATAAATCTCAGCCTGTTCTGACTGCTGTTGACAGTTCTGAGCATGGAAAGCCACTGGTGATTTTATAGCTCAAATGTTGCAGGCTTCTGCCAACCTTGCCTTTCTAGGTTTGTATTAGTTCAGATTTTCCCTCCCCATTTGCTGACTAGTTGGAAATTGTGAATATTTCTCCTTTGGTGTGCTGATGGAATTTTTATTTCAAACATCCTATGTAACTGCTATGTCTACTTAGAAAAATGACTATGTAAATGTGTCATGAGTGACTTCCAATTCAAGTGGATACATCTTGCAGGCAATTAGGACTCATAGTAGAGATGATATCCTTTATTAGACCAACAAGATTTTTGCAAAAAAACCACTTTAATTGCAAGCTTTTTGGTGCAAACTTGCAATACAAATTTTTTTTTGCAAAAATTTTTTTGGTCTAATAAAAGATATCATCTCTACTATGAGTCCTGATTGCTTTTTCCTCTAGACCAATACGGCTACAACCTGGATAACTCTTACAGGTTATTTGTTGTAGTAGGGTGGAAGTGTTGCAGCCATGATGGAGCAGGAAATATGTAAGAGGCAGTGGGTGTTTTTGGAGTTATCTTTTATTGAACTTAGTATATAGTTTGGAGAGGTGTTAGATGTGACTTTTGGGCATGAAGTGCCCATCCTCAGGTCTGGAGAAGAAGCAGGTACAGCCTAAGCTAAATAACAGATGAACCAATGGTTTGTATTTAATTCCATATAACAATGAAAACAGCCACTTAGAAGAATGGAAGAAGGCTGTAAACTATGAGCAAAGAGTATCAGAAGTAGCTTCAGAATAAGAGTACAGTTAAATAGATAATCTGAATATCTAAAAGAACAGGACCACTCAAAAGGGACAAGTTATTATTACCTCTGGAGTACAGAGAGGTTTGAAGAGACAGCAGTTACATTATAATGAGCCATGAAACCACTGCATAAATTTAGTCCACGGTTTTAGTGTCCAGTAAATTTATGAAACTTTGTTCCCTAAGCCTGAAGGTGTTTTGTAGATTTCAAGGTGTTTTGTAGGTACTCGAGTACAAGTATGATAAGGTCAGAAATTAAGTGGTTGTTCTGTGAAGAGTGGTCTCCCACAAGTAACTGGGTGTAACTGTCCTTTAGCATTTTGCAATGAGAGTTCACTCTGGAGTTGTTTCACCTACAGTATTTATGGCATATGTCACCAATCTGTGATGTAGTGTGCATTATGTGCAGGATTCACAGAGTCTGATGGTTTCATTACAGGGAATGGAGATGTGTTGCCAGTTTTGCATTTATTATTTAGACAGGGTTATATTCTGCTTGGTGTTAGTCAGTGGGGAGTTTGCTTCTCATGATGAGTTGGGAGAGGCTTAGAGGTTGTTTGAAAGCCAGGAACAGTTACTGGGAAAATTTTCCTCAAGGTATGATCCTCTTTGAGTAGAAGTTCTCTCTCTTTTGTATGTTGTCAGATATCAACTTCCAGATTTATAAGTCACTGTCTGGTATTATTGCTCGATGTGCAGATTCCCTCTACCCCACCCGGGCTTTTGTAGAGATGGAAGATTTCGATTAAGTGCTGTGCTGTTTGTTGGACACTGCATTCACACAGAAGGCTGCCAAGATGTTCATTGTATGAAGTGTTGTTTTGAAGCTTCTGTACCTAGATCTCAGTCTGTTCAGCTTGACCCATGCTTCTCTGTCAAGGTCTGCTCAAAGGGAGACCCATTTGGTGCTGGCATAAAACACTGTAGGAATATGTCTGACCTCTCTCAGAAGTTGGCCCACTCCATTGCTGCCCACAGGTCTGGTTCAGCATCCCCAATTTCTTCCAGGAGCTTGTGGGTTTCATGTATAAACAGTTTACAACTTTTAAGCCTCAGTCTATTCGGGTCTTCAGTTAGCAGTCGATGGAGCAGGTGATTTTCATCATCTCTTGCCTCTATTGCCAGTAATGTTAGGATCTGTTTTTTATATCACTTGGTCTAATGTTCAAGAGTACAGAAAATGCATCTGTGTGTGTGTAAGCTGTGCAGCCTGTTATAAGTCTCAGCACACTGTTAAGTATAGTGTTGAGCTTTTTAGTGTGACAGCTTCTGGACCATACAGGAGCACAATATTCTGCTGGAATATATACCATTGCAAGGGCAGTGGTTCTGAGCACTTTAAAATAGGCACCCCATGCTGCGCTAGCTAGACATCTTAAGGCAGCAACCCATGCAGAGACTTTACTGCTGACCTTCTGAATGTGATGTTTATAGGTGAGGGAATGGTCTAATACGACTCCAGGGTAGGTTGGGGTATGCTTGTAGGGAAGAATGTGGTCACTTGCAGGCCTGTGCAAAGTGGCTAGTATTCGCTTCGGATTCGGCTGATTTAGGGCACAGTGATTCCATTTGGCAATTCAAATCAATGACCTGGTTTGATTTGGCCAAATCTGATTCGGAGATTTAGCAGCAGCCGAATCAGCCAGGCCAGGCCCATCCCACACCCCTCTCCCAGCCTGGCAATGGCTGCCCTACCCACCCCTGCTCCCAGCACTTGGGGTAAAAAAAGCCCCAGCTCAGCAGGTGCTGCTGGGCATGGGGTGATCCCTGTTGCCCCCCCCGGCCCATGATGCATGGGGGGCTCTG
>NW_017729007.1:163166-187551 GCF_001723915.1 Gavialis gangeticus | reverse complement strand
ATGGTCCCTTCCCCACTCTCCCCCACCCTAGGCCATACCAGCTTGGAGTGGCTGCAGCTCCCTTCCGCAGCCATGGGGGACTACCTGAATCAAAGATCTCTGAATCTTCGCCACAGATTCAGAGAGCTTTGAATCAAATTGGACCTTTAAATTGGTCCCCTGATTTGATGCAGATACAGAAATTCGGCCACTGAATTGGGCCGAATCTCCTCTGAATCAAATCACCACCTGAAGCTTTACACAACCCTCGTCGCTTGCTCCAATATTCAGCATGGCCTTGGCTGGATGATTGTCCAGGTGGAAGAGTGATGATACTGATCTATTGATTTTCAACTTCAAGCACCTCTTGTGGAGACAGTCAGCCATGAGTTCCATGTCAGTACTCAGTATCTCTTTCACTTCTGTCATGTCAGTTCCTTGGGCTACTATGGTGATATTTGTCAGTGTACACGTATCACCTAGATGTTGTATGCAGGAAATCTGAGGTATATACATTGAAAGGAATTGGTGCTAGCTCTGACCATTCTTCAGAGTTCATACTCTGCTTTTTTCTCCTTGGCTGGTAGTGAGTTTGAATGATCTGCTGGAGATCATTCATGATGAAAGTGCATAGCTTGCCGTTAGATATCATAGAGTAAAGTTTGTATTTGAAGCCTTGGTCCTCATAGGTGGCTATAAGGTGGATAAAGACTGCAATCTGTTTTCTGCCTAGGGTGACCATCATAGAGGACATTCCGGTTTTCTGCTGCTTTGTCCTTTATTGTTATGAAACCCGATGTCTGTGTGTCCTCTATTTTTCTCTTCAAGAAAAAAAGTGTCCAGTTTCTGTTGGTGAGGTGGGTGTCACAAGTATTCTCCTGATGTCACAGTATCTGTGGGCCTGGCTATAGATTACAATGTTCTTAGTGTATTTGGGATGATTACTGGTTTTGTGGACATAAGCATGGTGATTTGTAGGGGTTTTTTTTCTTTTTGCATATAGTCGTTTATAGGATGTTATTCTTGATGTGAACCTTGATATTCTGAAAGTTTATGTTAGTGTCACAGTATTCCAGAGAGAGTATGATAGAAGGCTGGTAGTTGTGAAGCTGTAGTGGAAATCAATAAGCGAGTCCAGTTGTCCAGGAATAAGGTACTCTTGTTTCAGAATAAAAATGTCCACTCTTCACGGCAAAACTGTAGTTAAACGTATATGTATCAACAAGAGATAACACCATACTATGGATTTTCACAACCCAAACCCCTTGATACATCAGAATTTGTGGCCCTCTCAGCAGGTGAAATGTAAGGGCTGAGCTTACTGGAAGGAGGTATACTTTTCCAAAGCTCTTATTTGACTGAGGATTTTCATTGTAATTTTTTAAATGCAGGAGAGTCTAGTTGAAAGACACTGGAACTGCAGAGCCCCCAAGTGACTGCCATTTTTGAACATTAGGATCCAAAGGCACTGAGCTGCTTTCAACATTTCTACCCCAAATCTTTTACGTAATGTGTATAAAGGGAAGGAGGGATGGAAACAGTGCTATTTTAACTGGAGAAAAAATAAAATTAAATATTACTTTTTACAGAGCTTCCATCCTTCAGCTGTACTTTCCAGATAATACTCTCTTTTATTTCTTGTTTTAATGTTGTCCATAGCTTATTAATGGCTCAGTCCTTAATTTGGTTTTTATAAGTACTTTAGTGCCCTCTGGTGGCAAACTTCAGGATAGCATCCCTTAATTCACTCTATAGCAAAATAGGGAAATGGCGTGGGGGTGGGAGAAAGTATTTTCTAAATAGGTGACATGGTTTTAATTTTTCTATTTTTCATATTATTGGTTCTATTCATCTTATGTTGTCCTCAAATTCTGTGTTCCTGTATTTTCTGCTAAATGTCATTGCTGTCATTTCATTTTATACAATTGTATGCATGTGTATTTGATTGTGGTTATATTTATACATGCACCCTCTATATATCTGTTTAGATCCAGGTACATCTTTTTGCTTCCCTGACATCCAACAGGACTGAACAAACTCCAAGTGGCACATATAGATCTTAAAGCCTTCAACAGGAAATACAGGAGCCCTGGGCTTGTAGGTCTTGATCAAGCATTAGTTTTGGAATAGGAAGGCAGGCGTGGACCCACCCCCCCACAAATTCTTTCCGTGTACTGGTTTTGGAATAGATACTGTTTTCGATCAGGATCATAGGATTGAAAGAGGCCTTAAGAGTTGTCTAGCCCCATCCTTTGCACAAATGTTGTTACTGCTGTTACTGTTTGCCCTTCTATAATGCTTTAATAGGACCCTGTCATGCTAGGCTCTGATGATTTTTGGACATGAAGATGGATTTCCTTCTTAACCATGGAACATTAACTGGTGAAGAACAATGCAGTTCTAAAGTGTGTTAATCATTTTATACTGAACTGAGATCCTCTACTTGTTTACAGCTGTCATCATGTTTACAAACATAGTAAAGGGAGAAAAATTCAAATAAAAATCCTAAAGCTAAGCAAGAGCACAGGACCTTTTTCTACTTTGCCCTTTCCTCCACAAAGTTATCCTTCTTCTGTTACAGTAAAGAAAGAAGGTCTGTTCATAGAGACCAGTTTTGTCTCTATGAATGGAAATTAGCAGCCAAATAACGCAAAGCACTCATTTTCCCCAATTCAATGCAAATTTCACAGGAAGTGTTGCATTACTAGGTGCTTAAACAAACAGGTCTGGCTTATTTTCTGTGTTAGCAACTCATTCTGCATGCTTTAGAACATGCCCAGGATAGGCTGCGACAAGTATTTCAAAGATAAGGCACCCAATATGGAATACACTGGAAATATGATGTGAGCAAATAGGTTCTTTCATCTTCAGTGCCACATCTTCTGACATTCAACAGGAGATGCAGGACTAAATTATCCAACATGAGTACCCATTTTCATTTATCTCTATTGGGATACCATTGGGAGTCTTAGTCCTGGACCAGAGCCCCTTTATGTTACATGGTGTGCAGCCACAGAACAAAACAACTCTCTCTCTCGGAGCTTGCAACAGTTACATACATGCTCAACTTAAAAGATTCAAGTAGGTCTCCTGGATGTCCATGCAAAAGATGCAATCCAGGATGAGATTCCTAAGTATTTGCAGGTTCAGGGCCTTAAATACCCAACATGCAATCCTGACTCCACTGAAATCAGTATGGGTTTTGCTGTTGCTTTCAGTGGGCCTGGAGTTTCAGCCATGGTTTGGCCATTTAAATAAGTACCTTTGAACTACCAGGATGGATCACTTGTGTTTTATATAACCCCATATGAAAAAACAACCCCAAACCAAAAAAACCTTTTGCTTCCTTTCAACAAACTTTTCCTTTGTTCAGCTGAGATTCCCTGCTACCACCACTCTCCATACAATCTTCAACACATTCTCCCCACTATTAGGAGACACTAAAGGAAGTAATTAAATCTATTTACCTGATGAAATGAGTTTGGACACTGACAGAATAGGGATTGCTACTTTACTGACTTCATGATTGTACACTCAAGCTTAAATTTGTGGCACATGCTCTTCAATTGCTGATGCTGCTTGTACGCTCCTGTTTTTGGCTAGTAATAACTTGCAAAGAAGTTTTATTTTGGTGTTGAAATTTGGGGTGCTTTTTTTTAGCCCAGGAACAGATTTTTCCCCAGACTTATTTAGCTTTTTTTTTTATTTAAAAAAAAAAAAAAACAAGGAAAGGAAATTGCTGTTGTTTAGTTTCACTTCAGTAATTAAACCTGATTTTACAACCAAAAGTTGAAGAGGAATAAATTAAGCACATGAGATGTAGCAATTTACTAAAGCATGAACTAAGATAGCGAGAATGATGGCCATCCATCAAGCTTAGTACAAAACAGGCATGCTGAGCTCAGCTCTCTTTTCCTTTCTGTTCATTTTTTTTAAATATCACATCCAGGAACCATGTTATTCCAGTTCTGACATTGGAAAAGAAGGAGGAAAGTCCATTGAAACCTACAACTTCAATTAAGATGGGTTAGGCTCCAAGTTTGTCAGACCTGCAACCAGGACAAAAAGTGCATCCAGATGAGTGTGGCCATGCAGTATGTGGCTCCGCAAACATGTCTGCAGTGCCACATACTGCACAGTCAGGAGTTCTCTGTGCTGCAAGGGTGTACTATCTGTGCATGCACTGCCCAGCACAGGCAGCACACGCTGCTGGAAAGTGGAGCTGGGTCACCTGGAGCCACACTGTGGCTGCTGGCCAGGCTCTGTCTGGCAGGATCGCTGCAGCTGCAGCCCCAAGAGGCCCCCAGCACCCTAGGTAAGGCTGCTGGGGTGGCCCCAGCCTGCCCTACCATTCCTGGGGTAATTTGCTGCACACCAAAGCATGCGTGGCAAAGGCGTTCCCTGGGGACAAGTAGCTGTGGCTTAAGGTGTACCACTGCTACTTGTCCCTGGGAAACCAAATGTTTGTACTCATCTGGACGCTCCCAGACAGTCACTAACCTAGGCCAGGAGCTGTAACACATTCTGGGGCAAAGGGGAAAACAGGCAGGGACCAGGAACAAGGCTAGGGCTAGGAATTCAGGCAGCAGGATCAGGGAATGGGAAACCAGTAATAACAAGCAGGGCCTAGGACACAAGTCCAGAGCCTAGGATTTACCAGAAACCAGGCAGCTAAGGTCAAAGCCTGGTATTAGCCTGAGTTTCTTTGTATTTCAGACTTTGGTGGTTCAGTGACCCCAGTGGGCAGTGCTGGCAGAATCAACAGAAAAGCTAAATTCTAAGGATATAGGCAGGTCTTTCGGGAGGTCTAAGGTATAGTCCAATGAAAGGGTAAGAAAATGTGCTTGTTTTGCTTTTCTGTCTTGAAACCCACAGTCTGTTGTGCTTGTATAATTATGTTCTCCTACAATATAAATCTTTTTTGTTGCTCATCTCCTCACTAGCTGCCCATGGAGGAGTTATTTCTGGGCAAGTGATATTGCAGGCCCACCCTTTCCACAGGAAGTGGGACCTATTATTTCTTTCCTAATCCAATGGGGTGGCCACCTGGGACTGGCCGAGATTTCCTCATTACAGCTGCAGCATCTGGTACTAGGGTAGCAGAGCTGAGGCTTGCAGGGTTAAGGAGTTATCCCAGGGCAATGTTAATCTGTTACTTGGGGCAAATGGCAGCACAGGGGGGGAGAAACTCAGGGCTCTGGGGACCCCCTTCAGATGGATTTATGACAATGACTTTTATGGAAAAGTTCACACTTTTGCTTTTATCCATGGTGCAACTCCATTGGTGGTAAAGCCATGGGACAGTTAGGAAAGACCTGGCTCTTGTGTTTTTACCGTCATATAATCAAAGTCTGCTCCAAGCAGGATTAGGCAACATGTTGGTAAGAAGGCTGGTGTATACCTGGTCCCTGCCTACATTAGCTCTACTCCTGCTGCTGCCATTTGCACGGCTGCACCAGTAGAATACCCATGGTAAACTTAAAAGGGGCTACACTGTTTTTCCAGACTGGTGAGGACAAGGCATTACTTCGGTCAGAGCTGCATTTTAGAAAGCCTTGCTTTAGACCATCTAAAGACACAGGTGATAGGCAAGATTTAGCTAATGAGACAAGGAAAAACCCTTAATCCACAAAAACTACTGGCAACTGCAGCTAAACTCTTTGTTTCCATTTTGAACTATGTCAGACATCTCTTGACTGAGCTTGCAAACTGCTACTTAGATATAAACTGCTCAACACATTTGTCCAGCAACAATAACCCTGCATAACTCATCTGCATACAGCTTTTTATAAAGCTGCAGAGCTAATAGTAATACACACCAAAATAGATATGAAGTAAATATCAAGCGTATACAGCTTCTTGGAATAAGCAGACCTTGTGAGTCACAGCGTGTTGCAATAGCAGAGGGTATTGAAGTTTAGAACTGAGCCAGGGTATAAATGTCATGGCCTTTTAGGGACTGCATGCTTGAAGGAGGATGTCATTGCTGTAATTACCAATGTTAATCAGAGTTACTTTCCTCTGCCTTCTTTGTAAAGCTTCTTGGTGGAAGGTCCAGCTGGAAAGGAGCTGCATGGGAGGGACATCCTGGAAGCAAGTTGAGCACTTCCCTGAGCATAAGGACTATCATAGGAGGGAATTCTGTATCTTCTCTCCTGACCATGTGCCCTCATAAGAGCAAAGATCAGCTAGCTCCAAAGACCCTGCCTCTACAAGGATCCTTCAATTTCCAGTCGAAAGAGACCAGAGTGCTCAGAGCCTGGTAGATGGCCATAGCACTGGTCAGAAATAGACCCTAAATCCCCATTTCTGCCCCTACAATGGTCAACAGCAGTTTGACCTCTGAATTCAACAGGGACAGGATTTTGCTCACAGTATAACATTTTACTCTCTATGTAGAAGTTTTTGGGGTTTTTTTTTTTTTTGAGAACTGCTTTGGCCAGGCGTCCAACATTCATACACAGTTATGAAAATACTGGCAAATCTGTTCAACACAGTTACTAAATCACATTATTTCATCATAGTAGGAGAGAGAAAATAAAGCCATTTCCAGATATCATGACTTCCTGTAAGCCGGTGCCATGTGAAGACACCCCTAGAGAAGGATGGCCGCTGAAGATATGCTGAGTTTTCTGATGAGTCAGTGGCACATCCACTGAAAACCCTCAAGCTCTGCATTTTGGAGTTACTGCTCATATCGTGATGCTACCTGTCTACACATGTCCATTGAGACTACTGGCAAAGTGGCTGGATGCCACTGCAAGGCTAGGACTGACTGATATTTGTAATAGTGCACTAGCCACAGAACAGCAAATCCAGTCCCTTTCAGACCAGGGCAGGTTGCACTGTTATTGCTAAGCAGCAAGCTACACTCTGAATTCAGAGTGAACTGACTGATGACAAGGAAGGAGAGTCACAGCAGGTGGACAATGGAAAGAGAATGGTCCAAGGAAGAGGAGGCTGAGACTAGGCACCATCATAGCTCAAGCCCTTGCAGAACAGAAAGTACAGGCTGCAGTGCTCACATTATCATCATGGTGTAATGAGTGAGGAGGTCGGGCTGTGGTGTCACTGATTACGCACAAGAGGGAACATGAGAATGAGTGAGTGTTCACTAGGGAGTTCCAACACAGTCCCTTATGGACCTCTCCTTCCAAGGGTTCAGCCCTGCAGTTTCCCCTCCTTCTCCAAGTCATGCAATCTAGGTGACCTGGACCCTTTCAGTAACCACAGGAAAAGCAGCTACATTTTCACAAAACAAATACTTATTAGTATCAACAATTCCTCCAACATCATGCATCAACAATTGCTCCAACATCATGTCATAACAAATATCAACAAGCATAACAACCCAAGGTAAAACAGTGGGACAGAGCCCCAACTAATATAAAGATTGCACCATTATACCAACTGAGAATTTGGTTAATTGTACATGAAATGGGGAAAGATGGGAATGAAAAACCATGACTAAGTTGGTCACCTTGACTCTGAACTTCTGGGATATTGTGGCTTTACTTCTCAAATCAATATTACCTTAATGGATTTCTGGGCAGTGAACAGTTATACCTATGAAGGTAAGGTTTACCCTCATCTTTAATGAAGTGCTTTTTGCTGCTGCTGCTGCTCAAAGATAGTCTAATAAATGAGGTGTAGCTTGTTAATGAGTTTCAGCCATCCTGAGAGAATATGAACTACTAAAAAGTCCAAAAATAATTTTTAATTATGCTGGGATTGTTCCCAGAGTGACTTCACCTATAGCAAGTAGCTAGCTTGCAATACCTATTGGTGTAAGGAGAACTTTCTCCCAGGGAACAGTTAGCAAATTCATTTTTTAAGATGAAACTGTTATGGCACCCAATTAATTAATGAGGTTGATATTAGCATCCTTTTGGTACAAAAATAGATCCAAGGAAATTCATTCATCATCTTTAAAACACAAAGCATCTATGATAGAATCTAGACTCCAGGAGCAGTTTTTCTTTTTTTCAGTAGAGCCAGTCTAAGTCCAGAATAACATGCTTGGGAACTTTTGCCACAGGACAGAGCAGAATTTGGACCTTAAGAAAACTCATTTGAGGAAGCTTTTATACATTAACTGTTCCAGGATGGAATACCAGTTGAAACACATCCTAGGCCATATCTCTAGCTAGCATAAAATATGCAAACTTTATTAAAGAGAATGGAGCTGATTTACACCAGCAAACAGCTTAGTTCATCATCATTTTCTTTGCAAGACAGGCTTGCAAGTCTATAGCTGGTTATTTATTTTATACCGGGCTTCCACTTTGCTAACCAGAGGCTAAATCTCTGGAGCCAAAATGGCTCTTGTGGGTTTTAAGATGGGCCCCGTCCGAGTTTATTTTATATTATGTTCATTTACTGTGCAAGACTCCAATGTCCCTTTTTTTACACTTCTAATTTTAACTGTGCTTTAGAGGGACTAGTCAGAGGTATGGCCATCACAGCTGGCTGAAGATATGCAATGCTGTGTATCCATGCCAAACTCTGTATCTATGTTGATACATAAGTACATTCTGCCAAAAACAGGGCAGCTACCTTGCCCCAGGAGGAGATTATGTGTTTTTGGGAATTCCAAGCTACAAATGATTTGAGAATAAGGAGGCCTAGCCAACTTTTATTATCCAAACTTGGGTCTATTCCATTGCCTATTTTGTATCTATATCTATATATAGAGAGATAGGTATACAGGCAGACATCAAGTAGAAGAATGAGAGAATTCCTATTGAGACAGTCTACAAATAAGATACTCCAGTACCACCACCTTCCCATTCGCTTCCTGCAGGAGATGTGTTGGGTTTTGTTTTTATTCAGCCAAGACACAATGATATGATGCCAGCTTTTGTTTTCAAATGACACCAATCAAGCTGGGTACAGGAGGCAGCCAAAAGGAGATGAGGCTTTTCAGTTTTCCACGGTAAGCAGGTATGCATGGACTGTCATGTGTCCAAAGGCGTATGCTGTAAGTCTGTGTTAATAATAGCTCACAAAAATGTTGCTAAACCTGTTTAATATACGAAACATGGTCACAGCAGGCACACTGTAGAACAGCATAGCAGTGAAGTCTTAAAGTCCTTAACAGAAAACATTTGTTGTAAATCCCCCAAACAGCTTTTACATCCTGTCACCTCCTGAAGAACCTCAGCCCCTAAACTATAAAGAAGAGTATGCAATGTAACAGAGAAAGCTATTGCAAGTAGAGCTGGTTGGGAATTTTCCAGCTGAACAGTTTTCCATTGAAAATGTCAGCTTGGCAAAGCTGAAATGTTTCAAAAAAGTTATCCATTTCAATGAACTTCCAACAAAACAACTGATTACCTGCCAGTTTGCCTGCTGGGGACTCCTGGGTTACCAGAAGTTATAATTCTGGTGAAGCCCTACTTTGTGGACTGCACTGAAGTCAGTGACCCAAAGAATTTCAAATTCCCAGTGAGCTCAGCTATAGCTTCTAGCATCAGGCCAGGGACCCTGGGCAGCCCAACTCATGGCTCTGCTAGGACTGAAATGGAGTCGTGAGCTCAAAAATGCTGCAAGCTATGCCTGAGCTGGTGGTCTCAGAGCGTGAGCTCCCAGGCTTAACAACATTTGTTTCAACATTTTAGAAGGAAATTATTTCAAAAGTAATTTTACATTTTCCACTCTGCAGGCTATTTTTAAATGTCTGCTTTGTTGCCAGATAGAATGCATTGATTTTTTTTAGAATTTTGCAATTTCCCAGAAATAGGAAATTCTGGCTTTTGACCAGTTTTAATTAGAAACAAAAATAAAATAAAAGATTCCACTATTTGGGGATTAAAAAAAAAAAAAAAAAAAAAAAAAAAAAAAATTCCCCTATTTGGGGATTAAAAAAAAAAAAAAAAAAAAAAATTCCACTATTTGGGGATTAAAAAAAAAAAAAAAATCAAGAACTTTTCTTTGGAAGTAAAAATGCAATTACACACTTAACTAGAAGTACCATGGTGTTTTGGTGTTAGAAGCATGATTGAAACAGGAACAGGTAAGGTGCCTGTCATTCTTGGGGAGACACCATTATAAAAGGAAAAAGATTGGCACCCTACACACACACACACACACAGGCTTTATATTTCCTGTCTTTGATCGAAATGTTTTCTTTGAATCTCGGCCAATGGATATGAAGTTGTTATTTCCCCCTTAGGATCTCCTGCAGCCCTATTATATTTATTGTTGAAACTAGTATCACGTGGACTGTCATATCTGGTATGTGAAATATCTTACTAGCTAAAAGATAGTTCCTATAAACCTTTTACTAGAGCTCTTAAGGAAACAAAAAAAATCTATTTATTTTTATTCCAGTTTGGGAGAAAAAAAATCTGTAATATTTTTAATTTTTCCAAAAATATGGAAATGGTCAATTCATTTTTTTCATTTGTGTCATACATTTTTGCCTGAATGCACATACATAGCATCTGACAAGGTAGGGTGTTGCCTACAAAAGCTTTTGCCTCTGAACCGTTTAGTCTCTAAGGTGCCCCCTGTCCTGTTGTTCTGGCTGTATGAAGTTAAATCAAAGTCATTTTTCAAGGAATCAAGCAGAAATAGAAAAACAATATGCCAAGAAATAACAGTTAGGAGTCTTAGTGGAAACAACAGTGGGTGTCTTTACTGTGCTCCTGGGATGGGGGTGGGGGGGTGCTTTAATTCGAGCAGCTCTGAGAGCTACTGTAATTAAAGTGCCTGCAGTGTCTCATATATTCAGTGTCCTTTACTTCAAAATGGTGGCTGGGGCACTTAAAAGCTCATTCGATGAGCTTTAGTTAAAGTATGCCCGCTGCCATTTTAAAGTGATGGGGTGCTGAATACATGAAACATGGAGGCTGCTAGTGTGCTAATTAGTATGATTAATTGAGTCTTCTTTGATGTCCTGTAATTACAGTGCATGGGAGCAGTGTCCCTGCATGTCTACAGGCACCCAAAGAAACAGTTTACTGGGGAATACCTTCTACCTGGTTGTTTCTAGATTCAGAAGGGTTTACTCTTCTGTAACTCAACCTAGATTCACGGGAGGATGCTAAACCATTACAGGACCTTGGGCTTAGAAAGGGGAGGAAATTTAATTGAGGTAAGAAGAGTGGGGTGTTCCCACAGCTACCCCTGTCAGCTGCAAGAACTTCCTACTTGCTGGTGTAGCCCACAGTTGTGTGGATCATACATCAGATCCTATCATGTCTATTTATACAACTGGAAGGGGCCTCAAGGAAAGATTCAGATGTAGGTCAGGGAAAATATGCATAAAGATTGTTTTAACCCTTTGCTATGCATGCTACATTTCTATAAGTAAAAGACTAAATAAGGCTTTGTTTTGATAAAGCTGTTTTTCAGTGACTAGTCAGCCACTGTCGTAGGCTTCTGCAGGAAAAATGGCTTTTTCCAAACTCGCTTGGATTTATCTGAATAACACAAATGGAAAATGGGTTGGGAAGGGGCAGGTACAACCCAGAGATACAGTCTAATGCCAGATCTATACCTCTATTTGGGATCTGCTTCAAATAACTCAGATCACACAGTCTGCCCCTCCCAAACTACATATTCCTGCTACCTTACCCATATGAAGCCCAGGAAAACAGACAAGTAGCAGCCAATTCTGAATTTCTAATTCCTAAGTTGACTCTTCTGGGGAGGAGCAGGGAACTTGAGTGGGGTCTTCAGTCCTGTATTTTGTCCTGTATCCCGCCTTTAGTCACTTGCCACGTCTTGATGTAAATATTGTTTAGCTGCTCTTACAAGTGTGAGAATACCTATTGCATGCCCTGATGACCAGGGATGTCCTTGCACGCTCTGACCATCCCTATACATGCCCCACACCTCACAGATGTTGTTTGTACTTCTATATTAAGGTTCGCAGCCACCATGGGCTTCTCACCCCTGTTTTTCTCTAGCTAGGCCTACCAGCCTAAACCGACCAGGTAGAGTTTGACTCAGCCTCTAGCTCCTTAATACTCTCTGGGCCTGTGGCCGTCATTTTGCGTTCACTACAGCAACAGGGCTTCTGCCCAGCCCTCCCTTCACACTGCACCCCTGGATGCTGAGTAGCTGGGTCTTCTGCTTCTTCAGGCTTGGCTCCTTTCTCATAGCTTGGGCTACTAGCCTAGATCCACCCACTAGGATCTGGCTTCAAAGTCATATTTTCCTGCAGCCAGCTCTGGGCCTCTGGCCCTGCACAGCTGCACCCACCAGCACACTGGGCCCTTTGGCCTTTTATGACTGAGCCCCAAGGTGCTAACAAGGTCTCCTCCTCCCCTACAGCCTCAACCACAAACCAGCAGATTACCAATCAAACACATACAGTAATATATAATATATAACCAAAATAAAGTTAAGGAAGGCAGTCTGCCAGCTCACATTTTCCATGGCTCTGTGCTTCTGCTTCCCACCGTCCGCTGTGCTCCTACTTGTGGCTGCCTCAGCTTCTCTGGGAGTCATCAGGAGTCCACCCCCTCTGCAGCCAAAACGCCCTTTAGCCAGCCAGCCCAGCCCAGGGTTTTTATAGTTCTGGCCTGCCCCCTTCCAGTCATCTGACTAACCAGCAAGACTCAGCTTTTAACCCCTACCCTGCCAGCAGGCTGTGCCCGGAATGTTCTGGTCTTAAAGGTGCCGGCCTGCTTTCTGGTAACAGAGCTAGGGTTCCCTGTTACAGGGTCCTTTCAGGAATCATGCTCATTTCTTATCTCCTTTCTGGGCTTCTCACTCAGTGGGTGCGTCTACATGAGATGTTTACTGCACAGTTGACTAATTTACTGCGCAGTAAATGTCTCAATGTCTACACGTGCACCTATATTAGGGCGCACAAAATGAATACACTCTTGCTGCAGAGTTTTTTCATGCACAGTAGCACATGTGTAGATACTACCCCCGCTGGCTAGGGCATGGGGTGCTGCATTGTGGGGCTAGCCAGCAGACAGCCCCACACTGAAACACCCTTGTGTCCCAGCCAGCCACTATGCAGTATGTGGAGCCCAGTCAGATCAGCCCTGGGCTGGCTGCTCCAACCAGACTCCATGTGCTGCAGAGTGGCTGCCTGCCGGCTAGCCCTGCACTGAAGCACCCTAATGCCTCAGCCAGCCCCAGCACATGGAGCTCGGATGGAGCAGCCTTGGGCTGGCAGGCTGACCCTCAGGTCCCCTGGCAGTCTGGGCTGTTCCGATCAGGCTGCATATGCTGCACATGAATAAACTCCAAAGAAATATGCTCCAGAGTTTTTTGTTCCTGGACTCATGTTCAAACAGCATGCCTGGGAACAAAAAACTGAGCAATAAGCTCCAGAGTTCATTCATGTGCATTAATTGTATGTGTAGGCACACCCAGCAAGTACTAAGGAGAGGAAGTAGGGGTACAAAAGGGCCACTGGTGGACTTTCTATGCTTCCATCTTGCTTGACTCAGTTAAGTACCAAATGTACAGCAGTTGAGCTCAGCTGTGGGCCATTATGTTCAGGCAAGGTTACAGGGGCAGGCTAGACTGCTGCTGCAGGGCAAGCTGGAAGGTGGGGATTAATGTAGATCAATGGTTTTCAGACTGTATTCCACTGAACAATAATTTATCAGAGGTTCCACCAAGAGATTGGGGTTAATGGCAGAGTGGGCTGGGAGGCAATGTGTCACCAGTGCTGGGTTAGTTCACCTGCCCAAATCATTTTTTAGGCTAGGGGTAGGAGTGCTGCAGCAGAAGTGATATAAAAGGGTTCTCTGACTAGGAAGTTTGAAAATCACTGATATAGATAGTGCATTAAGGCCTGTAGCGAAAATAGATACTTTTCTGTATGTTTCTTTGTTCCTTGTTTTAGTATTAACCCCTGCATTCTGTAACTTTCCACCCACATGGTACAGGATGGCCCACTACGTATGTCTTATAGGTTGCTCAGGTTTTGGTTTGAAATGACCAATCAAAATGTAACACGTCAACTGAAAAAAATGCTAGCTCAATAAAAGCCACGTGCGCTCTTTGTTTAGGGTCGACACTGATCTGAGCAACAAGCTCCTCTGTCGGCCTGCTTGCAAGCCATAAAATAGAGTTGGACCCAGCCTGAAAGTGTGACTCTCTTCTAGAGGTGAATTGGACTAGCCTCCAGGGGATAAAATCAGCAATTTATGCAACAGGCCTGAGGGCAACTTGGGCAGCACTGTAGATTTGTTCTAAGAGTAGTTGTACCACATGGTTCCACTCAATGTGAGGTGCAAGCAGCCAGGCCTGTTACCTGAAGGGTGCATGTTAGAGAGACTAACATACGACCATTGCATAGTTTGCCCAGTAATCATTACTACAAGGTGGGGAAAAAAAGGAACACTCTAATGCTTCCTTCCAAAATTGTTGAAAGAAGACATTTAAACTTTTCCCCATTTTTCTTTTTTATACAATATGCTTTAAGGTAAAATGGTTCTTTGGAAGTTTTTCCAGCCAGCTCTACTCATTATGCTGGATGATAGATTCTAGAGGTGCTGAAGAGGTATGAGTGACAATACAGCAGACAATATATTTTGCCTACTATACTATACTATACATTTATTGACAATTGCCTTATTCACACTTTTTTTTTGTCACTGCAGTCCATGTCAATCAATATTGTACCATCTGGCAAATTTCTCAGCAAATACAAGAGCAAAATTTTTTAAGTGTCCTTCATTTTCTCTTCTCCATTTATTTTTCCCCCATGTTTTGCAACCAGGGCATATGAGCACTTTAAAAGCTTCTAATTCATTTTCATTTTGAGATAGGTGGCACTGTTACATTTTTACATGCATCACAGAAATACCCGTTTTCTTAGCAATATTTGAAAATCCAGTAATTTGCTATTTTATTTTATATCTATTTGCACAAAAATGGCATACAGAAGAGAATATGATTCCTTTCTCAAACATTAGCAATATATAATCCATAACCCTTTTGTTAAAAGGCAAATGAGTGAATGATAAGAATTGAGGGTTTTTTCCCTTAGGACTGTTGCATGACTTACCAAAATATATTCTACTGTGAGCATCTAGCCAAACTCCTGATACTTCTGTTCATCCTGAAATGAACAAGTAAGCCTCAAGGAGTTAAACAATAGCTCAAATGGCACAAACACCTAAAAAGGAATTTACCATCCATTTATCATTCATAGATTCTGTAAGGGCACAGTTACATGAACTGCTGATACTCAAGTCCTGGAAGTTTCCTTTTTGAGAGATATGTACTAGTTATACCATGACTGTATGCACAGCAACAGTGGAATCACCAGGTTCTCCCATACAGCCGATCTGTTCATTATTAACTTTTATATTACTTCTCGATGGACAGTAGCATCATCAGCGCTGGTTATCACTGTTATCTAGGGGTCAGCATTATATATCTTGCAGGCCCCATTTTTCACTTCCCGGTCCCTCAGTATATTTATGTACTTTATACACACATGTTGCATATGGATGCACATATTCATGCAATGTATGTATGCATGGGTGGCATTAGTGGGAACAGTATGGGTGCATTGTCAGACCTTAGTAGATAAAGAAATGTAAATTATTTCATGTGAATACTACAGGAATATTTTCCAACCATACTTAAGTAAATTCTTATTTGGTAAAATGGACAGTTCCTGATTTTACAAGATATATAGTGGAGCAATACAAGACTATATATGTGAGATTGAAATATAGCCCTAAATTTTCACTGACAGCATGTAGAGCACATTTGCTGTTTGCTTACTCATCACAGTAATTAGTTTGTTGAATCTTGCTATATTTTCAATATTAGATTATCTGAGTACATAAAATTAAGATGACTGAATGAGTCACCTGATGGATCATTGCCTAGTGAAGAAAGTACAAACATGTCATTATCTTTCCCTATAAAGCACCATGTACACCTATGGGGCTGTAAAAATAATAACAGGAAGATAAGTAGTAATAGTCTCTGCTTCAAGTTTCAAATCTACAGTGTATCTGCTTTACATAACTTTTTACTTATTTCCTAGCACTGACAAAATACATTAGAGAAATTATTCTGATGAATGCAGTTTTATTGACCTCATTACAAATTCAGGCAATTATGAAAGAATAGCAATAAAGTTATTGTTCAGAACCAATTGCAGACTAGGGGCATTTAAAATGTCATTAGCACCACACTTGCAATATCTTCTTGGAAGAAATTATATAAATTCAAGATGAAATTGCACAATTGAGTGTTAATAAAAGGGCTACCCTTAAGGTTACTAAACTACTTGTTTACTTTAAAATATAAGCATAAGACTTGCATTTAATAGAGCTGGAAAACAGGCTTTCCATTGACCTGTGTATCTTACGTATTTCCAAAACTAAATGAAACAAAACAGTTGGAGGCTAGAAAGGTGAGGGTGGGGGAAGGGACAGAGGGACGAGGGCCCAACCTGTTTTGTCTCCGGTGCATATTTTATGCTTTTGCTATGTAAGTATTCTGTAGTTGCTGCAATTGCAAAGCCTGTGTACAGGTTTGGCTTGCTTTATATGGGTTTTGAATGTGTGAATTCGCTCTTATGTGATGACCCTTTTTTATACCAAAAATTGGATATATGCAAGGTAAATTAACTTGTATGTGATCAGTGTGGTGGAAGCCCACAGTCAGCTGCTTTGTGTGGTGCATTATGGGAGTGATGCGCACCAAAATATAGCCTCCTGTGTGGATCTGTGCACCTTGCTTGTTGTCTGCAACACGTTTTTCAGTAGTTGCCATCTCCACTATGGCTTCTAAGCGTCCTGCTAGCTTATCTCCTACCCCTCTCCCTGGTCCATCAATGAAGTGCAAGAGAACTTCACTAACACTGTAGACAAAATTGGAGATTTTGAACCATGCATCGTGTTGCAGTTCGTGAAGCCTCAGTCAGCTACCCCTATCCCACTGGTGTTGGAGGGTGATGAAAGCCCCGTGCATGTTTATTGATGTTACCCTTCCTGTGCCTCCTACCAGTGATGTAGAATCTGACACTGAAGACCCTTCACCACCCTCTCTTCACACCAACTAAACATTCACCACTGCCCTGTGCTTGTGTGTACTGTTTGCTGATGGTGAGTACCAAAATTGTCTTGTAAAAGTGGTAGAAATGGGTCTGGGGGGCAGTACAGTCAAGGTCTTGGAATATATCCCTATTTGTTACATTGTAAAGTGGGTTCCCTTTATGTGAATTCAAGTTATGCGCCGTTTTCCAGGAACACATGTACAGCATAAAGTGAGAGGAAACCTATACAGTATAAAACACCAACAAAAAGATTATATACCTGTGGCCAGGGAATAGTATTAATACTGGATTATTTATAGTATGTGTGGAATGTGACATTAGGTACTAATTACCCTGCCTCCTATCAGAACCTTTAATTTCTCCTTGCCTATTTACTTTGCATACTTGTGGTATTACACTTCCTAATGCTAGCATGGAATTCTTCCAGTGAAAAAACTGAAGGGTCTCACCCTGCTATCACTGAAAGCAAAGCAGGTTTTCCTATTGACATCAACAGGGAAAGGGTCAAACCATAGAAGATCACTGGGTTGGACAAGACAAAGGACAAACCTAAAAGTTATCTGCTGAATGGGGAAATGATTTTCCTCCTGCTTTGGCTGTGGGACAGTTGGTTTCAAATAATAATACTAAAGGAAATAAAAGGAATATTTTTAAGTGAGGTAAGTATGGCAGAGTGCAATAAAAAGGCTGTCCATACAAAAGAAAGAGGTCTCATTCAGTCCTTTACCTTACCCATTACATTCACTGCCAGTCAGCAAGGACTGACTCAGAATCTTATTTAAGGGACTTTAACATAAAGGGGACAGGGGGGAGAAGGCACACAGAAAAAAGCTATAAAAATAAAATGAAAAATACCCCTCCAGCAACAAATAACTCTCCATTATATAACATGAGTCCTGTCTGCCAACTAAGTTACTTCATATGTTCCATAATATACCCTGGGTAACCTTTTCTCACCAGTCGTGTGACTCTAACTTCCTATCTGCAAGGGTTTTGGTAGACAGCTTCCATACTGGCAGTCTTTTACAGGAAAAGAATGTCCCTTCTCAGTCTCACTAGATTATTGGCGGTTTGGCTAGCCAATCAGCTAACCATCTTTCATTTGGGATTCCATGAGAGCTTCACATCATCACCACGGTACTAACTTAATGTGCTGTAATTGGCAGTACTGTGCTTTAGTACAAATGAATGCTCTTTAAGTGACGTTAATGCACATTAGACTAAATCTACTGTGCATTAGCATGTTAGCACAGCTTTTGCCAGCTAATGTGCAGTTGAATTAGTCTTTTGTGCACTAACTGCTTCATGTAGATGTACCCAGTGGCTAGTAGGGGAACCAAGAGGACCAATTTATGCGTCTCTCCTTACCTTTCATAGCAATCCCAGCAAATACCCCATTACCTCCTACAAAAAAATACCTTTTTCCGTTCTTCCTTTGTTAGTGGAAACACAAAAATATCCTGAAGGATCAGCCATTTTCCTCTTAGCCTACAGACCTGGTGTTGAAATGGATAAGCAGCTACTTCAAGACAGGGAAAAGTAATGCCTTACTTCAACCACTAAATAAGTCAGGCTGTCCAACCTCTGAGCTGCACACTGCACAGACCACATGCTGAATGGGGACCCCCTCCTCCAATGTGTACAGTGCAGGCTCCCCTCCTTCACCCTGTAGGCCCTGTGATCATTCGCTCCCAACATGGGCCATGGCCCCCTGGATCATGCCGATCTGTCCCAGGGACAGGGGCAGGGTACAGAAATTCGAAAAGAAAGAAAGGGGGCACAGAGACATTGGCAGCAGCAGCAAGAGCTGTGGGAGGAGCAGAAGCTAGACAGAAATTCATGGGCTGGGCATTAACCCACAGGCCACAGACCACCATCTGGATGGACGGTCCAGATGCAAGTGTTGCTCACAAGAAGCCACACTTCCACCTGCAATATTCACTTATAAAGTATCGTTTTGATTCCATGCTGACACTGGTTTAACAAGAACTCTACATTAAATATGATCCAAAATAAAAGGTTGGGGAAAAAAAAAGAAAATCCAGGAAGAAAACTCTGGAAATATTTTGGATAAACAGTAACTTTTCCCAAAATGGCCTTTCTAGAAAGAATAAGAGTTGATGAAAAACTTTACTGGAGCTGGGAAATATTCCATATTTGCTAACTGGCAAAGTTCAAAAGATCACAGAGTCATAAAGACTCTCTGGCATTTCATTTTTCAGAAACACCATCATAAAAATGAAAATGTTTAGGCAACTGTGCCACTACTGCTAAACATGACTGGTGTGCTGGAACTGGAAACAAGATATGTTCTGCAAAGTGGCACAGCACATGAAGAATAGATTCAGGCTTTACAGAATACAGGCAATCAGGATAGCTGTGTACAGTTATTTTATAGATATATGTATGGAATAGGAGAGAGAGACCAAATTCTGTTCTCATCAACACTTACTATTTCCAGTGGAGCTTTTACACCTTCCTTTCAGATCTCTGACTGTGGAATGACTCCAGGTCTCATTATGGGGCTTTTCCTCTGAGCTTTTTATTGCTAGTTTTAACTTGAGAAATGGCTCCTGTAAATGGGAGCACAGCACCAAGCACAGGTATACCCACCCTCTATCAGTGGATATTTCTGTGATAGGTGAAAAAAGTTTTGTTTTTCCTGCCTTGTTCCTGCAGGTGATTAAGTGTGACCTGAAACATGAGATTTAACTAAGCTTATCTTTGCTTGCACAGCTGCAAATATTATCAATTACTGTACACTTATAAGCAGTAGCCTTTCTTTTGTTAACTGTAGCAGCAAATACCACAGGTTGCCTGCCTGCTGTATGAAGTATTTCTTTTCCATATTGAAAAAAAGATACAGTGCAGGCGTTTCTGTTGAACCATTTATTCTCCTCCATTGTTAAAGGTCAAAAAGTAGACCTCTGTTCTCCTCAGGCCATGCAACCTCTGTTGTCGCTCTTTGGTCCTTCACAACAAATGCAGATGAGAGACAGACAGGCTTTATATGAAGGTGATCAGGAGAGTGATACACAATTGTTTTATAGAGACATGCATCTATAAAGAGATACAAACTGAATTCTGTTCCCATCACATTTACTACTTACAGTGGAGATTTCTCACTGGCTCTGTAAAGACACTCATGCTTTAATCTGTATGAATTCTTCCTCTGTTGCTTTTGTAAAGACTGTAAGAGTCTCTTGAAGGCAGACCATGAGTTTCCAGTTCTACATACAAACCTCTATGTTAATCTTATAGTAACTCATAGGACAGTCTTCTGCCAAAGGTCTGGAATTTGATCACTGTTTTCTTGGTAGGCAGAAGCTCAGTGTGCACAACATCCAAAATTTACCTAGTAAAAGTTTCTAATACTACTCCAGAGTTTCACTTTGCCCAGCTTTTCCTTCTCACATGTGCTTAGTATTTTTTTTTCTGTGGCGTGTGCATGCTTACGGAGGTGCTTATCATTTCCTTTAAGGCACTTGTTCATATCTGGGTGGAGAAAAAACTGCTAATCAATGTGAAGGCCAATTAACAGTATACGGTATAACCTCATAAATCCAGATATCAAAAATCTGTAATTACTGAAAATCCAGCAATTTTTAAAACTACGATCCATCGGGGAATAGTGGCAGCCGGTCCCGGAACAGTGGAGGGGGAATCTTGCACGCAGCAGCTGCTGCTGCCATCCACCACCCCATGCCACTGCTCTGCATATGGCCACTGCTCTAGGACCAGCCACTACTTTCCCCCTCCCTGGCCCTGCTGCTCCTACACCGGCTGCCACGCCGGTTTAAAAAATCTGGAATTTTCACATATTTGGCAGCTGCTTGGTCCTGAGCATGTCAAATTCATGAGGTTATATTGCATATACTTTCCCAGCCTTGCTTCTTTTGAAATATCATGCTCTAGTACTATGAGGACCTGTAGTAGTAGGAAGTCCAGAAAATATAAACCCTCTGGTTATAAGCAAAGCAAATATATTATTAGGTAAAGTTTTGGCCCCCATCCTCATCACCTTCTGGTAAAGATTTGGAGCCCAAAGGTTTCTGTGCAACACAGATACATTCTATATGGCCAATACAGTAGGAAAGGGGTTTTGTTGGTGGTGGTTTCTTGTTTTTTTCCAAGAAAGATTTAAATGTTCCTCAGATTGGAACTCACTTGTTTATGACAATAAATCAGTTGACTCCACTGATGCTGTGCCATGCAAAATGACTCTGTAATCTGGAAAAAAATAATTGTGCAGAGAAGAAAGGGCGCAATGGCTATTTCCCAGGCTACTTTGACCTTCTGAGCAAGAACTGGGCTTTTCATAGTGACTGATATTTAATCTGACCTACCCAGTGTGTGGGTGTGATCTGAGCCATGGCCAACATGAGCATTCACTTCTAAAACAGGGCTTCCTAAATATTTTTATAAGTGTAACTTTTGTTTAACTTTCATTTGGCAGAATCCCACACTGTGAATGGCTAAAAGCTCAGAAAGTACCATATGTCATGTGTGGAAAACAGTTAAAAGATTTTGCATTTTTTAATTAAAAAAAATGCTGTGGTACAAGTGAACAGGTTTCTTTTCTTTCAACTAATGGCCAGTGTTCCTGACTGTCAGGCTTCAGTTGGTCACTGGCAAATATTACGTGCAGTGAAAATAAATGCCTAGTTTTTCCTCTCAGCACTAACTATATATATATTTTTAATTCAAGTCTGTCTAAAAAGATACCAGAGACATTTGCTGAGTGCAGTTCAGCCAACCTAACTCTGCAACCATTAACAAACAGCATATACTGACCACATGCATGCAGTTAAAGGCAATAAAAAAAACCTCAGGGAATTCTGCTAAGAGAAACCATTTTCCTTTGCTGTTATTACATAACTGGGAATACAGAAAATAAACAGGCTCTGGTAGAAGCATCACAGGTGCCACAAATTTGCTTTCTCTCTTTCAGGCCTTACTATTAACTCAGTTAAAACTGGTGATATTATCTGCTGCTCTATAAATAAGCTTGAAAATATCCACTAAGGCCAGAACCAATATAGGATGCACAGCTTGGGCATTAGGAGCCACAGTACTGACCTCCTTAGGCGCCTGGTTCTCATTATGGAATTCAGAACAATGAAGGGTGCCTTTATACTCCATGGGGTACAGAACAGCTTGAATGCTGAGCAGAGAACCACCTAAAGTCAGGATGCAGCCGCCCAGGGCTAGCTAATTGCAAACACTAGCCATGTATAGATGAAATGAGAAGCGTGTGTGCATGACACTTTCAAGTGGACTAAATGCTTTTGCACCGCTTTAATGGTGTTGGTGTTTGTATGCCTCGGCGGCATATTGTGCATTAATTCCAGCTGCTGTAGGAAATTCAGCAGTGTAATGCACCTTAAATGATTTGATGTGCAGCAAACTAAAATTCCTTATTTTTTTTTCACCCCGTGGAGCCTGCCTGCCTGAGCTGTACAGGGGCCCGGTGCTTCCTTGCACAGCTGCAGTGCCCCCCAGGACTGCCTGAGCTGGGTATCTCTGGGTGGGTGCCACCGCTGCTGCGGAGGGAAGCACCAACCCCCACTCACAGCCCAGGGACTTCTCCGCTCGCTGGCAGCTCGCCCTCCCCTCCCTGCCACTGGAGAGGCAGGTAAGTTGCATGTGTGCACAACACGGGGGTTTAAAAACCCACCACTTCAATTTAGGGCAGGAGTTTCATCTCTGCATGCCCACTGAGGCTGGGGGTGGCCTTCATCCCCTCAGGATCCACAGCTCTGAACCTTTCCCAGGGTAGTCAACTGTTTTTCCTTTCAAAGATGTGCACAAGGACAGCCTTTTCTTGCTGAAGTCAAAACCTGAGGAGGGATTGCCACCCTTCTTTACAAGAGTCCAGTGGCTATAGTACTTGCCCAGGAAGTGGGTACCCCAATTCAAATTCCTTCCTAGGGGGACAGGGATGCCTACGACGAACGGCCAACTCCCAGGAGATTACCTTACATCTAAGCTTTTGTGAGTGTGTGATAATCAAAATAAACAGGTATGGGCCTTCAGAGGTAGGGCATTCACCTGGGATGGATGAGTTCTTTGTTTTGGTTGCTTCTCTTGGGACTGTTTCTGTATTTTATTCAATGATTTTTAATGTAGAATACAGAAACATAAACACACCCACAAACACAGACCAGCTACAGTCTAGTTATTGGGACATAGTCCTTGGAGATGTGGGTTTGAATCCCTTAAGCAAAGGATATACTTGAACCTGGGCCCCCTACTTCCTAGTCAAGGGCTCTAACCACTAGACTATCAAATAAAGGCAAAGCTGCTCCCTCAACCTGCATGTTAAAAGAAAGCAGCAGCTACCACTGTATTTTTTGGGAGCCCAATATTTTGGGAGCTGTTGTTTGTTGTTAGGCATATTCTGAGAATACAAATGGAGCCCCTAGGTGAAGAAACACCAGGTTCCTGGAGCTGCTTGGGATTAGGCATGAGCTTCCTAGCCCTGTCGAGACTGGAACTATTTAGGACTTTCAAAGAGGCACAACTCTAGGCACCTGGAGAACTTGAAAGTCCAAAAATGGGCACATCTGGAATTTAGGTGCCTACAGGGCTGGGTGGTAGCTAAGCATGGATTTTCAGGATCTGAGAATAAATTCCATGCCAGGCCCACATAGATGCCAAAATCCTTTAGAAAATATCACCTTTGGTTCTTTTCTGTAAGAGCTGAAAAGATTGAGTCCCTTCAGAGGCCATTATTCTCCAAATTCTGAATTGAACTTTCCATCTAAAGGGAAACATAGTCCAAGCACTGTGTTGAGAGACTCCACTGAACACAGTAGCATAACAGCACCATCAAGTTAGAGATATTTGTAGTGGAATCATTTTTGCAGTTAAAGCCCAGGTTGTACCAGAGCAAAAGTTAAAAATACAAGCAAGCACAAATTTATGGCCAAAATTGCAGGTTGCATGCAGAATTTCATTGAAAAGTCAACTCTGCAGAATCATCATGGTATATGACCAACAAAACTTTGAGAAAGGGTAAAACATGTTATTGAATAACAAGTCTTTCTAGGACACCAAACCCAGGAGTTTAGTAAATAGCATAAAATAGAAGTGTGTCTGTAATAGGTGAAAGGTATGCGAGGAAGAATGGGAAACAGATATTCATGAGTTCACATTTAAGTTATGTCTACCCTAAACGTTTTTTCCTAACACTCTTCTTCCTTGTCACACTCATATAGCCTGTCCATTGGCACTCTGGACATTGTGTCCTCCATGACCTCAAAACAGGTTTTAAAGACCCACTAAATAAAATACAAGCAGAGGTTGGTAGCCTGTCACACTAGCTTTCCTACCCTTGCAACCACAAGCTCTGAAACGTCAGCAGCAACCATAGGAGTCAATTCTTCTTTTTGCCGGGGGGGGGGG
>NW_017729007.1:155436-163035 GCF_001723915.1 Gavialis gangeticus | reverse complement strand
CCTAAGATGATGGACATATGGAAAGTTTTATGCATTTCAGGTGATAGCCTTCTTTCAGAGAAGGGCCAGGGCCCTCAGGCCCCCATGTACTCCGCACCTCTGGCAGCAACAGCAGAGCATTTTAAGAAAAATATTTTAGTCAGCAATGTCCCAACATCCTCAGGGGATATAAGCAAAGTGCAAAGAATTGCCAGGCTGTTGTGAGAACCTGTACATCCTTGACATTGGCTCAGACGCCTTTTGTGGCCACTCCTGACACCTTTCTTAGGACTCATCTTCTGAGTATATTTAGTAGCCACCATTGTTCAGCTTAAGCACAGACGTTTTTCACAGAAGCATCTCAGTGGCACTCTCTGCACAAAGTGTCAACACTACTGATACTATGTCTCCTGTACTATTTCTTTGTAACCATCTTTGATCTGGGCTCTACCCATTTATTAGCAGAGGTTGGTCAATACACAGAACTGAGATGGAGCTTTCTTTCCATGTTTCTGAAACTCTCTCTGAGTTTTACTGCTTTGACTCAGGTTTACCGTGTTCTACTCTGTTTTGGGACTGTCTTGTCTGCATAATATAAGAGATGAACTGGATCCAACTTACTGTAATTAAATTATAATTATAGACTAGTTAGCTTGATGTTATTTCCAGCTAAAGTAATGAAATATTCTATGAAAAATAATGAGGTTAGAGATATAATTAATTCCAGCCAATCTGTTTTCATAGCAGATTGATCTTATCAAACACAACTGTCACCCTTTTTGACAAATTATAGTTCTGATTGATAAAGGCAACTGTGCTGATACAGTACACTTAGATTTCTCTAAAACATTTGACTTTGTACCACTTTTGCAGCTGAGGTTGACCATTTAATTAAAATACATTTTATATGGAACTAATAGGGTTCATGTAATTAAATTAAAGCTGGGTCATTGTTAAAGAAGCAGTATCAATGTTTGTAGTTTGGTCTATGAAGAATTCATTTTAGATCCAACGTTACATAATGTTTTTTTTATCAACCATCTAGACTGACAAATCTCATTGGTAAGGTTTGCAGATGACACAAAGACTGGTAAGAAACTAAATAATGAGGACAGGTTTCTGTTAAATTGTTCTGAGCAATCTGTTTAAGTGGTCATAATACAACAAAATTAAGGGTCATCAAGAATAATTTCCTCATTATGACCTTTCAGTGTAATTCTGCAGCAAAAACGTGTCACATACTCCTTGGATATAAAGAAAGGGAAATCTGAGGTATAAACAGGGAAAGGATCTGTCTCTGTACTAAGTTTACTATAAGAATGCTGTGTTCACTGCTCTGTTCAGATGTCAAGAACATGGACATACTACAGAAATGATCCATGGGTTGGGGAAAGTGCTTTCCAACTTGAAATTTAAGGAACTCAATTTATACAGCTTATTGAAGAGGTGGTCAAGAGGTGACTTGATTACTGTTAAGAGGTTACTTAAACATGGCAAAGAGATCTGAGAATGTGTATGGGGTGGGTTCAGTCTTGCTGACAAGGCATAACAAAAATCCAGTAGCTGGAAGTGAAAAGTGGTTTTGTCCAGCTGACTTTGTCTGAAACATTAGTGATTGGCTGGAACTGGAGGTGGGTCATTGGCTGGGGTGGAACAATGCACTGAGGTGTAAAGAATCCTTGCTTTTTGGGTATGTCAGTGCAGTGCCATGTAGAGATACTCAAGCTAAATCTAAACCAGCTAGGTCTTAGCTATCAGAAGTATTATAGTTTCATTGGCATGGTACTCTGCCCCAGTTAATTTATCCTTCTAAGCAACATAAGGCGTGTCTACGTGTCACCTTAGGTCGCTGTAGCAACACGCTACATCACTATACGATGGGCTACAGCAATGTAATGTTTACAGGTCTACACGTGACTGGCAGCTCCTTCACCATAGTGGCTCACTCCTCTGTTTTAGCATGCTGTTACAGCAAAGTAGCGGCTAAAACTAACCGTGTCACATGCATGGTGCAGAATGGACAGTTACTGTGCTGTGTTTTAGTACTTCCAAAAGGTGTCTGAATCTCCAAATCCGAATTGAATCAGAGGATCCTTTAATCTCTCCAAATGGAATTGGAACCTTCTGAATCAATTTGGAAAGATTCAGACATAGACACAGCTTTAAATGTTTTTTCTACATACCTCTAGGTAGAAGGGGCTCATGAATGCTGCAATGCTGGGGCACATGGAGTGCCCCATAGGAGCATGGGGGGCTCCCCAGCATGCTCGGCAGCAGACCTGGAACTGGACCAGAAGCACTTCCGGTGTACTTCTGGGTCCACTGGGGAGCAGGCCGGGTGGCCTCCCTGCACTCCCCTGGCTCAGCAACTGGTGCCTCCTGGGTCTGGGGAGACTCCCCCAGTGTGCTCCAAGGCAGATCTGGAAGTGGACTGGAAGTACTTCTGGTCCATTTCCAGGTTCACCACTGAGCATGTGGAGGGCCCCCGCACACTCCCGTGGGATGCTTCATGTGCCCCAGCATTGCAGCATTCACAAGCTGCACCTGCTACCTCAAGGTATGTAGAAAAAACTTTTAAAGCTGTTTCTATGTCCAAATCACTGATTCTCTGAGTCAGCATTGAATCTTCAGATTCGGATTTGGTTGAATTGAATCAAGGACAGCAATCTGAATCAATTAATCGAATCACTGTCCCTGATTTGGGCCGAATCCGAAACGAATATGGCCCGCTTCACACACCCCTACTCTCCTGCTGCTGAGGGCCATGTCTACTAGGGCCTCAGTACCCTGGATTCTGTTGCAAACCCTGCCTACTCCTAACCATACTCCCAAACTCCATGGCCCACTGGTTATTCAGCAGGCCAGATCTAGCCTATGGGCCGTATGTTTGCTACCTCTGAACGATACATTTTAAAATTCTTCATTGCTCTTAAAATCCATGAAACACATTGCCCTTGCATGGTTTAGGTCACATAAGTATGTTCAAATTCATACAAAGCTTTCGCTCAGCCACAAAAATTCATTCCAGGGGTTTTGCTTTAAAGTTAACAGATTGTTTTATTGTTGTGAGATATCATTAAAAACTAAAAGGATTGTTTTGTGGCCAGGTTCCATCATCTTGTAGCATTCTAATTGAAAAACTGTGAAAATTACAGCATTAAAAAAAATGAGGAAATTCAGAACTAAGCCTCTCACTGTTTCCTCAATTGACCTTATTCTGTCTTTATGCTAGCGAAGTCTTAAAAGCTGCTGATTGTCTGAGACTGACAAGAAACCTAGCATTTGCTTTCTCTCCTTTTCTCACACTTTCTGCCAGTCTGGCTCACAATATAGTCTCTGCCTTCCTCTTCTGAAGCAGTTTAACTGTGCAGTGTAGGGAAGAGTATAAGAGGCCATCTTATTCAGGTACTCACTTTTTATATCTGCTCCTTCTTGCTTGTTATTCTTCATATGAAATCCAAATAATCCAGACTAAGGCTGTGTTTTACTTTTTGTGAATGAGATGATTATAACTATCTCCATAAAACTATTTTCTGGTTGAAATTTGTAATTCATATTTCAGCCCAAAGTTGAATCATTTTGGAAATATTAAATAATATCAGTTCAGTCACTTATAAATATCAATGTTTTGCATTTTAAACACATTGCTCTTTCTTTATGTATTCTGAAATGTTAAGGTGCTTTTTTCACCCTTTTTTGAGAGGAGTAATTAAATTACTTTGGTTTTGTGATGTATCCTTCAGAAGAACATAAATTTTTGTCACTTGGCATTACTGATGATATGAGGAAAGAAATATTTATGAAAAATATTATGAAAGTAATTCCTAATTAAAAACTAATAAGTTGGTCAGAAGTAAAAATAGCAGAAAGATCATTCTATTAGTTTTGAAAACTCTAAAACTTCCATAAAACAGCTTTTCTTTGACACACTTGGCTTAACAGAATACATATCATACTGTTATGTGGTAAAACAAATGATTTGCTATTCCTTTTGAAGGAACTGGGTTTGCCATGTGAACTCTAGTTTCTAAATTAGAGGTTCCCAAATGTTTTCTTATTGCATACCCCCTTCCAGATTTACCAGCTGACCTCGTACCCCTACAAGCATATGTTTTATATTTTAACCGCTTAAATGCCAATTATTATTATAATGAAAATTAAATCTGCCAGTACACAATTTCTCCCACGTACCCCTCAGAAATGTCTTGTGTATCCCCAGGGATACGTGTACCACATTTTGAGAACCTCTGTTCTAAATTACATAAAGAACTGTGGTTTGATATGTTTTCGGTGCACTTAAATTCCCTCTCCTTCCAGTGGGGCCTTGAGTGGTGAGTTTGAAGAGGTAAGACGGAGAGTGCATGTTGATTCAGAAGTGAGGGCTGTATTTTCAATTACTGTCAGCTAATTGATTGTCCACTCATAATTTTTCCTTTGAAATTTTGATTTAGTAAAGTAGCAATGGTGCCAGAAATCAGAACACTATGACAGCCATATGTTTTACTAAATAATTAGCATTTTTGTTGAGCCTGTAATTGTGCCTGAACATGACATTTGCAGTTCCCAGAACTTGACTTGGCATTTTGCCACTTCTAAGACAATAAAAGCAGGGGTGGGGGGGAAGTGAGGGGGAGTGAAGAGAATGTTGGAAGCTTTGTATCACTGCTACTGTTTTAGGACCTTTTACTTCTCCGCATATGTCATCTTTAGCATACTGTTCAGTGATAAAGACAAGACAATATTTTGGCATGCAGATTGTTACACTAGGAAGTCAGGACACAAACATGCTCCCCATGAGTAAGCAAAGAGAATGACAGACCATAAAACAGTCTTACTGAGGTTTGCAAAGAAAAAGTTGTCCCCTTCTAGGTGAGCTTGCTTTCCAATATCTCTGTACGGAAATATCTGGTCTCCAATGAGAAATTTCAAGTGTTTATCAAAGATGTGGTATGTTACAGGTGGTATGTTACTTTTCCAATTCTGCAATATAGAAGAATGCAATGTAGAATTCTCCCCAGGTAGGAAGGATTGAGACCACTGCCACCAAGAAGCAATGGGAGGTGGTGGTTGGAGACTCCCTTCTGCAGGAGACAGAGCTGTCCAGGAGAGGAGGAGGAGTTGTTGTGCTGTATGTAAAAGAGATGTACAATTCCTCAGAGCTCTGGTATGAAACTGGAGGCCTGTTGAAAGTCTCAGGTTTAAGGTTAGATTAGAGAGCAGCAAGGGTGATGTGATGGTGGGTGTCTGCTATAGACCACCAGACGAGGAGGATGAGGTAGATGAGGCTTTCCTCATACAACTTGCAGAAATGTCCAGATCACAGGCCCTGTTTCTTATGGGGGACTTCAATCACCCTGATGTCTACTGGGAGAGCAATACAGCAGTGCACAGGCAATTCAGGAAGTTTTTGCAGAGTGTTGGAGATAACTTCCTGGTGCAAGTGTTGGAGAGACCAACAAGGGGCCATGCTCTGCTCAACCTACTGCTCATAAACAGGGAAGAATTGGTGTAGGATGTAGAAGGGGATGGCAAGTTGGTCAGTAGTGACTATGAGATGATCAAGTTCAGGATCCTGACAAAAGGAAGAAAGAAGAGCAGCAGAATAAGGATCCTGGGCTTCAGAAAACCAGACTTTGTCTCCCTCAGGGAACTGATGGACAGGATCCCCTGGGAGGCCAGCCTGAGGGAGAAATGAATCCAGGAAAGCTGGTTGCAGTTGAAAGAAACCTTACTGAGGATACAGGAACAAACCATCCTGATGTGCAGGAAGACTAGTAAGTATGGCAGAAGACTACCTTGGCTTAGCAGGGAACTCTTCAGTAAACTAAATCTCAAAAAAGAAGCTTACAAGAAGTGGAAACTTGGACAATCTCACACACACACACACACACACACACACACTGCAAAGTACTATAAATTATGTGAAGAGGAATAATTTAAGAGTTTCATTGACCTTATATAGTCAAACTAGGGAGGAGTATGAGAGCATTGCTTGGGCATACAGGGATGAAGTCAGGAAGGCCAAAGTTCAATTGTAGTTGCAGCTAGCAAGGGACATGGAGGGAAACAACAAGGGTTTCTACAAGTGTGTCAGTAAAAAGAGGAGGATTAGGGGAAGTGTGGGTCCCTTACTGAATGGGAGAGGTAACCTAGTGACAGAGGATGCAAAAAAGGTTGAAGTACTCAATGCCTTTTTCACATCAGTCTTCACAAGCAAGGTCAGTTCCCAGACTAATGCACCTGCCAACACAGTTTGGGTAGGAAGTGAGAAGCCACCTAAGGTGATAGAACAGGTTAGGGACTATTTAGAAAAGCTGGAGATATAAAAGTTCATGGGGCTGGATGGGATGCACTTAAGGGTGCTGAGGGAGTTGGCTAATGTGATTGCAGAACCACTGGCCATCATTTTTGAAAACTTGCGGTGACCAGAAGAGGTCCTGGATGATTGGAAAGAGGCAAATATAGTGCCCATATTTAGGAAAGGGAAAAGGTAGATCCAGGGAACTGCAAACTGGTCAGCCTCACCTCAGTCCTTGGAAAAATCATGGAGCCAGTCCTCAAGGAATCCATTTCTAAGCACTTGGAGGAGAAGAAGGTCCATGAATTAGGAACCATCAGCATGGATTCACCCATGGCAAGTCATGCCTGATCAACCTGCCAGTTATGATGAGATACGGTTTACACCCACGGGTACTCAAAGAGCTGGCAGGCATCATAGCTCAGCTCCTTGAACAGATTTTTGAGAACTCCTGGTGCTCTGGAGAAGTGCCCGATGACCGGAAGAAGGCCAATGTGGTGCCTATCTTAAAAAAAGGGAGGAAAGTGGATCCGGCAAACTACAGACTCATCAGCCTAACCTCTATCCTGGGGAAGGTCTTGGAAAAGATTATCAAAAAGGCCATCCTATACAGGTTAGCTGATGGCAATATCCTGAGGGATACCCAGCACAGGTTTGTTGCGGGTAGGTCTTACTTGACCAATCTCATTTCCTTTTACGATAAGGTGACTTATCCCTGGACAAGGAGGGAAGAGATTGATGTCATATCTTGACTTTAAAAAAGCCTTCTATCTGATATCCCATGATCACCTCTTGGCAAAACTGGCTAAATGCAGCCTCGACCTCACCACGATCTGCTGGCTGGGGAATTGGCTCTGCGGTAGGACCCAGAGGGTGGTGGTTGATGGATATCAATCATTATGGTGCCTTGTGACCAGTGGGGTCCCTCAGGGCTCTGTCCTAGGGTCCTTACTTTTTAACATCTTCATCGATGATGTAGACCATGGTGTCAGCAGTGGGCTGGGCAAGTTCACCAATGACACCAAACTCTGCGGTACAGCATCCACACCTGAGGACAGGAGGGTGATCCAGGTCTTTACAGGCTCATGGAATGGGCGGATGAGAACCTGATGGTGTTTAACACCAAAAAACACAAGGTTCTCCACCTTGGGAAGAAAAACCTGCAGCATGCTTATAAGCCTGACAGTGCTATGCTGTTTAACGCTACAGATGAAAGGGACTTGTGGGTCATGATTGACCGCAAGATGAATATGAGCCTTCAATGTGATGCTGTGGCTAGTACTGTGAGCAAAATGCTGGCTTGCATCCATAGATGCTTCTCA
>NW_017729007.1:148908-154807 GCF_001723915.1 Gavialis gangeticus | reverse complement strand
CAAGGCTTTTGATACAGTCTCCCACACCATTCTTGCAGGCAAGCTAAGGACGAACAGGTTGGAGGAATGGACTGTAAACTGGCTGGATCATCAGGCTCAGAGGGTAGTATCAATGACTTAATGTCTAGTTGGCACCTAGTATGAAGTGAAGTAACCCAGGCATCAGTCCTGAGGCTGGTTTTGTTCAATATTTTCATCAATGATCTGATAGATGGCATAGAGTGCACCCTCAGCAAGTTTGCAGAAGACACCAAGCTGTGGGAAGAAGTAGATATGCTGGATAGTAGGGTTAGGATTCAGAAAGACCTAGACAAATTGGAGGATTGGACCAAAAGAAATCTCATGAGGTTCAACAAGGACAAATGTAAAGTCCTGCATTTAGGATGGAAGAATCTCATGCACTGCTACAGCTTGAAGCAGCAGCTCTGCAGAAAAGGCCTGCAGGTTATGGTGGACAATAAGCTGAATATGAGTTAACAGTATACCCTAGTTGCCAAGAAGGCTAACAGCATACTGGACTTAATTGGGAGGAGCATTGCTAGCATATCAAAGGAAATGATTATTCCCCTCTATTCAGCACTAGTGAGGCCATATCTGGACTATTGTATCCAGTTTCAGGCCCCTGCTACAGAAAGGATGCAGACAGATTGGAGAGAGTCCAGTGGAGGGCAACAAAAATGTTTAGGGGGCTGGGGTACATGACTTAGGAGGAGAGGCTGAGGAAACTGTGCTTTTTTAGTTTAGAGAAGAGAAGACAAAGGAGATTTAATGGCAGTCTTCAACTACCTGAAGCGGGGTTCCAAAGAGGATGGAGCTAGACTGTTCTTAGTGGTGGCAGATAACAGAGCAAGGAGCAATGGTCTCAAGTTGCAGCAAAGGAAGTTTAGGTTAGATATTAGGAAAAACTCTCTCATGGGGAGGGTAGTAAAACACTGGAACAGGTTAACCAGAGAGGTTTTTGAATCTCCATCTTTGGAGGTTTTTAAGACCCAGCTAAACAAAGCCTTGGCTGGGATGATCTAGTTGCAGATGGTCCTGCTTTGAGCAGGTGGTTGGACTAGATGACTTGGTTGGACTTCCAACACTTCTTTTTTATGATTCTATGATTCTATTTTCAGTGCACATAACCTGCTTTCAAATTGGCTGAAACCAGTTTAACATAAAACTGGATGGGTATAATATCAGACCTGACTTATTTAGGGTAAACCATCCTGTCCAACTTCAGTCCTAGATCCTATAGCAAATCAAGTTAAGTCATAGACCTCCAGCATACCTGCAAGCTTTGTGGCCCCTGTTGTTAGCTCCACCTGAGCTGGGTGGCCTGCTCCCCGATCATCACAAAGCTGAGGCACCAAAGCCTTTGCTCCCCAGCCAGGACTGTGGGCAGCAGAGGCAGTGGGCAAACTGACTCCCGCTCCAGCCCTGCCTCCCTTAGCCAGGGTCTGACAAGCAATTGGGAGGGAAGCCCCCAGGCATGGGTTTTCCCTCTCCCCTCCACTCTCAGCCTGGCTCTGCTGGCTGGGAAAACTGCTGGGGTGGGGATGGAGTGGGTCCATTCCCCCTCTCTCTCCCCACGGTTGATAGGCCAGGGACTAGCAAAGGGGCCCTCATGTTCCTAGTTAATGAAGTTGGGCTGTGAGGGGAGTGGGGAGGGAAAACCTGCACTTTGGGGCTTCCCCCATAGCTGACTCCTGCTAGGGATGGGGGGGGCAGGCCAGAGTGGGGGTCCATTCCCCTCGTCCCTGCCTTCTGCACTTGACAGGCTGGGGGCTGGTGAGGTGGCAGGGCCCTTGTGTTCCCAGCCTGGGGGAGCTGGAAGGTGTTCTGGCAGTGGTCAGTGCAGGCATTTGCCTGCCTTGGCCAAGGGAAGACTGAAAATCAGTTCAGTTTGGTATCAGTTCAAGCTTGCAGCTTAGAAAAACTTGTATAGATTTAATTGATTCCACCTTGGGCATTTTGACTGTCTGTACTTAGCTAAAAGGTGGTAAAAAGAATACACTTGGAAACGCATGATCAGTAGTAGGTAGACCCTGTATTTCAGACTGTTTGATTTTGAGTTTTCCACTAGTTACTGGTAACCCTCTTTAAGCTCCACAACAAAGACTGTTTCTCTTCTCTGTCAGCACTGCTGGGAGGAAATTTTTTCTGAAGTGCCTTATACCACTAACATTACACACAAAAATCCTGCTGCATAGCTGCACACTGCTAAAGACTTAATACAGTTATTGGTCCACAACAGAAATATCCTGTTTACCATGCCTACTTTTTTTATTTATGGGCTCAGCTCCGCAAAGTTTAGCCCAGTCCAGCAAAGCACTTAACTTTGTGTGTGTTGCTATATCAGGTAAGATGGCTCAGAAGTACTGCAAGCTGCCTAGGTGGACTGGGATTGCTTTTCGACTTCTGTATCAAAGATGCACACCCTCTTTTATAACCTTTTAATGAGATTGTGAATTCACTAAGGCTGATTCTCCTCCCACTTGCTCACCTTTTAACAAGCATACTGCACTGACTTCAAAGCATGGTACTCCTGACTCATATCTCTGTGAGCATCATAGACCTGATTTTCTTCACTGTGCTGAATACAAGCCTTCATTCCTGTATTAAGTTCACTCCCTTTCACAGAGCCTTGCTAAAAATAGTCTTCTATCAATCTGCTGCTGATTCTACACAGCAAGTTGTAATAAGCTCTTTCTTGTATGAAGTACTGATTCAGTTTGGTGTCAACACTGAGGCGGAAAACACACACACACACTGGGTGCATCTACATGTGCGGTTTACTGTGGAGTAGACTAATTAGATCCACACTAAAGTGTCACAGTCTATGTGTGCACTGGTATTAAGGCACAGGAATTAACTCTGCCATAGTCTGTTGGGGACAATACTATCTTAGGGCAGAGTATTTGCATGTGATCAAATGTGCAGGCTGTGACAGGGGCTAGTTAGGACACGAGGGTACTAAAGTGTGGGGGCTGCTTCCAGGCTAGTCCCACACTGAAGCACCCTTGTGCCCCAGCCAGCCACTTTGCTGCCCTCTGCCACCACCTGGAGCCTGGGGCATACCCCCAGGACTTTCTGCCAGTCTGTGGCTGCTCCACTCTGGCTGAGACTTCTGTGGTTCCAGGTGCACATGTAAATGCTGTGCCTGGAAGCACACGAGTGGTGCAAAGTGCACCAGAGTTTATTGCATGTAATAACATGTATAGATGCACCCACACACACTACCAAGTTCTACAAACTATGTGAAGAGGAATAATTTAATAGTTTCATTGACCTTATATAGTCTATAAAAAGCAGTTGTATGATTTCAATCCAATATTGCTGTTATTTTAGATTGAGAACACAATTAAGCTCACCACAAACAAGCACTATGTATACTTCATTTCTGTCACACAAGCTGCAACAAATCTGAAAATAAAATGACTGCTTGCCCCTGCACACAGGTTTCATTGGAATAGAAAAAGAGCACTTTGCAGACAAAACAAAGCATTACTGTTCCATAGCCACAAATACCACAATCCTTGGCATCCTTTAAGGATTTTAGAAAATGTCCATTGCAGTCATTTGACATCAAAATCCTCCTAGGGTATAGTTCCTCTGCCAAGCAAGCAAGCCCCAGTGCAGAACCAATCTGGACAGCAAAGGAGGATTAACGCTACCCTTGTAACTCCCCACTCTTGAGGCCTGCGAGGAAGCAGCCAGAAGTGGTTTGATCCCCTAGAAGATTTCAGCACACCCCAGGTGTTAAGTGCTAAGTTGCTCCCCGCTGCTCTGAGGAAGCTGTTCTGGCAGCTGGGAGTAGCTGTGTTTTGACCATACTTCTCTTGCAACAGCCCCCACTGCTATACAGGGGTAGATATATGGGGAACAGCTAGATCCTTTGATATTCAGAGATAATTTTCAGGAATCCAATTTCACAGCCAATTTGTGCTGATTGGTGCTGAAGAACTGAGGGTCTGGTGCTAGGTCTTTCCCATCAGGACCTCTATTACCATCAGTCATATGTATGAGGAGGGAGTGGGTTTTTATTTTTTCAGCTCACTGGCATGTTTCTTTCAGGGGAGCCACACTGCAAGCATGCTCTCAGGTAGGAAATAAACAGTGGGAGAAAGAAACAAAGCTGCCCTCTTCTCTTCAATCTTGTGTTCTCCTTCATGTAAAAAAAAGGAGTGTACAGAATATAAAGAGGACAAAATAGAAAATAAATTTTCACTCCTGGAGATTCAGTGTTTTCACGGAGATCAGGCTCTATCTTGTTAATCACTCAAAAAAAATTCTTCCATGTATGTGGAAAACCCTGTAGAACAGTTAGCAAACTACATCTTCATTTTCAGATGAAAATCAGTCCTTTTACTAGAAGCAAATCTGAGGCGATAACATGCGATCAAATTTTATGTTGCCAAAACAAAGACGCTAAGTCACTTAAAAGTTAGTATGCCCTATATTCAGGAGGAGGGAACTGCCTTGGCTTTGAGGCTTCACTTTGGCAGGGCATCCAAAAGGTTTATGGGCATATCAGTTCCAAATTCTACCCTTCTTTAAGATTTTGCTTAAACAGCTCCATTTTAGACTTATTCAACCCATACCCATTAGTAATTAGTTTCCTACATTTTTGGTTTTCTGCTACGTTTTTAGTCAACAGTACTTAAAATTATGTTTGCCTTTGTCCAAAAGTGGATAACTCCTTAACAACGCAGCCACCACCACTGAGAAAACGAAACAAAACAAAAACAGACAGCCCCCCACAGTATGTTTCCTCCTCCAGAAACAAGAAAAAAAAGTGATATTTTATTCATTCACTGTTTCATTTTCCTGTATTAAAATAAATATTAAATTGGCAGTGAAGCTTAGTGACAGTTCACTTCTGTTTCCTGGCTGAATTTAAGACAGTGCTGGTAACCCTCACCTGATATTTGGACAAAGGGATAGAAAGCTCCCCGACAACTTAAGAAAAGTCTCTGCATATTGTATTGTTCATGCCCGGTCTTGCTAGAAAATGCTTTCCCAGCGCTTCAGTCTATTATGCAAGTTATTTCAAGGTAACAAAAACTCACTGTTCATGTCTCCAATACTGAAGCAGTTAATATCATGAATAAAGTTTGCAAATAAAAGCAGCAAGTTTTACATTTAAAAACTTTCAGAATGCATCATAGAAGAGTCCTTCAGGTAAGAGCACTTCTCTTTTGCCCATCAAGCATACAAGTCCATAAAGGTCAAGCTAATTGCTTCTATATTTATTTATTTGAAGATCTCTTTACTACTTCCCATACTTTTACAACTACAATAGCTAGATTTTTTTCTTCCATTTTCTCCATTTCTTATCAAAAATGAAATTTTTCACACTTACATTTTTCTGGAGGATAACCACACGATTGTAAAATCTCTTGCTCCACCATGGTGCTCTGTGTTGGATATTTCTACAGTCCCTTGAATAGTGTTTCAAAAAGTATTTTGGAAAGCCAAGTTCACTCATGCAAACCTCTGATCTTCTCTTGTACATTTGGCTCCTAGGTGCTGTCACATGTTGTTATTTTCCCTCCTGCGAAACCTGTGAAACAGGTCTAGGAACACACATTTAATGTGTCAGAAGAGGTTTTAATTGATTCATTGCAACAAATATCCACCCTTAAAAATGCAGCGTGCATCTGATTTGTGAATGGGAGTAGTCATAGTTTCATAGTTAGTAGGGTTGGAACGGACCTGAGCAGATCATCAAGTCCGACCCCCTGCCATGGCAGGAAAGAGTACTGGGGTCAAACGACTCCGGCAAGGTGATTGTCTAGCCTTGTCTTAAAGACCCCCAGGGTAGGAGCCAGCACCGCTTCGCTTAGAAGTTGGTTCCTGCTCCTAGCCGCCCTGACTGTGAAGTAGTGCCTCCTGATGTCTAGCCTGAATCTAC
>NW_017729007.1:143580-143908 GCF_001723915.1 Gavialis gangeticus | reverse complement strand
AATACATCCAGTCCCTCCAGAAGTTCCCTGACTAGATCCTCACTGACCCTTGGCCTAGGTGCACCTCCCCTGGGGCCTGAGGGGGGCCCAGTGGGGGGGCTGATCCGGTCCCTGCTCAGGAAAATGGAGGCAAAGAAGTCATTAATTAGGTTAGCTTTGTTGTCTGGTGTGACGACGAAATTTCCCAGCGTGTCTTGTAGGGGCCCCACTTTACCCAGTACCTTCTTTATGCCCCCTATGTATTTAAAAAAGGACTTCTTGTCCTTGATCCGGGTAGCTAGTCCCAGTTCCATCTCCGGCTTGGCCTTCCTGACTGCCCCCCTGCATC
>NW_017729007.1:142848-143184 GCF_001723915.1 Gavialis gangeticus | reverse complement strand
TCCCCCCACATCTTAGTGTTGTCAGCAAATTTGAACAGGGTGCTTTTTACCCCCTCGTCCAAGTCACTGATGAAGATGTTGAACAGTGGGCCGGAGGACTGAGCCCTGCAGGACCCCACTGCCCACATCCCTCCAGGTTGAAAATGACCCATCCACCACCACTCTCTGGGTGCGGTCCTCCAGCTAGTTGGCGATCCATTTGACCGTGTACGTGTCAACACCACAGTCCCCCAGCTTTTTAATGAGAACGGGGTGAAAGACAGTGTCAAAGCCTTCCGAAAGTACAGAAAGACTACATCCACTGCTATCCCTGCATCTAAGGATTTGGTGACCTGG